>NC_086452.1:466994740-467312401 GCF_028390025.1 Pseudophryne corroboree | reverse complement strand
CCATCTCCAACCGCTACCAAACATGGAAGTAGAGCAGGTTTAAAAACGTGTATTGCCCATAGCAACCAGATTCTAGATAAAATATTCTAGACCGAATCTTATTGGTTGCTATGGCCAGTCCTTACACCAGGGGTGGCTAGACTTTTGGGACCTGGGATCTAGTCTTTGTTCACTTACTTACCGGTGATCTACAGACGTCAAATACCACCACCAATACCGACGCACACATTTAAAAATAAGAATTTACTCACCGGTAATTCTATTTCTCGTAGTCCGTAGTGGATGCTGGGACTCCATAAGGACCATGGGGAATAGCGGCTCCGCAGGAGACTGGGCACAACTATAAAGAAAGCTTTAGGTCTAACTGGTGTGCACTGGCTCCTCCCACTATGCCCCTCCTCCAGACTTCAGTTAGGATACTGTGCCCGGAAGAGCTGACACAAGAAGGAAGGATTTTGAATCCCGGGTAAGACTCATACCAGCCACACCAATCACACCGTATAACTCGTGATACTATACCCAGTTAACATTATGACAACAACTGAGCCTCTCAACAGATGGCTCAACAATAACCCAGTAGTGAAGCAACAACTATATACAAGTATTGCAGACAATCCGCACTTGGGATGGGCGCCCAGCATCCACTACGGACTACGAGATATAGAATTACCGGTGAGTAAATTCTTATTTTCTCCGATGTCCTAAGTGGATGCTGGGACTCTGTAAGGACCATGGGGATTATACCAAAGCTCCCAAACGGGCGGGAGAGTGCGGATGACTCTGCAGCACCGAATGGGCAAACTCTAGGTCCTCCTCAGCCAGGGTGTCAAACTTGTAGAATTTAGCAAATGTGTTTGACCCCGACCAAGTAGCTGCTCGGCAAAGTTGTAGAGCCGAGACCCCTCGGGCAGCCGCCCAAGAAGAGCCCACCTTCCCCGTGGAATGGGCTTTCACTGATTTAGGATGCGGCAGTCCAGCCGCAGAATGTGCAAGCTGAATCGTACTACAGATCCAGCGAGCAATAGTCTGCTTTGAAGCAGGTGCACCCAACTTGTTGGGCGCATACAGGATAAATAGCGAGTCAGTCTTTCTGACTCCAGCTGTCCTGGAAACATATATTTTCAGGGCCCTGACTACGTCCAACAACTTGGAAGCCTCCAAGTCTTTTGTAGCCGCAGGCACCACGATAGGTTGGTTCAGATGAAACGCTGATACCACTTTTCGGAGAAACTGGGGACGAGTCCTCAATTCTGCCCTATCCATATGGAAAATCAGATAAGGGCTTTTACATGACAAAGCCGCCAATTCTGATACACGCCTGGCCGAAGCCAAGGCCAACAACATGACCACTTTCCACGTGAGATATTTCAAATCCACGGTTTTAAGTGGCTCAAACCAATGTGACTTTAGGAAATCCAACACCACGTTGAGATCCCAAGGTGCCACTGGAGGCACAAAAGGGGGCTGAATATGCAGCACTCCATTAACAAAAGTCTGAACTTCAGGTAGTGAAGCCAGTTCTCTCTGGAAGAAAATCGATAGAGCCGAAATCTGGACCTTAATGGAACCCAATTTAAGGCCCATAGTCACCCCTGACTGTAGGAAGTGCAGGAAACAGCCCAGCTGAAATTCCTCCGTTGGGGCCTTCCTAGCCTCACACCACGCAACATATTTTCGCCATATGCGGTGATAATGGTTTGCGGTTACTTCTTTCCTAGCCTTAATTAGCGTAGGAATGACTTCCTCCGGAATGCCCTTTTCCTTCAGGATCCGGTGTTCAACCGCCATGCCGTCAAACGCAGCCGCGCTAAGTCTTGGAACAGACAGGGCCCCTGCAGCAGCAGGTCCTGTCTGAGCGGTAGAGGCCATGGGTCCTCTGAGATCATTTCTTGAAGTTCCGGGTACCAAGCCCTTCTTGGCCAATCCGGAACAATGAGTATAGTTCTTACTCCTCTTCTCCGTATTATCCTCAGTACCTTTGGTATGAGAGGAAGAGGAGGGAACACATAAACCGACCGGTACACCCACGGTGTCACTAGAGCGTCCACAGCTATCGCCTGCGGGTCTCTTGACCTGGCGCAATACTTTTCTAGCTTTTTGTTTAGGCGGGACGCCATCATGTCCACCTGTGGCCTTTCCCAACGGTTTACAATCATTTGGAAGACTTCTGGATGAAGTCCCCACTCTCCCGGGTGGAGGTCGTGCCTGCTGAGGAAGTCTGCTTCCCAGTTGTCCACTCCCGGAATGAACACTGCTGACAGTGCTAACACGTGATTTTCCGCCCATCGGAGAATCCTTGTGGCTTCTGCCATCGCCGTCCTGCTTCTCGTGCCGCCCTGTCGGTTTACATGGGCGACCGCCGTGATGTTGTCTGACTGGATCAGTACCGGCTGGATTTGAAGCAGGGGTTTTGCCTGACTTAGGGCATTGTAAATGGCCCTTAGTTCCAGAATATTTATGTGCAGGGAAGTCTCCTGACTTGACCATAGTCCTTGGAAGTTTCTTCCCTGTGTGACTGCCCCCCAGCCTCGAAGGCTGGCATCCGTGGTCACCAGGACCCAGTCCTGTATGCCGAATCTGCGGCCCTCTTGAAGATGAGCACTCTGCAGCCACCACAGCAGAGACACCCTTGTCCTTGGAGACAGGTTATCAGACGATGCATCTGAAGATGCGATCCGGACCACTTGTCCAACAGGTCCCACTGAAAGGTTCTTGCATGAAACCTGCCGAATGGAATCGCTTCGTAGGAAGCTACCATTTTTCCCAGGATCCGCGTGCAGTGATGCACCGACACCTGTTTTGGTTTTAGGAGGCCTCTGACTAGAGATGACAGCTCCTTGGCCTTCTCCTCCGGGAGAAAAACTTTTCTCTGTTCTGTGTCCAGAACCATCCCCAGGAACAGTAGACGTGTCGTAGGGACCAGCTGTGACTTTGGAATGTTTAGAATCCAGCCGTGCTGTTGTAGCACTTCCCGAGATAGTGCTACCCCGACCAACAACTGCTCTCTGGACCTCGCCTTTATCAGGAGATCGTCCAAGTACGGGATAATTAAAACTCCCTTCTTTCGAAGGAGTATCATCATTTCGGCCATTACCTTGGTAAAGACCCTCGGAGCCGTGGATAGACCGAACGGCAACGTCTGGAATTGGTAATGACAATCCTGTACCACAAATCTGAGGTACTCCTGGTGAGGATGGTAAATGGGGACATGCAGGTAAGCATCCTTGATGTCCAGTGATACCATGTAATCCCCCTCGTCCAGGCTTGCAATAACCGCCCTGAGCGATTCCATCTTGAACTTGAATTTTTTTATATATGTGTTCAAGGATTTCAAATTTAAAATGGGTCTCACCGAACCGTCCGGTTTCGGTACCACAAACATTGTGGAATAGTAACCCCTTCCTTGTTGAAGTAGGGGCACCTTTACTATCACTTGTTGTGAATACAGCTTGTGAATTGCCTGTAACACTGCATCCCTGCCTGAGGGAGTGGTTGGCAAGGCAGATTTGAGGAAACGGCGGGGGGGAGACGTCTCGAATTCCAGCTAGTACCCCTGAGATACTACTTGAAGGATCCAGGGATCCACCCGTGAGCGAGCCCACTGATTGCTGAAATATTTGAGACGGGCCCCCACCGTACCTGGCTCCGCCTGTGAAGCCCCAGATTCATGCTGTGGACTTAGAGGAAGCGGGGGAGGACTTTTGCTCCTGGGAACTGGCTGTATGCTGCAGCTTCTTTCCCCTACCTCTGCCTCTGGGCAGAAAGGACGCGCCTTTAACCCACTTGCCCCTATTGGGCCGAAAGGACTGTACCTGATAATACGGTGCTTTCTTTGGTTGTGAGGGAACATGGGGTAAAAATGTAGACTTCCCAGCTGTTGCTGTGGAAACGAGGTCCGAGAGACCATCCCCGAACAACTCCTCACCCTTATAAGGCAGAACTTCCATGTGTCGTTTGGAATCTGCATCTCCTGTCCACTGCCGAGTCCATAACCCTCTCCTGGCAGAAATGGACATTGCACTAATTTTGGATGCCAGCCGGCAAATATCCCTCTGTGCATCCCTCATGTATAAAAGTGGTCTTTTATATGCTCTACGTTTAGCAATATAGTGTCCCTGTCTAGGGTATCTATATTTTCTGACAGGGAATCTGACCACGCAGCAGCAGCACTGCACATCCAGGCTGAAGCAATAGCCGGTCTCAGTATAACACCTGTGTGTGTATATATAGATTTCAGGATAGCCTCCTGCTTTCTATCAGCAGATTCCTTCAGGGCGGCCGTATCCGGAGACGGTAGTGCCACCTTCTTTGACAAGCGTGTGAGCGCTTTATCCACCCTAGGGGATGTTTCCCAGCGTGACCTATCCTCTGGCGGGAAAGGGTACGCCATTAGTAACCTCTTAGAAATTAACAGCTTTTTATCAGGGGAAGCCCACGCTTCTTCACACACTTCATTTAACTCTTCAGATGGAGGAAAAGCTACTGGTAGTTTTTTCTCTCCAAACATAATACCCTTTTTTGTGGTACCGGGGGTAACATCAGAAATGTGCAACACATTTTTCATTGCCTCAATCATGTAACGTGTGGCCCTACTGGAAGTTACATTAGTCTCATCGTCGTCGACACTGGAGTCAGTATCCGTGTGGACATCTGTGTCTGTCATCTGAGGTAGCGGGCGTTTTAGAGCCCCTGATGACTTTTGAGACGCCTGGGCAGGCACAGGCTGAGAAGCCGGCTGTCCCACATTAGGTATGTCGTCAAACCTTTTATGCAAGGAGTCGACACTGTCGCGTAATTCCTTCCACAGCACCATCCACTCAGGTGTCGACCCCGCAGGGGGTGACATCACGTTTACAGGCATTTGCTCCGCCTCCACATAAGCCTCCTCATCAAACATGTCGACACAGCCGTACCGACACACCGCAAACACACGGGGAATGCTCTGACAGAGGACAGGACCCCACAAAGCCCTTTGGGGAGACAGAGAGAGAGTATGCCAGCACACACCAGAGCGCTATATAACACAGGGATCCCACTATAAATGAGTGTTTTCCCTTATAGCTGCTTTTTTATATATCATATATATATATATATCTATACTGCGCCTAAATTTAGTCCCCCCCCCCTCTCTTTTTTACCCTTCTGTAGTGTTCAGACTGCAGGGGAGAGCCAGGGAGCTTCCTTCCAGCGGAGCTGTGAGGGAAAAATGGCGCCAGTGTGCTGAGGGAGATGGCCCCGCCCCTTTTTCGGCGGACTTTCTCCCGCTTTTTCTGGAATACTGGCAGGGGTAATTTTACATCTATATAGCCTCTAGGACTATATATGATGTAGATTTGCCAGCCAAGGTGTCATATATTGCCCTCAGGGCGCCCCCCCCCCAGCGCCCTGCACCCATCAGTGACCGGAGTGTGAGGTGTACATGAGGAGCAATGGCGCACAGCTGCAGTGCTGTGCGCTACCTTGGTGAAGGCCGAAGTCTTCTGCCGCAGATTTTCCGGACCTCTTCGTTGCTTCTGGCTCTGTAAGGGGGACGGCGGCGCGGCTCCGGGAACGAACACCAAGGTTGGGTCCTGCGGTCGATCCCTCTGGAGCTAATGGTGTCCAGTAGCCTAAGAAGCCCAAACTACCACCTGTTAGGTAGGTTCGCGTCTTCTCCCCTTAGTCCCTCGCTGCAGTGAGTCTGTTGCCAGCAGATCTCACTGTAAAATAAAAAACCTAAATATACTTTCTTTCTAGGAGCTCAGGAGAGCCCCTAGTGTGCAACCAGCTCAGCCGGGCAAGATTCTAACTGAAGTCTGGAGGAGGGTCATAGTGGGAGGAGCCAGTGCACACCAGTTAGACCTAAAGCTTTCTTTATAGTTGTGCCCAGTCTCCTGCTATTCCCCATGGTCCTTACGGAGTCCCAGCATCCACTTAGGACGTCAGAGAAAATAGCATTAAGGATGACGCAATCAAATAACACCAATAATAACGCACATACACCCATGTGCAGAATACCCCCCTTTCCACTCCCATTGCAGGACAGCCCGCTGTGCAACATACCCCACCATGTGGTGATTCCCCCTGTACAACACCTCACCCCCCATGCAGAATACCCCCTTCCCCTCCCAGTGCAGAACAGCTCGATGTGCGACATCACCTTCTGTGCATATCTCCCCCATCCTTGTGCAGCTACTCTCATGTGCAGCTACTCTCATGTGCAGAGTACCACCCCCACCCATTGCAGAACAGCGTGCTGTGCAACATACTGTCCTCCTTCATGTGCAGATTCCCACTCCTCCTCCCAGTGCATAATAGACCCCCGTGCACAACTCACGCTGGCTCCCCGCTGTCACGTGCCTGCTCATACTGTCCTGCCACCGCTGACTGGATCAAACTAGATCTAACAGGAGCACAGGCTCCTCCCATCGCGTTCCAATGATGCATTGCGCGGGTGACGTCATGATGTCACCTGCGCGATGCATCATTGGGAACGCTCCGGACTCGCAGTTGGGCAAGTCACAGTTGTAATGATGAAGTTAACCGCAATCTACCGGCGGGAGCTTCGCGAGCTACCGGTAGATTGGGATCGACACTTTGGCCACCACTGACTGCCACCTTTGCACAACAGAACCTGGATTTCTTTCTTTCATTTAAGCAAGTGTTATCAGATAAAATCCATCCAGCCGCCCACAGGACACATTTCACCAACTGGAAAATAAATTTTCTGTAATTAATTCGCCAGCACCAGCGATTGCACCAAATGATGGTGAAAATAGCCACTAATCGCGGAGACAACTGCAATATATAAATACTGTAAGAGAATAACAATCTTCCTGCTAGAAACATAATAAATAAACCTGTACAACGAAGTCTTAGCGGAAAATGCGTGCTATTTTTTCTCTAGCATCCATAGGGGATATTGGGGGAATCTAGTACGATGGGGTATAGACGGGGTTCCAAGGAGCTGGTGCACTTTAAATTTCTTCCACTGGGTGTGCTGGCTCCTCCCCTCTATGTCCCCTCCCACAGGCAGTTTAGAAAAAAAGTGCCCTCAGGAGAGGATGCACAGTCGAGTTTTCTTCAGTTTCTTTTAAATCTTTGTTATTTTTGGTATGCTGTTTGGGCAACAGCATGCCTGCACCGTGGGAATTGGAGGGGGGAAGGGGGGCGGTCACCAGCCTTGTGAGGTGTCAAAGCCGCTTCCCCGCTGCAGGACCACCGTCCTGAGAGGTTGTTGTACAGCGGGGGTCACTGCGCCTTAGCAGTCACAATCGCAGCACACCGCACACCCCTAACAATAGCCTGAAGGTGACGACAGTGGCGAGTACAGACCGGTTCATGGTGCGGCAATAACGCGGGGGAGGCATATGGGACCCTCCCGGGAAGAGGGACCAGCTATAGCCCCCCTGAGTACACTGGCAGCGGTGGTTAAAACTAGCACTTGCTGTGATGTTTTACGCTCCTAGGGAGACTTTGCCAGTATAAATATACCTGAAACTCCGGCGCCATTACAGTGCGCGGAGCTTCCTCAGAGCGGGACCAGCGGCGTTTTGGCACCTTCCTCTGCTTACAGCTGCAGCAGCAGGCACACACAGCTCATCCAGACACTCAGGCAGGAAAACTGGTAGAGGGGTGTAATCAAAGGGGGAGAGCCGCTATTGTACACAAGCTGGGTCCTGGAAAGGACAAAAATCTCCAGTGTTTCACTGTGATAACTGCATGCAGCCTCACTGGGGCTGTGTAGCTGGGGTGTGTTGTTCCCTTCTCTCTGTCTCCCTCTCACATACAGTAAAGGCAGGCTTGCTATTGATTACTTGTCTGTGTGTATGTGTATTTAAGTGTTGTTCACTGTAAACATGGTAAAACACCAATTATGCAGTGTATGTCACCAGATTCTCTCCCTCTACATCTGGTTCCATATCATGTGAACAATGTAGTCAGTCCTCACAGCATGGGGGGGGGGGAGGAGGGGGGGTTCGAGAGCGTTCTTGGCTAGGTGCCATAAAATCCATGGATGTCAGATACAGTGGGGATTGAAAGTTTGGGCACCCCAGGCAAAAATTCATTTTAATGTGCAAAAAGAAGCCTAGGAAAGATGGAAAAATCTCCAAAAGACATCAAATTACAGATTAGACATTCTCATAACATGTCAAAAAAAAGTTTGATTTTATTTCCATCATTTACACTAGAACAAAAGAACAGAAAACAAAAAATGGCGTCTGCAAAAGTTTGGGCACCCTGCAGAGTTAATACCTTGTACTGCCCCCTTTGGACAGCTGAGACCTGGCAGTGTCATGGATTGTTCTCAATCATCGTCTGGAAAGACCAGGTGATGTCAATCTCAAAAGGTTTCAAAAGCCCAGACTCATCTGACCTTGCTCCAACAATCAGCACCGTGGGTTCCTCTAAGCCAGAGGTTCTCAAACTTGGTCCTCGGGGGCACACACAGTGCATGTTTTGCAGGTCTCCTCACAGAATCACAAGTGAAATAATTAGCTCCACCTGTGGACCTTTTAAAATGTGTCAGTGAGTCATTAATACACCTGTGCATCTGCTGGGGTACCTGCAAAACATGCACTGTGTGTGCCCCCGAGGACCGAGTTTGAGAACCTCTGCTCTAAGCAGTTGTGTAGAACACTGAAACTGAGAATAGTTGACGCTCACAAAGCAGGAGAAGGCTATAAGAAGATAGCCAATCGTTATCAGATGCCTATATCCTCTATTCGGAATGTAATTAAGAAATGGCAGTCATCAGGAACAGTGGAAGTTAAAGCAAGATCTGGAAGACCAAGAAAAATATCAGACAGAACAGCTCGCAGGATTGTGAGAAAAGCAAGTCAAAATCCACGTTTGACTGCACGATCCCTCCAGAAAGATCTGGCAGACACTGGAGTTGTGGTACACTATTCCACTATAAAGAGATACTTGTACAAATATGGTCTTCATGGAAGAGTCATCAGAAGAAAAGCTCTTCTATGTCCTCACCACAAAAATCAGCGTTTGAAGTTTGCAAATGAACATATAGACAAGCCTGATGCATTTTGGAATAAAGTTCTGTGGACCAATGAGGTTATAATAGAACTTTTTGGCCGGAATGAGGTACGTTTGGAGAAGGAAGGGCACAGAATTTAATGAAAAGAATCTCTGTCCAACTCTTAAGCATGGGGGTGGATCAATCATGCTTTGGGGTTGTATTCCAGCCAGTGGCACAGGGAACAAACATTTCACGAGTAGAAGGAAAAATGGATTCAATTAGATTCCAGCAAATTTTGGACGCTAACTTGATGCCATCTGTGAAAAAGCTGAAGTTAAAGAGAGGCTGGCTTCTACAAATGGATAATGATCCTAAACACACCTCAAAATCCACGGTGGATTACATCAAGAGGCGTAAACTGAAGGTTTTGCCATGGCCTTCACAATCTCCTGACCTCAACATAATTGAAAATCTATGGCTAGACCTTAAAAGAGCAGTGCGTCACAGACAGCCCAGGAATCTCAAAGAACTGGAAGACTTTTGTAAGGAAGAATGGGCGAAGATACCTCAAACAAGAATAAAGACTCTTGGCTGGCTACAAAAAGTGTTTACAAGCTGTGATACTTGCCAAAGGGGGCAGTACAAGGTATTAACTCTGCAGGGTGCCCAAACTTTTGCAGACACCATTTTTTGTTTTCTGTTCTTTTGAAAGTGTAAATGATGGAAATAAAATCAAACTTTTTTTTTACATGTTATAAGATTGTCTAATCTGTAATTTGATGCCTTTTGGAGATTTTTGCATCTTTCCTTGGCTACTTTTTGCACATTCAAATTAATTTTTGCCTGGGGTGTCCAAACTTTCAATCCCCACTGTATGTCATCTCAGCTCACTGCTAATGCTCAAAAAAACTCAACTGCAGCAGGCTGTTGCAGACCTAGCTGTAAGGGAGCCCCCTCTCTCTAGATCAGGACCACAAAAGCGTGGGTTACCTGCTTTATTCTCAGACTCCGATGAGGAGACACAGGAGGAGGGGGAGGAATTGGATCCTGTTACTGGGGATTCCCCTTCTATGCAAGGTATTGAACCCCTCATTCTAACTATTCGGGAATTGTTAAAGCTCCCTCTAGAGGACGTTGCAGCACAGCAGTCATTTTTCCTAACACAGAACAAACCCAGTGTCACGTTCCCTGATTCTGCAGAGTTAGATGACCTGTTTAAGTTAGCATGGAAAAATCCAGATAAAAAATTCCAAGTGTCAAGACGGTTTTTGCACACTTTCCCATGTGCTCCTGAAGGCAGGAAAATCTGGAAAGAACCCTCAGCTGTTGACGTATCAGTCTCTCGCCCATCTAAAAAGGCGGTACTGCCAGCTCCGGGCTCCTTTACCATAAAGGACCCTGGGGATAGAAAAATAGAGACTACACCGACACTGCACGCGTCCTGTGTGACTCTCTCAAGGAGATAGGCAATACTGATGTTAGGACCACTCCCTTTTTCAGGGGATTGGCTCTTCTGGGTGGAATTGGATACGTGGATTTCTAAACTGCGGGGAAATTCACATTTCTACTCCCTGGGGTCCCGCCAGCTAGACGTTCCTACTCGGGGCCGTCTACCCCGTCCTTTCAGTCTAACAGATTTAGATCTAGGGCCAGAGGTGCCTCCAATGCGGCTAGACGCACCAGAGGTAAGACAAAAAAAACCCCCCAGCAATCGCAGGTTCTCAGGAGAGCACCAGTTCAGCTTCCACTAAGGCCTCAGCATGACGGTGCCTGCCCACCCAACCCGAGGGGATCTTGAGGTGGGAGCTCGGCTGCGTCACTTCAGCCGCATCTGGGAAAGCGCCTGCCAGGATACCTGGGTAAAGGACCTCATTTCTCAGGGCTACAAGCTGGAGTTCAACAGCGCTCCTCCCCAACGATTTTTTAAATCAAGCTTACCAGCTTTGGAGGATACGCGTGTTACGCTGCAACAGGCCATCCTAAAATTGGTCCAGACCCAAGTCATTGTTCTTGTGCCACTGCAACAATAGGGAAAGGGTTACTACTCCAACCTGTTCGTGGTACAGAAACCGGACGGTTCGGTAAGGCCCATTTTGAATCTAAAATCCTTGAACCCTTACCTAAAGGTTTTCAAGTTCAAGATGGAATCCTTGCGAGCAGTGACTGCGGGCCTGGAAGAACGAAAGTTCATGGTCTCACTGGATATAAAGGACGCCTATCTCCACATCCCGATTTGGCCACCTCACCAGGCTTACTTGAGGTTTGCCCTGCTGAATGATCACTACCAGTTCCAGGCGCTACCCTTCGGCCTGTCCACAGCTCCGAGGGTGTTCACGAAGGTGAGGGCGGAGATGATGTTCCAACGCAGGGTCCAGGGGGTCAATATTGTCACTTATCTGGACGATCTCTTGATAAAAGCAAGATCCAGGGAGCTTTTACTGCTCCATATAGACCGCACTATCCAACTTGTCACACCATGGGTGGATCCTCAATTTACAGAAGTCCCACCTGGAGTCAACTCAGCGGCTCCTGTTCCTGGGAATGTTGCTGGATACTGTGGCCCAGAAAGTGTTCCTCCCAGAGGACAAAGCGAGAACACTTCAGGTGATGGTCCAAATGGTCCGAATGGTCCTCCGGCCTATGCGAATATCCATCCATCTTTGCATAAGATTGTTGGGGAAAATGGTAGCCTCATAAGAGGCGATACAGTATACAGTACATGCCAGAAAGTTTCAATTGGATCTCCTGAGCAAGTGGTCCGGATCACATCTTCAGATGCACCGGATAATACGGCTGTCACCTCAGGCCAGGATTTCCCTCCTGTTGTGGCTGGAAGGTCGAAGTTTCGGGGTTCAGGATTGGATCCTCCTCACGACGGATGAGAGTCTGAGGGAATGGGGAGCCATCACCCAGGGGGCTCAGTTCCAGGGCAGGTGGTCAGCCCACGAAGCTCTACCTTCGATCAACATTCTGGAACTTCGGGCGGTCTACAATGCTCTGATCCAGGCCTCTCCTCTACAGCAGTGGCGTACATCAATCGGCAAGGAGGGACAAAAAGCAAGGCCTGCATGCGAGAGACGTCAAAGATACTCCTCTGGGCTGAAAGAAGTGCAAGAGCAATGTCCGCAATCTTCATTCAGGGAGAAGACAACCAAGAAGCGGATCTCCACCCGGGAGAGTGGGGGCTCCACCATCAGTTGTTTCAGCAGATCATCGACCGCTGTAGATGCCCACAAATAGACATGATGGCTTCTCAACTGAACAAGAAGCTTCGTTGGTATTGCTCACGAACCAGGGACCCTCAGGCGAGGGCAATAGATGCACTGACGTCACCTTGGCCTTACCAGCTGGTCTACCCGTTTCCTTCGATTCCATTGCTCCCAAGGGTGCTAAAGTGAATCAGGAATCAAGGGGTCCAGGCAATTCTGATTGCCCCGGATTGGCCTTGGAGGGCGTGGTACGCGGATCTTCTGGCCATGTACGAAGACCCTTGGCCTCTACCACTGAGAAGAGATCTTCTTCAACAAGGACCGTTCGTCTACCCGGACTTACGGCGTCTTTGTTTGACGGCATGGAGGTTGAGCGGAACATCCTAGCACACAAGGGCCTTTCCAAAAAGGTTACTGCTACCGTGGTTTAGGCCAGGAAACCTGTGACGTCAAAACACTATCATCATATCTGCAGAAGATATGTCTCTTGGTGCGAGGAACGCACCTATCCGCCTGGGGACGTTTCCTGCAGGCTGGTGTGGATAAGGGCTTACATCTGGGTTCCATTAAGGTCCAGATTTCAGCTCTCTCCATCTTCTTCCAGAAGAGATTTGATACTTCACCTACAAACCTCCGTTTCTGCCACCCACGGCACCCTGGGATTTGGATGCAGTGTTGGATTTTCTACAGTCCTCCTGGTTTGAACCTCTGATGACGGTAGAAGACGAGTACCTCACGTGGAAGATGGTGATGTTATTGGCCCTGGCTTCTGCTAGGCATGTCTCAGAATTGGCAGCCTTATCGTGTAAAAGTCCCTATTTGGTCTTTTACGATGACAGAGCGGAGCTCAGGACCAGGCAGCAGTTCCTGCCGAAGGTCGTCTCTGCCTTCCACTTGAAATCAACCTATTGTGGGTCCGTCAAGTTCTGGCACTTCTGCTCCTCCAGAGGCATTGGATGCTGTGCGTGCCTTGAAGATCTATGTCAAGAGGACGGCTCGGATCAGAAAGACAGATTCCATGTTCGTGCTGTATGATGCACAGAAAAAGGGTTGCCCTGCTTCGAAGCAGTCCATTGCTCGTTGGATTAGGTTTACTAGCCAACAGGCCTATGTGTCGGCAGCCTTACCTGTTCCAGTCCCTGAAGGCGCACTCTATGAGATCGGTGGGGTCTTCCTGGGCGGCTGCCCGTGGAGTCTCGGCCTTGCAACTATGCCGAGCTGCTACCTGGTCGGTGAAGTTCTACAGGTTTGATACCCTGGCCAAAGAGGAAACCCAGTTTGGGCAGGCGGTGCTGCAGATGTCTACGCACGTTCCCGACAGTTGTGGAAGCTTTGGCACATCCCCATCGTGTACTAGATTCCCCCAATATCCCTTATGGATGCTAAAGAAAATAGGATTTTAATTACCTACCGGTAAATCCTTTTCTCCTAGTCCATAAAGGATATTGGGCGCCCGCCTCAGTGCGTTGACTTTTCTGCAGGTTGTCTCTTTTATGGTTACCTGTTCAGCTGTTGCTGTTTGTTACCAGCCGTTGCTGGTCGTTTTATGTTATTGGTGTGCTGGTGTGTGAATCTTACCACTCATTGTTATGTTAATGTTCCTTCTCTCAAGTATGTCCTTTCTCCTTCGGGCACTATTTTACCTATAACTGCCTGTGGGAGGGGGCATAGAGGGGAGGAGCCAGCACACCCAGTTTAGAAACTTAAAGTGCACCGGCTCCTTTGGACACCGTCTATACCCCATCGTACTAGATTTCCCCAATATCCCTTATGGACTACAAGAAAAGGATTTACCGGTAAGTAATTAAAATCCTATTTCAATTTTGGGGGAAGGGCTTCAATGCTGTCTTTTCTGCTGGTGGGCTCACGAGTGCAGCGGGGATGTGTTCTGTGTGCGTACGCATTGAATTGCCCTCACCCTCATCAGCACCGGCTTAGCGTTATCACACGATTAAAGCGTTTGCTCTGTGATTGACGCTGTACGTCTGCTGTCCGATGATCTGCTGTGCTCACAATAGAGGAGCTTCCAGTCTCACAACTCTGCAGACTGATAAGGAGATGGTAACACAGCCACATCACAGTGACTCAGCTAATCGCCCGTCACACTAACTAGCTGCACTTCCTGTTCTCTGTATAAACATCCACATTCGTGCGTCTGTAACAAACACACTTTAAAAAGGGACCAGAACCTCAATTAACCCTTCATTTAATTTATCTAGTACGTCAGAAGTCATACGCTAGATGCAGTTACAGGACAGAATCTGGGTATTCTAGGCTCCGGGTTCTAGATCACTACATCAGAAATCATATGCTAGATGCAGTCACAGGACAGAATCTGGGTATTTTAGGCTCCGGGTTCTAGATCACTACATCAGAAGTCATATGCTAGATGCAGTTACAGGACAGAATCTGGGTATTCTAGGCTCCATGGTTCTAGATCACTACGTCAGAAGTCATATGCTAGATGCAGTTACAGGACAGAATCTGGGTATATCTGTATGGTATTCTAGGCTCCATGGTTCTAGATCACTACGTCAGAAGTCATATGCTAGATGCAGTTACAGGACAGAATCTGGGTATATCTGTATGGCATTCTAGGCTCCGGGTTCTAGACCACTACGTCAGAAGTCATATGCTAGATGCAGTTACAGGACAGAATCTGGGTATTCTAGGCTCCATGGTTCTAGATCACTACGTCAGAAGTCATATGCTAGATGCAGTTACAGGACAGAATCTGGGTATATCTGTATGGTATTCTAGGCTCCATGGTTCTAGATCACTACGTCAGAAGTCATATGCTAGATGCAGTTACAGGACAGAATCTGGGTATATCTGTATGGCATTCTAGGCTCCGGGTTCTAGACCACTACGTCAGAAGTCATATGCTAGATGCAGTTACAGGACAGAATCTGGGTATTCTAGGCTCCATGG
Organism: Pseudophryne corroboree; assembly: GCF_028390025.1. NCBI lineage: Eukaryota > Metazoa > Chordata > Amphibia > Anura > Myobatrachidae > Pseudophryne > Pseudophryne corroboree. Next base: position 467,297,305 of record NC_086452.1, on the reverse strand, counting down.
TTCTAGATCACTACGTCAGAAGTCATATGCTAGATGCAGTTACAGGACAGAATCTGGGTATATCCGTATGGCATTCTAGGCTCGGGTTCTAGATCACTGGGCCTAATTCAGCATGAGTTGCAGATGTGCGAAAAAACGCCCAGCACAGGGCAGGTTCGCCTCGCATGCCTGGTTCCCCCCCCCCCCCCCCTCCTTCCCCGCAGACATGCGCAAGCATTGCACTACGGCGATAATTTCACGTTTAGGGTTTCCCTCTGCCTACGTGAAAGCAGACGGCTACCCGCCATGTTTCCTGTTGCAGGACGTCACATAGCCGCCGCGGCCTGCCCCGCAAACGGGACGGACACGCCTCTGTTTTCCAGACCGTGCCCCGAAACACTGACAACGCCCTTTCCCGCCCCTGCGAATGCCTCTGCCTGTCAATCAGGCAGAGGCGTTCGCATATGTGAAATACCGCTGCATCTCACTGTGTGCACACGCGCAGTGCCGCTTCTCTGCGTGCGCACATTTCAAAATGATTCCGCACACTATCCGGATATATCCAGATTCCTTGTCCTTTTCTTTAATACAGGGATGGGGAACCTTTTTACTACCAAGAGCCATTTGGATATTTATAAAATCCTTCAGGGGTCATACAAAAATTCTCAACTTAAAAAATTACCCTGCCCCCCAGTAGGTCTGCCCCTTAGAGGATGTGGCCAATTAAAATGGGACGTGATACACATATGCCCCCAATAGTGCAGTGCCAGATCCACAAATGCCCCCACAGTGCCAGATCCACAAATGCCCCCACAGTGCCAGGTATACAAATGCCCTCACAGTGCGTGGCATGGATTCTATCAGCTTGTGGCACTGCTGAGGTGTTATGGAAGACCCGGATGCTTCAATAGCGGCCTTCAGCTCTGCTGCATTGTTCCGTCTCATGTCTCTCATCTTTCTCTTGGCAATGAGAACCTGGAGAGGATGGTCAGGAAAAGGCCATTCAAAAGTGTGGTGGAGCTTCACAAGGAGTTTATTGAGGCTGGAGCCATCACACACAGACGGATCCTGGATATGGGCTTCAAATGTCGTATTCCTCTTGTCAAGCCGCTCCTGAACAAACAACATCATCAGAAGCGTCTTACCTGGGCTAAAGAAAAATAAAAAATTGGTCTGTCGCTCAGTGGTCCAAAGTCCTCTTTTCTGATGAGAGCAAATTTTGCATCTCATTTGGAAACGGAGGTCCCAGAGGAGGAAGAATGGAGAGGCACACAATCCAAGATGTTTCAAGTCCAGTGTGAAGTTTCCACAGTCTGTGTTGATTTGGGGAGCCATGTCATCTGCTCGTGTTGGTCCACTGTGCTTTATTAAGTCCAGAATCAACGCAGCCGTCTACCAGGACATTTTAGAGCACTTCATGCTGACTTCAGCAGACAAGCTTTACGGAGATGCTGACTTCATTTTCCAGCAGGACTTGGCAGCTGCCCACACTGCCAAAAGTACCAAAACCTGGGTCAATGACCGTGGGATTACTGTGCTGGATTGGCCAGAAAACTCACCTGACCTCCATAGAGAATCTATGGGGCATTGCCAAGAGAAAGATGAGAGACATGAGACGGAACAATGCAGAAGAGCTGAAGGCCGCTATTGAAGCATCCGGGTCTTCCATACCACCTCAACAGTGCCACCGGCTGATAGAATCCATGCCACGCCGCATTGAGACAGTAATTCATGCAAAAGGGACCCAAACCAAGTACCGAGTACATATACATGATTATACTTTTCAGAGGGCCAACATTTCTGTATTTAAAATCCTTTTTTTATTGATTTATGTAATATTCTAATTTTCTGAGATTTTGGATTTGGGGTTTAAGCTGTAAACCACAATCATCAAAATTATAACAATTAAAGGCTTGAAATATCTCACTTTGCATGTAATGAGCCTATATAATATATTAGTTTCACCTTTTAAGTTGAAATACTGAAATAAATGAACTTTTGCACGATATTCTAATTTTCTGAGTTTCACCTGTATATTCTCTCTTCTCTATACAGGTAGTTCTAATTTAGCCCTCAGTCCAGACTATGGGCCTAATTCAGACCTGATCACTCGCTATTTTTTGCAGCGCTGCGATCAGATAGTCACCGCCTATAGGGGAGTGTATTTTCGATTTGCAAGTGTGCGATCACATGTGCAGCCGAGCAGTGCAAAAAAGTTTTGTGCTGTTTTCGAGTTGCCCAGAACTTACTCAGCCGCTGCGATCACTTCAGCCTGTTCGGGGCCGGAATTGAAGTCAAACACCCGCCCTGCACACTTGGACACGCCTGCATTTTTCCAAACACTCCCAGAAAATGGTCAGTTGCCACCCACAAACGCCCTCTTCCTGTCAATCTCCTTGCGATCGGCTATGTAAATGGATTCTTCGTTAAATCCATCGCTCAGCAACGATCCGCTTTGTACCCGTACGACGTGCCTGCGCATTGTGGTGCATACACATGCCCAGTTGTGACCTGATCGAAGCGCAGCAAAAAACCCTAGCGTGCAATCAGGTCTGAATGACCCCCTATGATCACTAGAGGTGTACAGTTCAGGTTTTCCTGCCCCTGGATAATTTGGGATCCTGGGTTCAGTATAGCGTCTGCGGCACTGTGCGGATAGTCAGGATGTTACTTCCCAATATTCCCCGCAAGTCTGGAAACATCACCACCGGCGGTAATGGAGGGGGAGGGCGCTGGGGGCTGGCTAGTGGTTCAGAAGCAGAACTCCGGGGGCATAGCTAAGTCCCCTAACAAGGCGCACTCACACACACTCGTATAATACCATGCTGCCCAGACATTGTACGCAGAGGATGGACACAAATGAATATGACCGGAGGACTTCAGGTCGGTGTCCGTGCCCAGGAAGTTGAGCGATAGAAACTTCTATGCGCCTGCATTACACTTAGTGTTCCTACAAAGGCGTTTTTGCGATTGAGACGCGCGGTATCAGAAATGTTTTGGAAACATTGCGGGCGCTCCTGGGCGATGGCTATTCATGCGCACGGTCCATCCTATAGGTGTCGCAGGCGCATCATTGAAGTGTTTGTGTACACAGACGCTTAGTCACATAGGACGCCATACTCAGACGGATAATCTGCACCTGCAATAGGGCTGGCGGAAATTCCTATGGAGGAGTCTGAGGCTGGGTTCACACTAGAGCGATCTCGGCCTGAAACGCTATTTCCAGCCAAATCGGAACAACACATTAGCTGGATGCCCAGCCCTGGCAACCAGAAGACATCACTAGCGAAAGAAGCATAGCACACTCCATCATCCCCCTGCATTGGCAAGTGTGTAGGCACTTGCCGGTGCAGGGTCCCGTCGCCCTGCAGATCGATGTGTAGCCGGTCTAAAGATGCATCAGACTATTACAGTGTCTACTGATGCTCACAGTGGGCGTCTCAGTCCTGGCACAGTCATACGCACAGGTGTACACCAGAGGAGGGCATATACTGGTATTACAGTGTCTACTGATGCTCACAGTGGGCGTTGCAGTCCAGGCACAGTCATATGCACAGGTGTACACCAGGGGAGGGCTTACAGTGGTATTACAGTGTCTACTGATGCTCACAGTGGGCGTCGCAGTCCTGGCACAGTCATACGCACAGGTGTACACCAGAGGAGGGCATATACTGGTATTACAGTGTCTACTGATGCTCACAGTGGGCGTTGCAGTCCTGGCACAGTCATATGCACAGGTGTACACCAGGGGAGGGCTTACAGTGGTATTACAACGTCTACTGATGCTCACAGTGGGCGTCTCAGTCCTGGCACAGTCATACGCACAGGTGTACACCAGAGGAGGGCATATACTGGTATTACAGTGTCTACTGATGCTCACAGTGGGTGTTGCAGTCCAGGCACAGTCATATGCACAGGTGTACACCAGGGGAGGGCTTACAGTGGTATTACAGTGTCTACTGATGCTCACAGTGGGCGTCGCAGTCCTGGCACAGTCATATGCACAGGTGTACACCAGGGGAGGGCTTACAGTGGTATTACAGTGTCTACTGATGCTCACAGTGGGCGTCTCAGTCCTGGCACAGTCATACGCACAGGTGTACACCAGAGGAGGGCATATACTGGTATTACAGTGTCTACTGATGCTCACAGTGGGCGTTGCAGTCCTGGCACAGTCATATGCACAGGTGTACACCAGGGGAGGGCTTACAGTGGTATTACAGTGTCTACTGATGCTCACAGTGGGCGTTGCAGTCCTGGCACAGTCATATGCACAGGTGTACACCAGGGGAGGGCTTACAGTGGTATTACAGTGTCTACTGATGCTCACAGTGGGCGTCTCAGTCCTGGCACAGTCATACGCACAGGTGTACACCAGAGGAGGGCATATACTGGTATTACAGTGTCTACTGATGCTCACAGTGGGCGTTGCAGTCCAGGCACAGTCATATGCACAGGTGTACACCAGGGGAGGGCTTACAGTGGTATTACAGTGTCTACTGATGCTCACAGTGGGCGTCGCAGTCCTGGCACAGTCATATGCACAGGTGTACACCAGGGGAGGGCTTACAGTGGTATTACAGTGTCTACTGATGCTCACAGTGGGCGTCGCAGTCCTGGCACAGTCATATGCACAGGTGTACACCAGGGGAGGGCTTACAGTGGTATTACAGTGTCTACTGATGCTCACAGTGGGCGTCGCAGTCCTGGCACAGTCATATGCACAGGTGTACACCAGGGGAGGGCATATACTTGTATTACAGTGTCTACTGATGCTCACAGTGGGCGTTGCAGTCCTGGCACAGTCATATGCACAGGTGTACACCAGGGGAGGGCTTACAGTGGTATTACAGTGTCTACTGATGCTCACAGTGGGCGTCGCAGTCCTGGCACAGTCATATGCACAGGTATACACCAGGGGAGGGCTTACAGTGGTATTACAATGTCTACTGATGCTCACAGTGGGCGTTGCAGTCCTGGCACAGTCATACGCACAGGTGTACCCCAGAGGAGGGCATATACTGGTATTACAGTGTCTACTGATGCTCACAGTGGGCGTTGCAGTCCTGGCACAGTCATACGCACAGGTATACACCAGGGGAGGGCTTACAGTGGTATTATAGTGTCTACTGATGCTCACAGTGGGCGTTGCAGTCCTGGCACAGTCATATGCACAGGTATACACCAGGGGAGGGCTTACAGTGGTATTACAGTGTCTACTGATGCTCACAGTGGGCGTTGCAGTCCTGGCACAGTCATATGCACAGGTATACACCAGGGGAGGGCTTACAGTGGTATTACAGTGTCTACTGATGCTCACAGTGGGCGTCGCAGTCCTGGCACAGTCATACGCACAGGTGTACACCAGGGGAGGGCATATACTGGTATTACAACGTCTACTGATGCTCACAGTGGGCGTCGCAGTCCTGGCACAGTCATACGCACAGGTGTACACCAGGGGAGGGCTTACAGTGGTATTACAGTGTCTACTGATGCTCACAGTGGGCGTTGCAGTCCTGGCACAGTCATATGCACAGGTGTACACCAGGGGAGGGCTTACAGTGGTATTACAGTGTCTACTGATGCTCACAGTGGGCGTCTCAGTCCTGGCACAGTCATACGCACAGGTGTACACCAGGGGAGGGCTTACAGTGGTATTACAGTGTCTACTGATGCTCACAGTAGGCATCGCAGTCCTGGCACAGTCATACGCACAGGTGTACACCAGGGGAGGGCTTACAGTGCTATTACAGTGTCTACTGATGCTCACAGTGGGCGTCGCAGTCCTGGCACAGTCATATGCACAGGTATACACCAGGGGAGGGCTTACAGTGGTATTACAATGTCTACTGATGCTCACAGTGGTCGTTGCAGTCCTGGCACAGTCATACGCACAGGTGTACCGCAGAGGAGGGCATATACTGGTATTACAGTGTCTACTGATGCTCACAGTGGGCGTTGCAGTCCTGGCACAGTCATACGCACAGGTATACACCAGGGGAGGGCTTACAGTGGTATTACAGTGTCTACTGATGCTCACAGTGGGCGTTGCAGTCCTGGCACAGTCATATGCACAGGTATACACCAGGGGAGGGCTTACAGTGGTATTACAGTGTCTACTGATGCTCACAGTGGGCGTTGCAGTCCTGGCACAGTCATATGCACAGGTATACACCAGGGGAGGGCTTACAGTGGTATTACAGTGTCTACTGATGCTCACAGTGGGCGTCGCAGTCCTGGCACAGTCATACGCACAGGTGTACACCAGGGGAGGGCATATACTGGTATTACAACGTCTACTGATGCTCACAGTGGGCGTCGCAGTCCTGGCACAGTCATACGCACAGGTGTACACCAGGGGAGGGCTTACAGTGGTATTACAGTGTCTACTGATGCTCACAGTGGGCGTTGCAGTCCTGGCACAGTCATATGCACAGGTGTACACCAGGGGAGGGCTTACAGTGGTATTACAGTGTCTACTGATGCTCACAGTGGGCGTCTCAGTCCTGGCACAGTCATACGCACAGGTGTACACCAGGGGAGGGCTTACAGTGGTATTACAGTGTCTACTGATGCTCACAGTAGGCATCGCAGTCCTGGCACAGTCATACGCACAGGTGTACACCAGGGGAGGGCTTACAGTGCTATTACAGTGTCTACTGATGCTCACAGTGGGCGTCGCAGTCCTGGCACAGTCATACGCACAGGTGTACACCAGAGGAGGGCATATACTGGTATTACAACGTCTACTGATGCTCACAGTGGGCGTCGCAGTCCTGGCACAGTCATATGCACAGGTGTACACCAGGGGAGGGCTTACAGTGGTATTACAGTGTCTACTGATGCTCACAGTGGGCGTTGCAGTCCTGGCACAGTCATACGCACAGGTGTACACCAGGGGAGGGCTTACAGTGCTATTACAGTGTCTACTGATGCTCACAGTGGGCGTCTCAGTCCTGGCACAGTCATACGCACAGGTGTACACCAGGGGAGGTCTTACAGTGGTATTACAGTGTCTACTGATGCTCACAGTGGGCATCGCAGTCCTGGCACAGTCATACGCACAGGTGTACACCAGGGGAGGGCTTACAGTGGTATTACAACGTCTACTGATGCTCACAGTGGGCGTTTCCGTCCTGGCACAGTCATACGCACAGGTGTACACCAGGGGAGGGTTTACAGCGGTATTACAGTGTCTACTAATGCTCACAGTGGGCGTCTCAGTCCTGGCACAGTCATACGTACAGGTGTACACCAGGGGAGGGCTTACAGTGGTATTACAGTGTCTACTGATGCTCACAGTGGGCGTCTCAGTCCCGGCACAGTCATACGCACAGGTATACACCAGGGGAGGGCTTACAGTGGTATTACAGTGTCTACTGATGCTCACAGTGGGCGTCTCAGTCCCGGCACAGTCATACGCACAGGTATACACCAGGGGAGGGCTTTATAGCACCATTTGCATAAAGATGCAGCCGGCGACCGCTGATAGTTGCAGGAACATGAACCTCTAAACCAGGCCCGATATCAGTAGAATTAATGATTATGGGACAATGAGAGTGCAGTGAATGGCTTAGTGATCGCTACAAGTTATGTGAATAAATTGGTCATCTCTTCATAAGTTTTCCATTTGGTTAGAACACTTCCAGCTAAGAATACCCCCAGATACGTACATTTTACACTACGAAAGAGAACGACAGAAAAACATAAAGGGGGCTCTCCATCTAAAAGTAAATTTTCACCCTCTAGTCTTTACAGCGAGTCATTATACTGTACAAATCCATTATACAAATCATTGCGCCCACTCCTTACAAACTACCCCATTCAGTGCCGGATCCTAGATACCAGGTCATACCTAGGGCTCATAGGGATATGAGGTAGCGTCAGCGGAATGGCACCAATCGGTATAAAGCTTTCGGCCTCCCAGAATGCAACGGGCTAGTCTCCTATATCCCCGCCTCCTGGCTCAGGCAAATCCGTTATTTTCCAAAGCTCAAGGAAGGAGCATCACAGAGAGCCGTAATCAGGCGAGAAGAACATACATACTAACATCTTACTTCTTGTATGGAAGTGTTTAAGTATAAGTATCCTCAAATCAGGTGTGTCGGGGTGGGATCCCTATGGATACTGTGGACTTCAGAGAAATAAGAGTTATTGACGGTAAGTCTACCATAACTACATATTTCTTCTGCAGGGTCCACAGTTTATCCACAGGATAAAATTGGGATGTCCAAAAGCAACATTAGTGGAGGGGACGCTCATGATTGGACAGGAGAATCCTTGGCCCGAATGCAGCGTCATGAGAGGCAAAGGTATCCATGGCATAATGTCTAATGAATGTGTTAATGGAAGACAGTGTGGCATAGTTGTCACAAAGCCACACCCCATTTGTGTGCGCACACCTTTCATACATACATATAATGCCCCAGTACAGTACATATAAAAACACCAAAAAATGGGTGCCTCCACAGTGCCAGATACATATATGTCCCCAGTGCAGATACACATGTCCCCACAGTGCCAGATATGCCCCCAGTGCTAGATACACATGTCCCCACAGTGCCTGCTATGGCCCCAGTGCCAGCTACACATCCCCAGTGCCAGATATGCCCCCCCAGTGCCAGATATGCCCCCAGTGCTGATACACATGTCCCCACAGTGCCAGATATGCCCCCAGTGCCAGATACACATGTCCCCCCAGTGCCAGATATGTCCCCAGTGCAGATACACATGTCCCCACAGTGCCAGATATACCCCCAGTGCAGATACACATGTCCCCACAGTGCCAGATACACCCCCAGTGCAGATACACATGTCCCCCCAGTGTCAGATATGCCCCCAGTGCAGATACACAAGTCCCCACAGTGCCAGATACACCCCCAGTGCAGATACACAAGTCCCCACAGTGCCAGATACACCCCCAGTGCAGATACACATGTCCCCCCAGTGTCAGATATGCCCCCAGTGCAGATACACATGTCCCCACAGTGCCAGATATTCCCCCAGTGCAGATACACATGTCCCCCCAGTGCCAGATATACCCCCAGTGCAGATACACATGTCCCCCCAGTGCTAGATATGCCCCCAGTGCAGATACACATGTCCCCCCAGTGCCAGATATGCCCCCAGTGCAGATACACATGTCCCCCCAGTGCCAGATATGCCCCCAGTGCAGATACACATGTCCCCCCAGTGCCAGATATGCCCCCAGTGCTGATACACATGTCCCCACAGTGCCAGATATGCCCCCAGTGCCAGATACACATGTCCCCCCAGTGCCAGATATGTCCCCAGTGCAGATACACATGTCCCCACAGTGCCAGATATACCCCCAGTGCAGATACACATGTCCCCACAGTGCCAGATACACCCCCAGTGCAGATACACATGTCCCCCCAGTGTCAGATATGCCCCCAGTGCAGATACACAAGTCCCCACAGTGCCAGATACACCCCCAGTGCAGATACACAAGTCCCCACAGTGCCAGATACACCCCCAGTGCAGATACACATGTCCCCCCAGTGTCAGATATGCCCCCAGTGCAGATACACATGTCCCCACAGTGCCAGATATTCCCCCAGTGCAGATACACATGTCCCCCCAGTGCCAGATATACCCCCAGTGAAGATACACATGTCCCCACAGTGCCAGATATACCCCCAGTGCAGATACACATGTCCCCACAGTGCCAGATATGCCCCCAGTGCAGATACACGTCCCCACAGTGCCAGATATACCCCCAGTGCAGATACACATGTCCCCACAGCGCCAGATATGCCCCCAGTGCCAGATACACATGTCCCCACAGTGCCAGATATGCCCCCAGTGCAGATACACATGTCCCCACAGTGCCAGATATGCCCCCAGTGCCAAATACACATGTCCCCACAGCGCCAGATATGCCCCCAGTGCCAGATACACATGTCCCCACAGTGCCAGATATGCCCCCAGTGCATATACACATGTCCCCACAGTGCCAGATATGCCCCCAGTGCCAGATACACATGTCCCCACAGTGCCAGATAAGCCCCCAGTGCCGATACATATGTCCCCACAGCGCCAGATATGCCCCCAGTGCCAGATACACATGTCCCCACAGTGCCAGATATGCCCCCAGTGCAGATACACATATCCCCACAGTGCCAGCTATGCCCCAGTGCCAGATAAGCCCCCAGTGCAGATACACGTCCCCCCAGTGCCAGATACACATGTCCCCCCAGTGTCAGATATACCCCTAGTGCAGATACACATGTCCCCCCAGTGCCAGATGTCCCCCCAGTGCCAGATATGCCCCCAGTGCAGATACACATGTCCCCACAGTGCCAGATATACCCCCAGTGCAGATACACATGTCCCCCCAGTGCCAGATATACCCCCAGTGCAGATACACATGTCCCCCCAGTGCCAGATACACCCCCAGTGCAGATACACATGTCCCCCCAATGCAGATACACCCCCAGTGCAGATACACATGTCCCCCCAATGCAGATACACATGTCCCCACAGTGCCAGATACACCCCCAGTGCCAGATACACATGTCCCCACAGTGCCAGATACACCCCCAGTGCCAGATACACATATCCCCACAGTGCCAGATATACCCCCAGTGCAGATACACATGTCCCCACAGCGACAGATATGCCCCCAGTGCAGATACACATGTCCCCACAGCGACAGATATGCCCCCAGTGCAGATACACATGCCCCCACAGTGCCAGATACACCCCCAGTGCAGATACACATATCCCCACAGTGCCAGATATGCCCCCAGTGCAGATACACATGTCCCCACAGTGCCTGATATACCCCTAGTGCAGATACACATGTCCCCACAGCGCCAGATATGTCCCCAGTGCAGATGCACATTGTCCCCCCAGTGCAGATATACCCCCAGTGCAGATACACATGTCCCCACAGTGCCAGATATGCCCCCAGTGCCAGATACACATGTCCCCACAGCGCCAGATATGTCCCCAGTGCCAGATACACATGTCCCCACAGTGCCAGATAAGCCCCCCAGTGCCGATACATATGTCCCCACAGTGCCAGATATACCCCCAGTGCCGATACATATGTCCCCACAGTGCCAGATATGCCCCCAGTGCCAGATACACATGTCCCCACAGTGCCAGATAAGCCCCCAGTGCAGATACATATGTCCCCACAGTGCCAGATATGCCACAGTGCCGATACACATGTCCCCACAGTGCCAGTGATGCCCCCAATGCCAGCTACACATGCCCCCACAGTGCCAGATATGCCCCCAGTGCAGATACACATGTTCCCCCAGTGCCAGATAAGCCCCCAGTGCCGATACATATTAGTCCCCACAGTGCCAGATATGCCCCCAGTGCAGATACACATGTCCCCCCAGTGCCAGATAAGCCCCCAGTGCCGATACATATGTCCCCACAGTGCCAGTGATGCCCCCAATGCCAGCTACACATGCCCCCACAGTGCCAAATACACATGTCCCCACAGTGCCAGCTATGCCCCCAGTGCCAGCTACACGTCCCCCCAGTGCCAGATATGTCCCCAGTGCAGATACACATGTCCCCACAGTGCCAGCTATGCCCCCAGTGCCAGCTACACATGTCCCCCCAGTGCCAGATAAGCCCCCAGTGCCAGCTACACATGTCCCCCCAGTGCCAGATAAGCCCCCAGTGCCGATACATATGTCCCCACAGTGCCAGATATGTCCCCAGTGCTGATACACATGTCCCCACAGTGCCAGATAAGCCCCCAGTGCAGATACACATGTCCCCACAGTGCCAGCTATGCCCCAGTGCCAGATAAGCCCCAGTGCAGATACACGTCCCCACAGTGCCAGCTATGCCCCCAGTGCCAGCTACACGTCCCCACAGTGCCAGATAAGCCCCCAGTGCAGATACACATGTCCCCACAGTGCCAGCTATGCCCCAGTGCCAGATAAGCCTCCAGTGCAGATACACGTCCCCACAGTGCCAGCTACACATCCCCAGTGCCAGCTACACATCCCCACAGTGCCAGATAAGCCCCCAGTGCAGATACACATGTCCCCACAGTGCCGGCTATGCCCCAGTGCCAGATATGCCCCCAGTGCCAGATACACATGTCCTCACAGTGCCAGCTATGCCCCCAGTGCAGATACACATGTCCCCACAGTGCCAGCTATGCCCCAGTGCCAGATATGCCCCCAGTGCCAGATACACATGTCCCCCAGTGCCAGCTATGCCCCCAGTGCCAGATACACATGTCCCCACAGTGCCAGATAAGCCCCCAGTGCAGATACACATGTCCCCACAGTGCAAGATAAGCCCCCAGTGCAGATACACATGTCCCCACAGTGCCAGATATGCCCCCAGTGCCAGATAAGCCCCCAGTGCAGATACATATGTCCCCACAGTGCCAGCTATGTCCCCACAGTGCCAGCTATGTCCCCAGTGCCAGCTACACGTCCCCACAGTGCCAGATATGTCCCCAGTGCAGATACACATGTCCCCCCAGTGCCAGATAAGCCCCCAGTGCAGATACACATGTCCCCACAGTGCCAGATAAGCCCCCAGTGCAGATACACATGTCCCCACAGTGCCAGATAAGCCCCCAGTACAGATACACATGTCCCCACAGTGCCAGATAGACCCCCAGTGCAGATACACATGTCCCCACAGTGCCAGATATGCCCCCAGTGCAGATACATATGTCCCCACAGTGCCAGCTATGCCCCCAGTGCCAGCTACACGTCCCCACAGTGCCAGATATGCCCCCAGTGCCAGATACACATGTCCCCCCAGTGCCAGCTATGCCCCCAGTGCCAGATACACATGTCCCCCCAGTGCCAGCTATGCCCCCAGTGCCAGCTACACGTACCCCCAGTGCCAGATATGCCCCAGTGCCAGATAAGCCCCCAGTGCTGATACATATGTCTCCACAGTGCCAGATATGCCCCCACAGTGCCAGATACACATGTCCCCACATTGCCTGCTTTGCCCCCAGTGCAGATACACATGTCCCCACAGTGCCAGATAAGCCCCCAGTGCCGATACATATGTCCCCACAGCGCCAGATATGCCCCCAGTGCCAGATACACATGTCCCCACAGTGCCAGATAAGCCCCCAGTGCCGATACATATGTCCCCACAGCGCCAGATATGCCCCCAGTGCAGATACACATGTCCCCCCAGTGCCAGATATACCCCCAGTGCAGATACACATGTCCCCCCAGTGCCAGATATACCCCCAGTGCCAGATACACATGTCCCCCCAGTGCCAGATACACCCCCAGTGCAGATACACATGTCCCCACAGTGCCAGATACACCCCCAGTGCCAGATACACATGTCCCCACAGTGCCAGATACACCCCCAGTGCAGATACACATGTCCCCACAGCGACAGATATGCCCCCAGTGCAGATACACATGTCCCCACAGTGCCTGATATACCCCTAGTGCAGATACACATGTCCCCACAGTGCCTGATATACCCCTAGTGCAGATACACATGTCCCCCCAGTGACAGATATGCCACAGTGCCGATACACATGTCCCCACAGTGCCAGTGATGCCCCCAATGCCAGCTACACATGCCCCCACAGTGCCAGATATGCCCCCAGTGCAGATACACATGTCCCCCCAGTGCCAGATAAGCCCCCAGTGCCGATACATATGTCCCCACAGTGCCAGTGATGCCCCCAATGCCAGCTACACATGCCCCCACAGTGCCAAATACACATGTCCCCACAGTGCCAGCTATGCCCCCAGTGCCAGCTACACGTCCCCCCAGTGCCAGATATGTCCCCAGTGCAGATACACATGTCCCCACAGTGCCAGCTATGCCCCCAGTGCCAGCTACACATGTCCCCACAGTGCCAGATATGTCCCCAGTGCTGATACACATGTCCCCACAGTGCCAGATAAGCCCCCAGTGCAGATACACATGTCCCCACAGTGCCAGCTATGCCCCAGTGCCAGATAAGCCCCCAGTGCAGATACACATGTCCCCCCAGTGCCAGATACACCCCCAGTGCAGATACACATGTCCCCCCAGTGCCAGATACACCCCCAGTGCAGATACACATGTCCCCACAGTGCCAGATACACCCCCAGTGCCAGATACACATGTCCCCACAGTGCCAGATACACCCCCAGTGCCAGATACACATGTCCCCACAGTGCCAGCTATGCCCCCAGTGCCAGCTACACATGTCCCCACAGTGCCATATAAGCCCCCAGTGCAGATACACATGTCCCCACAGTGCCAGCTATGCCCCAGTGCCAGATAAGCCCCCAGTGCAGATACACGTCCCCACAGTGCCAGCTATGCCCCCAGTGCCAGCTACACATCCCCACAGTGCCAGATAAGCCCCCAGTGCAGATACACATGTCCCCACAGTGCCGGCTATGCCCCAGTGCCAGATATGCCCCCAGTGCCAGATACACGTCCCCCAGTGCCAGCTATGCCCCCAGTGCCAGATACACATGTCCCCACAGTGCCAGATAAGCCCCCAGTGCCAGATACATATGTCCCCACAGTGCCAGCTATGTCCCCACAGTGCCAGCTATGTCCCCAGTGCCAGCTACACGTCCCCACAGTGCCAGATATGTCCCCAGTGCAGATACACATGTCCCCCCAGTGCCAGATAAGCCCCCAGTGCAGATACACATGTCCCCACAGTGCCAGATAAGCCCCCAGTGCAGATACACATGTCCCCACAGTGCCAGATAAGCCCCCAGTGCAGATACACATGTCCCCACAGTGCCAGATATGCCCCCAGTGCCAGATAAGCCCCCAGTGCAGATACATATGTCCCCACAGTGCCAGCTATGCCCCCAGTGCCAGCTACAGGTCCCCACAGTGCCAGATACACGTCCCCCCAGTGCCAGCTATGCCCCCAGTGCCAGATACACATGTCCCCCCAGTGCCAGCTATGCCCCCAGTGCCAGCTACACGTACCCCCAGTGCCAGATATGCCCCAGTGCCAGATAAGCCCCCAGTGCTGATACATATGTCTCCACAGTGCCAGATATGCCCCCACAGTGCCAGATACACATGTCCCCACATTGCCTGCTTTGCCCCCAGTGCAGATACACATGACCCCACAGTTCCTGCTTTGCCCCCAGTGCAGATGCACGTCCCCACAGTGCTCACCAGCCCCCGCGCCCCGCACACCGCGCTGCTGCTGCTCAGTGCTCTGCTCACTCTCCGGCGGCGGCGGTCTCTCCTGAATTAGGCGCCGATCCGTGAGCCAATCAAAGCTCGCGGTCCGGCAGCCAATCAGGAGCGAAGCCTTAGCTGCCAATCCGCGAGCGCTGATTGGCTCACGGGCCGGCGCCGTATGAAGAGAGACACCGCCGCCGGAGAGGCGTGAGTGTGTCTCGGGCTCGGAGCAGCGGTGGCCAGGAGCTGACCGAGCCGCATGCGGCAGATGAAAGAGCCGCAAGCGGCTCGAGAGCCGCGGGTTGGCCACCGCTGCATTAGCCGGAACAGGGAGATCAGCTTGAGAGTATGCTTCTGAAATAGTAATCTGAAGCCACCTCGCCACTGTCTGCTTGTCAGCAGGCCATCCTCTCTTGTGAAATCCGTAGAAAACTAAGAGAGAGTGTCTGTCTTTCTGATGGCACTGGTATGATCCACATAGAACCTTAAAGCACAGACTACGTCAAATGATGCATCTCCCACAGAAAGGTCCGGCCTTTAGAAAGCCGGGACTACAATTTCTTCATTAAGGTGGAACTCTGAGACCACCTTAGGAAGATATCCAGATCTGGTTCTGAGAACTGCTCTATCTGGATGA
Source organism: Pseudophryne corroboree (assembly GCF_028390025.1). Lineage (NCBI taxonomy): Eukaryota > Metazoa > Chordata > Amphibia > Anura > Myobatrachidae > Pseudophryne > Pseudophryne corroboree. Next base: position 467,281,551 of record NC_086452.1, on the reverse strand, counting down.
AAAAAAAAAAATCAGAAAAAAGGAGGATGACATAATAACACCCCGAAATCTGAGACTATTCTGGCTGAAGCAATAGCCAGTAGAAAGAGAACCTTAGCTGTCAACCATTTAAGATCCACTTGATTCAATGGTTCAAATGGGGCAACTTGAAGCGCCTTTAGGACTATATTTAGATACAAAGGAGCTGTAGGAGGAACAAAAGGAGGTTGAATGTGCAGCACTACTTGGAAAAAAGTGCGAACATCCTCTAGGTTAGCAATTTTCTTTTGAAACCATACAGTCAATGCTGACACCTGAACTCTCAAGGAAGCCACCCGTAGACCTTTATCCATTCCTGCCTGAAGGAATGCTAGGACTCTGAAAACCCTAGGGTCAAGCTTCCAGTCACTGCACCACTGAATGTAAGCATGCCATATTCAGTAATAAATGCGAGCTGAGGAAGGTTTCCTTGCTCCGAGCATTGTTTGAATTACCTGTTGTGAGAATACTCTTGCCTTCAGGATGGAAGTCTCAAGAGCCACGCCGTCAAAGACAGCCGATCCAGGTTCTTGTAATAACAAGGACCCCGCGACCGTAAATCTGGACGTTGAGGGAGTAGGAACGGAGTATCCACTGACAGTCTCTGCAGATCTGTGTACCAATGTCTTCTAGGCCAAGCAGGAGCTATTAGTATCACGGCGCCCTTTCCCTGTTTGCCTTTTCACATCACCCTGGGCACCAGGGCGATCGGTGGAAACACATAGGCTAGACGAAAGTCCCATCTCACTTTGAGAGCATTCATGAAGGTTGCTTAGGGATCCTTTGTCCTTGACCCGTATGCGGTAACTTTGTTGTTTTTCTTACTGGGTGTAACCCAAGCCTCTTGCATGATTTCCGTCAGCTGCTCTGACTAATTTTGGGACGTTTAAAACACAGGTGCCTTGGATTTTAACACAGGTTGCTGCCGCCTCCTCTAAAGATAGAATGGCTTTCATAGCATTAATTAGCTCAGGTACATCTACTGAGCTGGGACCTTCTTCCTCGTCTCTGTAATGCGAGGAACCATCCTCATCCTCTGAAGTGTCCCCTTCTGATCTCTATGGGTTGTTGGAGCTGCTCTAAGATGCGTATACGATGCTTTTTAGAAAGATCACTCAAAAAGAATAAAGGCTATTAAAATAAAATAATACAAAGCTTATGGCTGCGAAAAACCAGCAGCTTTATGACTGTGATCCGGCTCCTGCCGCACCAAACAAAAAACTGAATTGCCTGAGCCAGGAGGCGAGGATATAGGGGGACTGGCCCATTGCATTCTGGGAGGTCAAAAGCTTTTGATCGATTGGTGCCATTCCGCTGACGCTACCTCATATCCCAATGTTATCCTGTGGATAAACTGTGAACCCTGCAGGAGAAAATATTTTCACTCTCTAGTCTTTACAGTGAGTCATACTGTACAAATCCATTATACAAATCATTGCGCCCACTCCTTACAAACCACCCCATTCAGTGCCGGATCCTAGATACCAGGGCATACATAGGGCTTCCACTACCCAACAATGAAATGATGGACAATTGCCATCTAAGGTGCCACCCGGCTGCCTCTGCCTGATTATTACACGCTGCACGGTAACGTAAAATACAGTGCTATCGCACACAGCGTATAATATAATGGCAGAGACCTCGGAGGAGTCCTTGATACAGTGCGAGACATTTTCCATGTGTAATTCCAGCAGGTGGGACACACAGGGCAAGCCGTGTCAGAATACCTTGGTAGTGTTGGATGAGTTTGTTCATGCGAATGTCCCAGACCTTCACCGTGTTATCAGTAGCTGCGGCAGCTATGCAAGTCCCGCTGGGGTGAAAGTCCACGAAGTTCACAAACCTAACACATAAAACACACAAATCGGATTAAAGGGACAGAACAATAAAACAACTTTCATGGATGCACCTGGAAGACCAACCTAGAGCAGCATGGGCTTCAGAACCCCCGCTGCGAAACCATCCCAGGAAATGTAGCTTAGGAACAACTAGCTACCCACGACAGTCTCCTATCTGTAGGACTCACCCGCCGTGTTCACAGAATGAATGGATACACTCTCTGCTGGTCTTATCCCACAGTTTGATGGTTTTGTCGTCGCTGGCGGACACAATAAGTCTTCCATCGGGGGAAAATCTGAAATCACAGGGGGTCAAATGTTAAATATGCTGAAGCAACATAATTTCCGATAGTGCCTGGACAATATGCAGAACAGGTATCTGCCACCCGTGACTACCCACCTAAAGTTGAAATACAAATGCCAGCATGCACTAATAGATTGAGGCTGGGACTACTTGTTCCATTACAATTTGAGAACAAAGTTTGTCTCTCTCTCTCTATTAGAGACCCAAGTTCTCTGATTTCATATACATGATCCTAATCGTAACAGGGCAATCTCAGGCCTTTCATACAACTTATTTCACTACCGCTTGTGAGACTTGTGTTACTCACGCCTGGACATTTAATGGGTGAAAATCATTACAGATGTCCTGGGTGTGAGGCTTCCCCAAAGGACCCTACACACTGGTCAATATATACTCCCTATGTATATCTCCCTACCCGACCTCTCCGCTCTGCACAAGATCTGCATCTCTCATCCACACGCATTACTTGTTCACACTCAAAATTACAGGACGTTGGGCCTAATTCTGAGTTGATCGCAGCAAATATTTTAGCAGTTGGGCAAAACCATGTGCACTGCAGGGGGGGCAGATATAACATGTGCAGAGAGAGTTAGATTTGGGTGTGGTGTGTTCAAACTGAAATCTAAATTGCAGTGTAAAAATAAAGCAGCCAGTATTTACCCTGCACAGAAACTAAATAACTCACCCAAATCTAACTCTCTCGGCAAATGTTTTATCTGCTTCCCCTACAGTGCACATGGTTTTGCCCAATTGCTAACAAACTTGCTGCTGCGATCAACTCAGAATTACCCCCTTTACCTGGGCTTCACTCACTCTGTGGAATGCCCTCCCATGCACAGTAAGACTCACCTCTAGTCTCCAAACCTTTAAACGCTCCCTGAAAACTCACCTCTTCAGACAAGCCTATCAAATTCCAGACCCACCCGCATAACCTTCAGTGCTTCCCTATATAATTACATCCTCTCTGTACCGTACACATATCACCACATATCTTGTCTTTCTTTAGTCTCACACCCTCCTAACACTTAGCCAACATTGCGGGGTGATCATATCATACAACCCATTAAGAATCTAGCAATCTGGTGGACCATTATGCAATAGGTAGCATCTATCCTTGTGTATCAATGCCTATTTCCCTATAGATTGTAAGCTTGCGAGCAGGGCCTTCCTACCACTATGTCTGTCTGTTTTTACCCAGTTTTGTCCTATTACAGTTGTTATAATTGTAAAGTGCAACAGAATATGCTGCGCTATATAAGAAACTCAATAAATAATAATAATAATAATAAATATACAATGTCGTTCATATCTGTCAGTGTGGATGCTTCAACGACGAACAATGCGTGTGCACACAATCGTTCATCGTTGAACGATCATCGTTTAAACATACCAGTCAATTTGGACGATATAGAGGTCTTTACTCTCATATCGTTCAGTGTGTAGGCTTTAAATCTTTGGTGAAAAATCGACCATCGATAACATCGCCCAGTGTGTAGGGCCCTCAAGTCAGACATGCTCCCACTGTGCATGCCTAAGTAGAATTATTACATAGAATATAATATACAAGGAGCAGCTGTAAGACAAGTACACAAATAGCGTAAACTATCAGATATTTATAAAGCAGCGATATATTCGGCACTTACTTGGCACAGCGCACCCAGTTTATGTGCTGGTTCAGGGAGAAGAGGAACTTCTGCCTGTGAACTGTCCACACTTTCACCGTTTTGTCATCAGAGGCAGTGACCAGAGACTGTCCGTCGCCGGAGAAACTGACGCTGCGCACCGTGGCGGTATGGGCTTTAAACACCGTGGATTCTCCTTTTCTGAAATAAAGACAAGTCACGTAATAAGTATATTGCCTGACTGTTGACATGTCAGGGGCAGAGCACACAGCGACCACCGTACAGACACCTTTTCCATCTCCTAATCTACGTTCTACAGACGCACATAACGGACAGCCACACGTTACCCTCATGTACTTCACAGAGAGCCTGTGATCATCATCTGCTTATAGGTTAAGTGGGCTAAATACTGCAACGACGGCAGCTGTAGCAATATAACAATAGTGACAGCACTGTAGTGTCACCGCTAGTTCCTTCCAGATGGGCGCAGCTCCCTGCACGTTTTGCAACAGAGAGAATGCACCCTGCCCACTTCCGGAGCACCACGCTGGGCTCTGGTCGGTCTGTGCCACGCCGCCTGCTGTGTAGAGACTGTGGTGTTATACTTGGATGTCACTCCTCTAGAGGAAATCTGCGTTTTCCATCATCCGCGCCCGTTTCTGAAACTGCCTCTATATGGATCTGTCCTGAGGAAATGCATGCATATGGTATCCGGTCTCTAAGTCGACAGTGTCTATGTTGACAGTGTCTAGGTTGAACACTATTGGTCGACAGTAACGAGGTCAACAGGTCAACATGAGTTTTTCATATTTATTTTCATTTTTTGAACTTTTTCATACTTAACGATCCACGTGGACTACGATTGGAAATAGTAACCTTGCCCGAACGCGAGCCATGCGAGGGGACGCGGTGCACTAATTGGGGTTCCCAGTCACTGTACGGAGAAAACGACACCAAAAAAAAAAAAAAAACACCACCTAAAAAAACGCATGTCAACCTTTTGATCTGTTGACCTAGACCACGTCGACCTACAGACCCTGCCGACCAATAGTAGTCAACCTAGACACTGTCGACCCTCCATACCACACCTAATGTATATATAGGTGTTATTATATATTTCCTGGACTGGGGGCACTGTTACTTTATAGTTTTTCTATTTCTGATTGGTGCCCATTAATGCTGAGTGCAGTGGGATGATGTTTTTGTGCAGAGAATGTTTTATTCTTCCGGTACATGGGTGACCACCGGTAATTAAGTATCCAACTCACTGCGAGTAATAGAGGTGGATACAAAATTACCGGACCAATTCAACATTGTGACGGTGTGGAGACATCTGATCTGAAGATAAACTTGTCTCCGAGATCCCCATCACCGCTACTTTAGCAGCAGTAAAACTTGCCAGGTTTAGCTCTGCAGCGCTATGGTGCATGTGTGACCTTGGGTTCACGCATGCGCAACCTCCTGTGGTTTCGGATCCCTCTTTGGAAATTGGGACTCCTTTTTGAAGTTGCTGTCAAGCTCCTAAAAATTTAGTATTTTCGGAGCTTGATGAATTAAGGTCCCCATACTAGCGTATGGGTAGAAAGGGCCACCTACTTTTGTAGAAATTGAGGGATAATAAGATGTGAAATGCCACTTGTCTGGGGTGGTGGCATCTGATGCAATCAGTCAGAAACACCCACTAGGCAGCTGCTGGAAGGTAATCTTCCAGCTGCAGCCACTCTCGCAGGGATCTCCCAGGCACCTCTGCTTCCTGGTTCCCTCCCCCAGTGCCAATCGCTGCTGATCAGGCAGACAGGTGGAACTCACCACCCTGTGGCTGCAGACATTAGCAGTCACTGGGGAAATGTAAAAGAAGCCGCTCTTACCTTCTCTATGTGTATACCTGGCAGCTGCAGAGGGAAGCACCTGTGGAAAATGCAAAGTCCCAATGTACCAATCATCGACTGACCGATATACCAGCCATCGATGGTTGAACCGGTGTTTAAAAAAAAAATAAGATTTTAAACCTACCGGTAAATCTTTTTCTCCTAGTCCGTAGAGGATGCTGGGGACTCCGTAAGGACCATGGGGAACAGACGGGCTCCGCAAAAGACATGGGCACTAAAAAAGAACTTTAGGTATGGGTGTGCACTGGCTCCTCCCTCTATGCCCCTCCTCCAGACCTCAGTTAGAGAAACTGTGCCCAGTGGAGACGTACAGTACGAGGAAAGGATTTTGGAAATCCAAGTGCAAGATTCATACCAGCCACACCATTCACACCGTATAACATGGGATATACGAACCAGTCAACAGTATGAAACAAAACGGTATCAGTCCAAGACTGATCCAAACTGAAACATAACCCTTATGTAAGCAACAACTACAGGTTGAGTATCCCTTATCCAAATATTCCGAAATACGGAATATTCCGAAATACGGACTTTTTTGAGTGAGAGTGAGATAGTGAAACCTTTGTTTTTTGATGGCTCAATGTACACAAACTTTGTTTAATACACACAGTTATTAAAAATATTGTATTAAATGACCTTCAGGCTGTGTGTATAAGGTGTATATGAAACATAAATGAATTTTGTGAATGTACACACACTTTGTTTAATGCACAAAGTTACAAAAAATATTGGCTAAAATTACATTCAGGCTGTGTGTATAAGGTGTATATGTAACATAAATGCATTCTGTGCTTATATTTAGGTCCCATTACCATGATATCTCATTATGGTATGCAATTATTCCAAAATACGGAAAAATCCGATATCCAAAATACCTCCGGTCCCAAGCATTTTGGATAAGGGATACTCAACCTGTATATACAAATCTTGCAGGATGTTGTCCGCACTGGGACGGGCGCCCAGCATCCTCTACGGAATAGGAGAAAAAGATTTACCGGTAGGTTTAAAATAAGAATTTACTTACCGATAATTCTATTTCTCATAGTCCGTAGTGGATGCTGGGACTCCGTCAGGACCATGGGGGATTGCGGGCTCCGCAGGAGACAGGGCACATCTAAATAAAGCTTTTAGGATCACATGGTGCGTACTGGCTCCTCCCCCTATGACCCTCCTCCAAGCCTCAGTTAGGTACTGTGCCCGGACGAGCGTACACAATAAGGAAGGATCTTGAATCCCGGGTAAGACTCATACCAGCCACACCAATCACACCGTACAACTTGTGATCTGAATCCAGTTAACAGTATGATAACAAAAAACGAAGTAGCCTCTGAAAAGATGGCTCACAACAATAGTAATAACCCGATCTTTGTAACAATAACTATGTACAAGTATTGCAGACAATCCGCACTTGGGATGGGCGCCCAGCATCCACTACGGACTATGAGAAATAGAATTATCGGTAAGTAAATTCTTATTTTCTCTAACGTCCTAGTGGATGCTGGGACTCCGTCAGGACCATGGGGATTATACCAAAGCTCCCAAACAGGCGGGAGAGTGCGGATGACTCTGCAGCACCGAATGAGAGAACTCCAGGTCCTCCTTAGCCAGAGTATCAAATTTGTAAAATTTTACAAACGTGTTCTCCCCTGACCACGTAGCTGCTCGGCAAAGTTGTAATGCCGAGACCCCTCGGGCAGCCGCCCAAGATGAGCCCACTTTCCTTGTGGAGTGGGCCTTTACAGATTTAGGCTGTGGCAGGCCTGCCACAGAATGTGCAAGTTGGATTGTGCTACAGATCCAACGTGCAATCGTCTGTTTAGACGCAGGAGCACCCATCTTGTTGGGTGCATACAATATAAACAACGAGTCAGATTTTCTGACTCCAGCTGTCCTTGAAATATATAATTTTTAATGCTCTGACAACGTCCAGTAACTTGGAGTCCTCCAAGTCGCTAGTAGCCGCAGGCACCACAATAGGCTGGTTCAAGTGAAAAGCCGAAACCACCTTAGGGAGAAAATGAGGACGTGTCCGCAGTTCTGCCCTGTCCGAATGGAAAATCAGATATGGGCTTTTGTATGATAAAGCCGCCAACTCTGAAACTCTCCTGGCTGAAGCCAGGGCCAATAGCATGGTTACCTTCCATGTAAGGTATTTTAAATCTACCGATTTTAGAGGCTCAAACCAATGAGATTTGAGAAAATTCAAGACTACGTTCAAATCCCACGGTGCCACTGGAGGCACTATTGGGGGTTGTATATGTAGTACACCTTTGACAAAAGTTTGTACTTCAGGCACTGATGCCAATTCCTTCTGGAAGAAGATTGATAAGGCCGAAATTTGAACTTTAATGGACCCCAATTTTAGGCCCATAGACAATCCTGCTTGCAGGAAATGTAAGAATCGACCCAATTGAAATTCTTCCGTTGGAGCCTTCTTGGCCTCACACCACGCAACATATTTTCGCCAAATGCGGTGATAATGTTGTACAGTCACTTCCTTTCTAGCCTTAATCAAGGTAGGAATAACTTCCTCTGGAATGCCCTTTTCTTTTAGAATCCGGCGTTCAACCGCCATGCCGTCAAACGCAGACGCGGTAAGTCTTGGAACATACAAGGTCCCTGCTGAAGCAGATCCCTTCTTAGAGGTAGAGGCCATGGATCCTCCGTGAGCATCTCTTGAAGTTCCGGATACCAAGTTCTTCTTGGCCAGTCCGGAGCCACCAGTATTGTTCTTACTCCTCTTTTCCGTATAATTCTCAGTACCTTTGGTATGAGAGGCAGAGGAGGGAACACATACACTGACTGGTACACCCACGGTGTTACCAGAGCGTCCACAGCTATTGCCTGAGGGTCTCTTGACCTGGCGCAATATCTGTCCAATTTTTTGTTGAGGCGAGACGCCATCATGTCCACCTTTGGTCTTTCCCAACGGTTCACAATCATGTGGAAGACTTCTGGATGAAGTCCCCACTCTCCCGGGTGAAGGTCGTGTCTGCTGAGGAAGTCTGCTTCCCAGTTGTCCACTCCCGGGATGAACACTGCTGACAGTGCTATGACATGATTCTCCGCCCAGCGCAGAATCCTTGCAGCTTCTGTCATTGCTCTTCTGCTTCTCGTGCCGCCTTGTCGGTTTACGTGGGCGACTGCCGTGATGTTGTCCGACTGGATCAACACCGGCTGACCCTGAAGCAGCGATTTTGCCAGGCTTAGAGCATTGTAGATCGCTCTTAGCTCCAGTATATTTATGTGAAGGGACGTCTCCAGGTTTGACCACACGCCCTGGAAGTTTCTTCCCTGTGTGACTGCTCCCCAGCCTCGTAGGCTGGCATCCGTAGTCACCAGGACCCAGTCCTGTATGCCGAATCTGCGGCCCTCTAACAGATGGGCACTCTGCAACCACCACAGGAGAGACAACCTTGTTCTTGGTGACAGTGTTATCCGCTGATGCATGTGCAGATGCGATCCGGACCATTTGTCCAGCAGATCCCACTGAAATGTCCGTGCATGGAATCTGCCGAATGGAATCGCTTCGTAAGAAGCCACCATCTTTCCCAGGACTCTTGTGCATTGATGTACTGACACAGTTCCTGGTTTTAGGAGGTTCCTGACAAGTTCGGATAACTCCCTTGCTTTCTCCTCCGGGAGAAACACCTTTTTCTGAACCGTGTCCAGAATCATTCCCAGGAACAGCAGACGAGTTGTCGGGGTCAATTGAGATTTTGGAAGATTCAGAATCCACCCGTGTTGCTGAAGCACTACCTGGGTTAGTGCTACACCGACTTCCAGCTGTTCTCTGGACTTTGCCCTTATCAGGAGATCGTCCAAGTAAGGGATAATTAATACGCCTTTTCTTCGTAGAAGAACCATCATTTCGGTCATTACCTTGGTAAAGACCCGAGGGGCCGTGGACAAACCAAACGGCAGCGTTTGAAACTGATAATGACAGTCTTGTATCACGAACCTGAGATACCCTTGGTGTGAGGGGTAAATTGGGACATGCAGATAAGCATCTTTTATGTCCAGGGACACCATGAAGTCCCCTTCTTCCAGATTCGCTATCACTGCTCTGAGTGACTCCATCTTGAACTTGAATTTCTGTATGTACAGGTTCAAGGATTTCAGGTTTAGAATAGGTCTTACCGAACCGTCCGGCTTCGGTACCACAAATAGTGTGGAATAATACCCCTTTCCCTGTTGTAGGAGGGGTACCTTGACTATCACCTGCTGAGAATACAGCTTGTGAATGGCTTCCAAAACCGACGTCCTTTCTGAGGGAGACGTTGGTAAAGCAGACTTTAGGAACCGGCGAGGGGGAGACCTTTCGAACTCCAACATGTAACCCTGAGATATTATCTGCAGGATCCACGGGTCCACTTGTGAGCGAGCCCACTGATTGCTGAAAATCTTGAGTCGACCCCCCACCGCTCCTGAGTCCGCTTGTAAAGCCCCAGCGTCATGCTGATGGCTTTGTAGAACCCGGGGCGGGCTTCTGGTCCTGGGCAGGGGCTGCTTGCTGCCCTCTCTTACCCTTTCCTCTGCCTCGCGGCAGATAAGACTGTCCTTTTGGTCGCTTGTTTTTATAGGAGCGAAAGGACTGCGGCTGAAAAGACGGTGTCTTTTTCTGTTGGGAGGGGGTCTGAGGTAAAAAAGTGGATTTGCCGGCAGTTGCCGTGGCCACCAGGTCCGAAAGACCGACCCCAAATAATTCCTCTCCTTTATATGGCAATACTTCCATATGCCTTTTGGAATCCGCATCACCTGACCACTGTCGCGTCCATAAACTTCTTCTGGCAGATATGGACATCGCGCTTACTCTTGATGCTAGAGTACAAATATCCCTCTGAGCATCTCGCATATAAAGAAAAGCATCCTTTAATTGCTCTAGAGTCAATAAAATACTGTCCCTATCCAGGGTATCAATATTTTCAGTCAGAGAATCCAACCACACTACCCCAGCACTGCACATCCAGGCTGAGGCTACTGCCGGTCGCAGTATAACACCAGTATGTGTGTATATACTCTTCAGTGTAGTTTCCAGCCTCCTATCTGCTGGATCCTTGAGGGCGGCCGTATCAGGAGACGGCAACGCCACTTGCTTTGATAAACGTGTGAGCGCCTTATCCACCCTAGGGGGTGTTTCCCAGCGCGCCCTAACCTCTGGTGGGAAAGGGTATAATGCCAATAACTTCTTGGAAATTAGCAGTTTTCTATCTGGGTTAACCCACGCTTCGTCACACACGTCATTCAATTCCTCTGAGTCTGGAAAAGCTACAGGTAGTTTTTTCACCCCCCACATAATACCCCTTTTTGAGGTACCAGCAGTATCAGAGATCTGCAAAGCCTCCTTCATTGCCGTGATCATATAACGTGTGGCCCTATTGGAAAATACGTTTGTTTCTTCACCGTCGACACTAGATTCATCTGTGTCGGTACCCGTGTCGACTGACTGAGGTAAGGGACGTTTTACAGCCCCTGACGGTGTCTGAGACGCCTGAGCCGGTACTAACTGGTTTTCCGGCCGTCTCATTTCGTCAACTGACTTTTGTAATGTGCTAACATTATCACGTAATTCCATAACTAAAGCCATCCATTCCGGTGTCGACTCCCTAGGGGGTGACATCACCATTACCGGCAATTGCTCTGCCTCCACACCAACATCGTCCTCATACATGTCGACACACACGTACCGACACACAGCAGCCACACAGGGAATGCTCTAATCGAAGACAGGACCCTCTTAGCCCTTTGGGGAGACAGAGGGAGAGTTTGCCAGCACACACCAAAAACGCTATAAATGTATATAAACAACCCTAGAAGGTGTTGTTTTTGATATAAGCGCTTTTAATATATCAATATCGCCAAATTATGCCCCCCTTCTCTTTGTTACCCTGTTTCTGTAGTGCAGTGCAGGGGAGAGTCCTGGGAGCCTTCCTCACCAGCGGAGCTGAGCAGGAAAATGGCGCTGAGTGCTGAGGAGAATAAGCTCCGCCCCTTTTTCGGCGGGCTTTTCTCCCGGGTTTTAAGAAAACTGGCCTGGGTTAAATACATACATATAGCCTTAATGGCTATATGTGATGTATTTATTTTGCCACTAAAGGTATTTAATATTGCTGCCCAGGGCGCCCCCAGCAGCGCCCTGCACCCTCCGTGACTGAATCAGTGAGACGTGTAGCAACAATGGCGCACAGCTGCAGTGCTGTGCGCTACCTTCATGAAGACTGAGGAGTCTTCTGCCGCCTGCTTTCCGGACCTCCGTCTTCAGCGTCTGTAAGGGGGATCGGCGGCGCGGCTCCGGGACGAACCCCAGGAGGACCTGTGTTCCGACTCCCTCTGGAGCTAAGTGTCCAGTAGCCTAAGACTCCAATCCATCCTGCACGCAGGTGAGTTGGAAATCTCTCCCCTAAGTCCCTCGATGCAGTGATCCTGTTGCCAGCAGGATTCACTGAGATTTAAACCTAAAAAAAACTTTTTCTAAGCAGCTCTTTAGGAGAGCCACCTAGATTGCACCCTTCTCGGACGGGCACAAAAACCTAACTGAGGCTTGGAGGAGGGTCATAGGGGGAGGAGCCAGTACGCACCATGTGATCCTAAAAGCTTTATTTAGATGTGCCCTGTCTCCTGCGGAGCCCGCAATCCCCCATGGTCCTGACGGAGTCCCAGCATCCACTAGGACGTTAGAGAAAATCTTATTTTCTCTTACGTCCTAGAGGATGCTGGGGACTCTCTAAGGACCATGGGGATTATACCAAAGCTCCAAAACGGGCGGGAGAATGCGGACGACTCTGCAGCACCGAATGAGCAAACATGAGGTCCTCCTCAGCCAAGGTATCAAACTTGTAGAATTTTGCAAAAGTGTTTGAACCTGACCAAGTCGCCGCTCGGCAAAGTTGTAATGCCGAGACTCCTCGGGCAGCCGCCCAAGAAGAGCCCACCTTCCTAGTGGAATGGGCCTTAACCGAATTCGGTAACGGCAAGACAGCCGTAGAATGAGCCTACTGAATCGTGTTACAGATCCAGCGAGCAATAGTCTGCTTAGAAGCAGGAGCGCAAACTTTGTTGGCTGCATACAGGAAAAACAGGGCCTCTGTTTTCCTAACCCGAGCCGTCCTGGCCACATAAATTTTCAATGCCCTGACCACATCCAGGGACTCTGAATCCTCCACGTCCCTTGTAGCCACAGGCACCACAATAGGTTGGTTCATATGCAAAGAAGAAACCACCTTAGGCAAAAATTGAGGACGAGTCCGCAACTCAGCTCTATCCACATGGAAAATCAGATAAGGGCTTTTGTGAGACAAAGCCGCCAACTCCGACACTTGCCGCGCCGAAGCCAAGGCCAATAACATGACCACCTTCCAAGTGAGATACTTCAATTCAACTGTTTGAAGAGGTTCAAACCAGTGAGAGTTTAGGAACCGTAACACCACGTTAAGGTCCCATGGTGCCACTGGAGGCACAAAAGGAGGCTGGCTATGCAGCACCCCCTTCACGAAAGTCTGGACTTCTGGAAGAGAAGCCAATTCCTTTTGAAAGAAAATGGATAGGGCCGAAATCTGAACCTTAATGGAGCCTAACTTTAGGCCCAAATTCACTCAAGTTTGCAGGAAGTGGAGAAAACGGCCCAGATGGAATTCTTCCGGAGGAGCAGTCTTGGCTTCGCACCAAGACACATACTTCCTCCAGATACGGTGATAATGTTTCGACGTCACCTCCTTCCTAGCCTTTATCAGAGTAGGAATGACCTCATCTGGAATGCCCTTCTCCGCTAGGATCCTGCGTTCAACCGCCATGCCGTCAAACGCAGTCGCGGTAAGTCCTGGAACAGACAGGGCCCTTGTTGTAACAGGTCTTCCCTGAGAGGAAGAGGCCACGGATCTTCTGTGAGCATTTCCTGCAGATCCGGATACCAGGCCCTTCGAGGCCAATCTGGAACAATGAGAATTGTCTGAATCCCCCTTCGTCTTATGATTCTCAGTATCTTTGAGATGAGAGGAAGAGGAGGGAACACATTGACCGACAAACACCCACGGTGTCACCAGTGCGTCTACTGCAACCGCCTGAGGGTCCCTTGACCTGGCGCAATATCTCGGAAGTTTCTTGTTGAGGCGTGAAGCCATCATGTCTATTTGAGGCAGTCCCCACTGACTTGCAATCTCTGCGAAGACTTCCTGATGAAGTCCCCACTCTCCTGGATGCAGATCGTGTCTGCTTAGGAAGTCTGCTTCCCAATTGTCCACTTCCGGAATGAAGACTGCTGTCAGAGCGCTTACATGACTCTCCGCCCATCGAAGAATCTTTGAGGCTTCTGCCATTGCCACTCTGCTCCTTGTGCCGCCTTGGCGGTTTACATGAGCCACTGCTGTGATGATGTCTGACTGAATCAGAACCGGTAGACCTCGAAGTAAAGTCTCCACTTGATGAAGGCCGTTGTATATGGCCCTTAATTCCAGTACGTTGATGTGTAGACAAGCCTCCTGGCTTGACCACAGACCTTGGAAGTCTCTTCCCTGTGTACTGCTCCCCATCCTCGGAGGCTCGCGTCCGTGGTTACCAGAACCCAGTCCTGAATGCCGAACCTGCGACCCTCTAGAAGGTGAGCACTCTGCAGCCACCACAGGAGAGATACCCTGGCCCTGGGGGACAGGCGGATCATCTGATGAATCTGTAGATGTGACCCGGACCACTTGTCCAGAAGGTCCCACTGAAAAGTCCTTGCATGGAACCTGCCGAATGGAATGGCCTCGTAAGACGCCACCATTTTACCAGAACTCGAGTGCAGTGATGTACAGACACCCTGTCTGGCTTTAACAGGTCTCTGACCAAGCTCTGAAGTTCCTGGGCCTTTTCCATCGGGAGAAAGACCATCTTTTGTTCCGTGTCCAGAATCATGCCTAAGAAAGGCAATCGGGTCGTTGGAACTAACTGTGACTTTGGTAGATTGAGAATCCAACCGTGTTGTTGCAATACCCTCAGGGAAAGTGATACGCTGTCCAGCAACTGTTCTCTCGATCTCGCTTTTATCAGGAGATCGTCCAAGTATGGGATAATTGTGACCGCCTGCTTGCGCAGGAGCACCATCATTTCCGCCATTAATTTGGTAAAAATCCTCGGGGCCGTGGAAAGCCCAAACGGCAACGTCTGAAATTGGTAATGACAATCCTGCACAACAAATCTCAGGAACGCCTGATGAGGTTGATATATGGGGACATGAAGGTATGCATCCTTTATGTCCAGGGACAATATATAATCTCCCCCTTCCAGGCTTGCGATGACCGCTCTAAACGATTCCATCTTGAACCTCTTTAAGTATAGGTTTAAGGATTTTAAATTCAGAATGGGTCTGACCGAACCGTCCGGTTTCGGGACCACAAACAGGGTTGAGTAATAGCCCATCCCCCGCTGCAGCAGGGGAACTTCGACCACCACTTGTTGAAGGCACAACTTTTGAATTGCTGCCAAAACTACCTCCCTCTTGTCAAAGTCAGAAAAATATCTCTATGCACACTGCCATATTTGCACCTCACACAGGTCTGCGCTGCGCATGCGTGCGCTCTCCCGTGCGTGCGCATACTCGCTGTTGCGGGCACCCGCAGGCGCGCGGTATGTGCATTTACGGTAGAGTTCATGTGTTCGTAGCGTGCGACTCAATCGTTACATATTTCCACTATATAATGTATTTTGTAGATCATGGTCCCTTTGATAGAATCTGAAAGTTTGGTTAATGTAGAATGTTCATGGACAGAGAAATCCCCCTTTGTTTGATACGAAGGGTCAGACAGTAGTAATACAGTGGTGTTTAGTATCCATCGGAAGAGTATTTAATTAGCAATATTCCGGTGTTGGTTTGAAGCGGATTAATCGCTCGTGCGAATAGTTATGGACATAAGAAATTTATGAACATTCTACTGTATTTGCACTTACTTATCCACGCGGCGGGAAACCCAGTTTCCCACCCACCTGAGCGGTTGGAAATCGTCACAGCCCACCTGTATGAATCAACCTATGACCTTTTGTTATAATGCGAGGAGGAATTCCTGTGTCCAATGAACAATGAGATTGTAGGGACCATTGAATTGTATTGTGTGTGGGGCATAAAAAGACAAGCCGATCACATCCAGCTCACTCTTCAACGGTTATCATTGCTGAAAATCGGGAGCTGGATGTCCAGAGGCGCATGCGATCGTTTCCTTTGTGCGTAAGTTTTCTCCGCAATCATATTGTCTTTCTTTGTTGTTATGGGCCATATCTCTCTCTCTCTCTCTTCTCCTCTTTCTCTCGTAATCCCTTAAACGTAATAGTATTGTATTGTATTTCATGTGTAGTTATCTGGTTAGGTAGTCTATGTTATATTGTAGTGTATGACTTGTATTGTATTAATTCTTTTGCAAGTATAACATTCATAATATATATATTAGGCGTTGGACCCTAAGCACAGTATCTGTGTATTTCTTATAGTGTTAAGTATTCTCAGAGCGTCGGTGACGCTCAAACAGCTTTTAAGTTAACAAGGTTACACTGTGTTGCATCTACACCCTATCTCTACACTAAGGTTTTACACCATATTACATTGTCTATGGTTTAGATATAAAGGTTTAACATTGTGAGCGTCTGCGCCGCTCGTGATCTCCTCGTGGTCTCGAGCGTCCGCTACGCTGATAGCGTAGCATTACGGTGGTCGTTCACCTATAAGTGTGCCCGATACCAACAGCGTATTCTCGTGAGCGTCTGTATCGCTCGAGCAGCCCGCTCCCGATACAGCGTCCGTTACGCTATAGTGAACCATTACGTTAGTCAGCAGCCAATAGCGTGCCTACCTGTGATCTCTTGGCCGTGAGCGAACGTGACGCTTGAGCGTCTCGACCACGGCTAAGCGATCGTACGCAACGAGCGTACCCTTACGGTACTCCATACGTAAATAGCGTACAGTGTTCTTAGACCTCACAAAGGGTTTTATATAAGATAAATATTTAGCTTTATCAATTGGCGGCTCGTCCTGTCCTTCACATATCTCTGCTAGGTAATTTCAGCAGACATTATCCATCAGCAAAGGGCGGGAGATCATATTCTTCGCAGTGCTGACGGGATAAGCGTCTGCTTCGCTTAGTAAAGGGTGCTGAAGGAATCCGGAACCGGAGGTAAGAACAACACACTAGTGTCTTTTAAAACTGTTTATTTCTGTCTTGCGTACACACGCACATATCTGCATTTCTTTTTCATTCGTGTATTTTCATATATCACTCTCCTGTTTGCCATTTTATAATTGATAAAACGTGCTAAGAGAGATTTGTCGCTATTTCATAGTTAAAGTGTAAAACCCACACGCAACTCTACCTAAGGTAAAAGGAGAGATTGGTGTGTTGCGCGGTAGACTATCAAGGATCATCTACATTGATAAACGTGTTAGTTGTGTTACGGTGGACATTGGTTTTGTGTACACGTGTCTCTAACAAAGGGCTGAGACTCGCGTACGCAAAGGCCGACGCACGCAGCGTAAATTACGCAACGGAGCGTCTGGGTACGCCCACGTAACTCAGGTCACACGACAGTGTTGATTTTTAAGTAGCGCAACAGGCGATAAGTAGCGCATCAGGCGATAAATAGCACAAATCTATTTTAAATCCGAAATTTAGATTAACAGATCCTTCTCCAAATTCACAACACATCTGGTCTAAAGAAAATTTCTGCGCAGAAATAGAAATAGAAGCAAAAGTGTACGTGTGGTGAGTGAGTGTTTTGTATATATAAGTTTATACAATTTTACAGGTTGAACCACAAGAAGTCGAGTTCTCGCAGAGGTACATACGTGTAAGTGACATACATGGTGGCTAGGGAGGCATCTCTGGTTAAACATAAAATTTGAGCAGTAGAGTATAGTAGACCAGGAGGTCATACTACAGACCGGGAGGTCCAGGTACAGCAGACTAAGAAGTCTGCCATAAAAGAGAAAAAGGGCACAACCCAGGGGGTTGGTGCAAAACCCATATAGGCCAATAAAGCTCTGGCTGAAGGAATTCGCAGCCGAAATTTTCGATTCCACTGGTCGCTCAGCACATAAGATTAGTTGCTTATGTGCTGAACGATTGTACCGCATGTAATTGTGTACATTAGTTAATCTGACCAGTACCATTTGTGTACAAACCCGGTCGTAAAACTATTTGTACACTCTGATGTGATTTGTGTAATTTTTTATTTTCTGAAGGGAAGTTCGCTGGTCACTCAGGAATTGTCCAACAACCAATAGTTACTGGAAAGAGTAAGTGTTCTGCGGATATCCCTCGCATGTTCCAGTAAATAGAGGTTCATAGGGGCCCTGGGTCGAGTACGCCAGCACTAAGGCAGTGTGTGGGTCGTATTGGTCGGCGTGGGCGAGTGAGTGGGGTACTCGGTAAACCGCCACCGTCAGCCTATCGTGAACATTTTGGTTTTTGTAAGGGTTCGCTGAAGACCCTGAAATAAGGTCAGAGGTGGTGAAAGCAACGCCTGCAAGTTATGGGGGCCAATTGTTCAGGAAGGGGGCGATCAACCTCGGTTCGGGTTGATTCAGTAAACCGACCAGTCGGGTCGGCAAGGTACGTAATGTGTGAAAAATATGGTTCACATACAGAGGTTTTATGTGATGAATGGGAGAGAATGACAGTGCATGACGGGGAGAAATTCCCAAGAGTAGGTAGCTTTAGCCCAGAAGTGTTGCAAAATTTAAGGAGGAGGATATGTCTCATTAAATCATCAAAGAGACGAATCCAACATTATGATTATTTGCAGTTATGGCAACAGGAAGGTGAAATACAGAGAGGATTGGCTCTGGCGGCAGGATCTAATCCTATCAAGAAATTGATAGCGACGGCCCCGCCGCCACCATACATATCAGGAGAGAAATTGGTTGCGGAGAATGACGCATTAGGGTGTAACAAACAAACACTTAGCAACTGTGTAAATGTTAATAAGTTAACCAATGCAAGTATTAACCCGTGCAAGTTGTACCCTGTTTTGAACTTTCCCCAGGAGTGTGATCAAGAAGACGAATCGGCAACAATATCGGCGCTCTCTCTAGCAGCCACCATAGCAGAGACAACAGTAGGCACGGCTCCACCCACGAGATTAGTAACAAAAGCCCCTAGCGGAGGGATAGGTGAGGTCGTATCTACAGGTAAGTACGGCACCATACACTATGCTGAAACCATTTCACCACAGGCTGTAGAACCTACACAGAGTGATGTTAGTAGACTTAATCCTGTTAGGGTAATAGCAGTGCCAAATGGGAAAACTGACACGACAGGAATCACTCCTGTTAGGAACATTGCCATGTACAGCCCATTTTCCCGAATGGAATTAAGAACCATAGTGTCTGAATTCCCTGACCCTAGGAAAGACTTAGTTGCTAGCCAGAAATACATCAGAGACCTAGGGAACACTTTAGAGCCCAATAACAAAGACTGGCAGGTATTGCTGAGGGCATGTTTACCCTCAAATGTCGACGCAGCTCAATTTTTGGCTGACTGTGGATTAGATCAGGATGTACCTCTTACAGATGTGTACAACAAAGATAACGTAAAAAGAATAAGTTTACAGTTAAAGGAGTATTTCCCAGCGGTAGTTAAGTGGAACAAGATTTTCTCCATTAGACAGAAAGAGTCAGAAACTGCTGCAGAATATTTTCACAGGGCATTACTAGAAATGGCAAAGTACACAGGTATAGAGGACATTAAAACAAACATAAACCATCGAGAAGTAGCAGTATCTGTACTAATGGATGGTTTAAAAGAGACATTAAAGACAAGAGTACAGACCACGCAACCATGTTGGCGAGGTCTGTCGGTGGCTACTTTGAGAGAGGCTGCTATTGATCACGACCGGAATATCACCCGACACAGGGAGTCACAAGGTGATAAGTTAATGGCCGTAAGTATACAGGCCCTGACCACAAGGCAGCCTTTGTATAAATCACCAAACCCTGTGGGTAAGTCAAATGTGGTAACTTGTTTTTCTTGTCATAGACAGGGACACATGGCACGAGACTGTAGAGTGAAAAATTCACAAAACTCATATCAACCCCCTAGACAACGACACGACACACGACATTGGGAGCAGGGTCCGCAGAGACGGAGTTATGAGCCAAATACAGGGGAAACAAAAAGATACCCCCCGAACAGAGACTGGCAAGCCACTGGTAGTTCCCATTTAACCCCTTCACAAGCAGTTGCTGCCAGCGGGATTCAGGGAGGTCACCATACCCAATAGGGGTGTGGCCATACCTGTAATCTGCAGCCAGTAAAATTGATTGCAAGTCTTGGGAGTGAACCAGAAATTGCAATCAATGTAGCTGGTAAATCATTAAACTTTCTTGTAGACACAGGGGCGGCCAAATCAGTGATAAATTCGACAGTGGGCATGAGAACCACTGGTAAGACAATTCCAGCCATGGGAGTAACGGGAGTAGTCCAGCATTACCCTGTTAGCAAACCAGCCGAGATTACAGTAGGGCCGTTACATACCAAGCATTCCTTTTTGCTGGCTGCATCGGCACCGACTAATCTCCTGGGAAGAGACTTATTGTGCAAAATGGGGTGCGTCATTTATTGTACTCCCGAAGGTGTATTCTTGGACATACCTGAGAATCACGCTCAGGAAGTGCGAGACATGTTAGACTCCCCGTCAAAATTAATGTCACATACCATTATGACAAATAGGACTCCATCCCAAGTAGAGGAAATGACATCCCAGATACCAGAGTCACTTTGGACTAAAGATGGACAGGACACTGGATTAATGGCAAACGTAGCTCCGGTAGTTGTACAAGTAAAAGATGGTAGGATAGCTCCAAAAATCCCACAGTACCCTCTGAAGCCAGAGGTGGAGTTAGGAGTGTATCCCGTAATAGAGCGCTTGCTACAACAGGGCATTCTGGTAAGAACGTCCAGCACTGCCAATAGTCCCATCTTCCCTGTGAAAAAGAGTGGGGGGAGGGGTTACCGGCTAGTGCAGGATCTAAGGGGGATTAACAAAATAGTTGAGAGTCAGTTCCCCGTAGTGCCAAATCCAGCTGTCATCCTTATGCAAATCCCTCCCACTGCGAAATTTTTCACTGTTATTGACCTCTGCTCCGCTTTCTTTTCGGTACCTCTGCACCCTGACAGCCAATATTTGTTTGCATTCACATACAGAGGAGTCCAATACACATGGACTCGATTACCACAAGGTTTCATAGACAGTCCAAGTATCTTTTCCCAGGCTTTGCATGATTGTTTACAGTCTTTCCAACCAGAGAGTGGATCAGTATTAATACAGTACGTGGATGATCTACTACTGTGTTCTGATTCATTGGAAGCATCCCTGAAGGATACGAAACAGCTCCTGTTTCATCTTTCAGACACAGGACACAAGGTTTCCAAAGACAAGTTGCAATTATGCCAAACTAAGGTAAAATATTTGGGACACTGTCTAACACAAGGACTGAGACACCTGACCGCTGATAGAATTCAAGCAATTAGAGACATGACTCTGCCACAAACCCAGCAACAGATCAGAACATTTTTAGGAATGTGTGGGTATTGCCGTAACTGGATCCCAGGGTTTTCCATTCTAGCATTACCTTTGCAGGAGATGGTTTCCTCAAACAAACCTGATCGGATTTCGCATACAGACGAGTCCGAGATGGCATTTGAGAGACTTAAACAGTGCCTAACGCAGGCACCAGCATTAGGTATGCCAGACTATGGGAAACCCTTTGAGCTGTACGGAACAGAAAGTGCTGGTTGCGCGGCAGGCGTCTTAACCCAAAAGCACGGTGATGCCAGCAGGCCGGTAGCATACTACAGCGCTCAGCTAGACACGGTAGCGCGATCCCTCCCCACATGCTTGCGAAGCGTTGCTGCGATAGCATTGCTAGTAACAAAAAGCGAAGATGTAGTGCTAGGTCACAACCTCACAATTCATACACCACATGCAGTGTCAGCCTTGCTAAATTCTGCCCAAACCAGGCACGTCTCATCAGCGCGGTTTACAAGATGGGAATTGGCACTAATGGCCCCCGTAAACATCACCATAAGGAGATGCAGTGCATTAAATCCTGCAACATATCTCCCAGGTGTGCCTGGACAGGCACAAAGGGTGGAGGATGAGAGTGGTGGGGAAGGAGAATTTAACACAAAGGAAGACACACATGATTGTATGGAATATTTGACCCAAAATTTTACCGCAAGGCCTGACATCAGTGACAACCCACTGGAAGATGTAGATCTAACTTTCTACACGGACGGTAGTTGTCACAGACAGTCAGACTCGGGAGACTTGTGTACTGGATACGCAGTCGTAGATGACCAAGGCACCATAGAAGCGGAACCGCTAGGCCCACCTCACTCAGCCCAGGTTGCTGAACTGGTCGCCCTAACCAGAGCATGTGAATTGGCTAAGGGCAAATCAGCCAATATCTACACCGATTCTAGATACGCATTCGGGGTAGTCCATGATTTCGGAGCCCTATGGCGCCTCAGAAATTTCATGACGGCAGCTGGTACACCGATAGCGCATGCAGCTCACATCAAAAGGCTTCTAACAGCGATACAGGAACCCGACAGAGTGGCTGTTATCAAGTGTAAAGCACACACATATAGCCAAGACCCAGTATCACTTGGTAACAGCCGAGCAGACGAAGCAGCTAAGTTAGCAGCTGGTACCCCCAGACAGACAGACACCACACAACTGATGGTATTTAATACCATCAACACACAGAAGTTGTGTGAGATGCAAAATTTGTGTTCCACACAGGAAAAGGCAGTCTGGAAGGCAAAGGGATATGGCCAGGAGTCCTCAGGACTCTGGACGGATGGACAAGGTAAACCGGTGGCCCCCAGAGCATATCTTCCATGTTTAGCTGAGGCAGCACACGGGCTGACTCATCTGGGCAAGGAGGGAATGTGCAAGTTGGTAAGAGCATATTGGTGCGCCCCAGGATTTTCATCTCATGCAAGTAAGAGAGCAATGTCATGCCTTACCTGTTTGAGAAAGAACATCGGAAAGGCAATACCAACAGAACCATCTCATATCCCACCTGCAGGCGGCCCTTTCCAGGTAATACAGATTGACTTCATTCAATTACCCCCTTGTCGAAATTTGAAATATGTACTTGTTTGTATAGATGTTTTTTCAAATTGGGTCGAAGCATTTCCTGCGGCCACAAATACCGCTATGTTTACTGCTAAGAAAATTGTGCAGGAATTTGTATGTAGATATGGTATCCCTAGAATAATTGAAAGTGATAGGGGTACCCATTTTACAGGTGATGTCTTTCAAGGAATGTGTAAGTTGATGGGAATTGATAGCAAGCTGCACACTCCATACCGTCCACAGGCGAGTGCGAAAGTGGAAAGAGTGAACAGCACCATTAAAAATAAACTGAGCAAAGTTATGGCAGAGACAGGATTGACATGGCCAGAAGCTCTACCCATTGTACTGTACAGCATCAGAACCACTCCCAGGTCCCCTCTTAATCTGTCTCCCTTTGAAATCTTGTTTGGTCGACAACCGCATGTTATGATTAACCCTCAGGATGATTTGAAGTGTAACAATGAAGTGACTGTAAAGTACCTGGTTAATATGAGTAAACAGCTAAGGAATCAAAATGATAATTTGAAGTTAGTGATTCCTGATTTACCAGATAGTAATTGTCATGACATTGAACCTGGGGATTATGTAATGATACAGAATTTTCTACGCTCAGGTTGCCTTATTGACAGATGGGAAGGACCATACCAAGTCTTATTGACTAGCACTACAGCACTGAAGGTTGCCGAGAGAGAGAGTTGGGTTCATTCATCCCACTGTAAGAAGGTTGCTGATCCAGAGAGGTCCCGTGATAAGGAACAGACGGTAGAGGAAGTTGTATCACTGGAGTGTCTGTTCCAGGAGGACTGAGGCGGCACCTGAGCATCGAGAATCACAAGATCAAAAGCAGTTGTCGATTCCCCGTTTCCCTTTTATTGTTTTTCTCCACTTCCCATCCCCTCTCCCTCAAATTATTTTTTCCCCCCTTCTCATTCTTCTTCGTTTCCTCCTAAGATGGACTTGCCTTAAGAGACTGTGATCCGGATTTTCCTGTTGACCATATTGTTGACCAGAGCAGTCTGTTCCGGCGAGAGTACCATGGAGTTCGAGAGAGGTTCTGGAATGGGTTCTGATGACAGAGATGGAGGCGTAGTTTTCCAAGAACAACATAATCAACAAGCAAAGGCGAGTATCAGAAAACGATCCGATAGCATTGACCATAGAAGGAATTGTGAAGGATTGTTAGCTGAAGAAAACTGTATCTGTAGGCTCTGTGACAATGTAGTTGAGGATGGGTGCATCAAGAAATGCCAATCCAGTTTTAATATCCACATGGACCGGCATCCCTTGAGTGACTATCACTCCTTAGTGGGTAGTGTGCTAAATCAAACAGATTGTTGGGTATGCAATCAAGTACCTCAAGGTCATAGCAAATCAGGACTAGTACCATTTGCTTTAACGATAGGTGAGGTACTTGAGCTAAGTGGTGGGAGGCCGGTGGACAGGAGGTTTAATATCTCCAGTCCTCCTAGTTTGAAGCTCCACCAATATCATGTGGATAGATCCCTCATATGTTTTAACATTTCCAATCCCCGAAAGCCGGGAAATTGGGAAGTGTCATGGAGTAACCAAACCATGACCTTTTCATATAGAGCAGATAGAATGCCGACAGATACAGAACTTATACGCCACATAGCCAGTAGAGGAAAATCTTTCCGATATAGGTATACCCTAGGAAATAGGATTACGAGAGTTGGAGAGGTATCACCAGGATACTGTGCACATATCGTACAAGCTGATACGTGTACTAGACAGATGGGAGAATTAGGGTTAGGAGATTTCACATGGAAGATGTGTAATATGGTTATGTCCTACTCCGTCCCATATGTTCTCCCCGATGATGCATATTTCATATGCGGGAGGAAGGCGTATAAGTGGCTTGCCCCAAACTCGGAAGGATTGTGTTATATTGGAAAAGTACTGCCTGAAGTAATGACTGTATCACATGCCAAAATGAAAGATATACACCGTGTTGCCCAAGCTCCTTATACTCACACCCATTACGAGCACGTAGTTAAACGGCACCTGATAGAAAGAACAGAGCATCCGGCCTCTGACATGATCCATGAATCCACCAGGATTCAGGTTCTAATCGCGTTAGATTTCACTCGCACCGCCAGAGGAGTGTTGAATTATAAATACATATCTGCGCTCGCAAATTTGTTAGACAATATCACAGAAATGTATGATGACACGTTTAGGTATACTGGAAGAGAACTTCAAGCTTATAAAACAGAACTGGTTCAGCATAGAATGATTCTCAATTATCTCACGGCAGTAACAGGTGGATATTGTGTCACACTGGCAACGCAGTACGGCGTGAAATGTTGCACATATATTACAAATAGTACCGAGGACCCGGTCGAGGTCATAGACCAAAAGATGGACGATATTCTCCAATTGAAGTGGGAATTTCGCAGGAGACACAATCTCACCCTTGCTGCTGTGAGTAATGAGCTGACTGGTTGGGTGTCATGGTTGAACCCACGAAATTGGTTCTCCGGTTTAGGAGAATGGGCTCAAGGAGTCATAATGGATGTAGGGAAGTTTCTCCTATGTATCTTAGGTGTTATCATAACGATTGGCTTGATATTTAGATGCAGTCAGGCTTTAACGAAGTGCAAACGAAGTACCAGGGTGATGAGTTTAAGGAGTGAGGAAACTGTAATTCCAATGGATTTGATTTATGACCCAAATGTAGAAACAATGATGTGATGAAAATGCGATTTCTACGGTCCGTTTCTTTCACCTGTTTTTCCGTTTTCTCCAAGGTAAAAAGACCCACTTGGACGAGGAATTTGATGAGCCGATATACAGACAACGGATGGATTAAAGAAGAAGTTTTGACAACCTGATACACAGATTCTTGATGAACTTTGCCATAGATCCCCAGTTTCCCTAGAAATTTTAAAATTACGCTAGCCCAACACTTTTGTAAATCTATGGACATTGACAAAGCTTTTGCTCGCACCTTATGGGCAAAAGCACAAAGAAGACTGCATTCAACAGACACCGAACAAGACTTCAACCGACAAATGTTCATTTACCTGACATAGAATACCACTGCATTTACCGTAATTATGTCTTTTCTTCATCTCTACAACCTTCAGGTAATTACACACATAGTATAGGGAATACAGGCACAAATATCAGCAATCACATATTCCCCCATTCATGCTCCCCATTTTGTTGCAACCAAAATCCGAAAAGAGCTCGGTAAAGTTTGACAGCCCATCCACAGACCCGTACCACGGGATAAGAAGGAATTCAAATGTATACTTCGCAATACCTCGAAGCTTGATTTAAAACACGTACGGCACGATGATACATGACCCCCAAGCACGGATTCATACACACATGCTTCTGCTATCTCACTAGGTCATACCTTTTTCCTACCTTCGCCTCTCCTCCCCTACCCAACCATGTAAATGTATTAACCCCTTACATATATTTTTCTCTTTTTGAAATGTTTTAGGAAGTGGCAGTTATTGTTGACTGCCAAAGGGTGGACTGTCAAAGTCAGAAAAATATCTCTATGCACACTGCCATATTTGCACCTCACACAGGTCTGCGCTGCGCATGCGTGCGCTCTCCCGTGCGTGCGCATACTCGCTGTTGCGGGCACCCGCAGGCGCGCGGTATGTGCATTTACGGTAGAGTTCATGTGTTCGTAGCGTGCGACTCAATCGTTACATATTTCCACTATATAATGTATTTTGTAGATCATGGTCCCTTTGATAGAATCTTAAAGTTTGGTTAATGTAGAATGTTCATGGACAGAGAAATCCCCCTTTGTTTGATACGAAGGGTCAGACAGGAGTAATACAGTGGTGTTTAGTATCCATCGGAAGAGTATTTAATTAGCAATATTCCGGTGTTGGTTTGAAGCGGATTAATCGCTCGTGCGAATAGTTATGGACATAAGAAGTTTATGAACATTCTACTGTATTTGCACTTACTTATCCATGCGGCGGGAAACCCAGTTTCCCACCCACCTGAGCGGTTGGAAATCGTCACAGCCCACCTGTATGAATCAACCTATGACCTTTTGTTATAATGCAAGGAGGAATTCCTGTGTCCAATGAACAATGAGATTGTAGGGACCATTGAATTGTATTGTGTGTGGGGCATAAATAGACAAGCCGATCACATCCAGCTCACTCTTCAACGGTTATCATTGCTGAAAATCGGGAGCTGGATGTCCAGAGGCGCATGCGATCGTTTCCTTTGTGCGTAAGTTTTCTCCGCAATCATATTGTCTTTCTTTGTTGTTATGGGCCATATCTCTCTCTCTCTCTCTCTCTTCTCCTCTTTCTCTCGTAATCCCTTAAACGTAATAGTATTGTATTTCATGTGTAGTTATCTGGTTAGGTAGTCTATGTTATATTGTAGTGTATGACTTGTATTGTATTAATTCTTTTGCAAGTATAACATTCATAATATATATATTAGGCGTTGGACCCTAAGCACAGTATCTGTGTATTTCTTATAGTGTTAAGTATTCTCAGAGCGTCGGTGACGCTCAAACAGCTTTTAAGTTAACAAGGTTACACTGTGTTGCATCTACACCCTATCTCTACACTAAGGTTTTACACCATATTACATTGTCTATGGTTTAGATATAAAGGTTTAACATTGTGAGCGTCTGCGCCGCTCGTGATCTCCTCGTGGTCTCGAGCGTCCGCTACGCTGATAGCGTAGCATTACGGTGGTCGTTCACCTATAAGTGTGCCCGATACCAACAGCGTATTCTCGTGAGCGTCTGTATCGCTCGAGCAGCCCGCTCCCGATACAGCGTCCGTTACGCTATAGTGAACCATTACGTTAGTCAGCAGCCAATAGCGTGCCTACCTGTGATCTCTTGGCCGTGAGCGAACGTGACGCTTGAGCGTCTCGACCATGGCTAAGCGATCGTACGCAACGAGCGTACCCTTACGGTACTCCATACGTAAATAGCGTACAGTGTTCTTAGACCTCACAAAGGGTTTTATATAAGATAAATATTTAGCTTTATCACTCTCTGGGGAAGAAGTCGTAGTGACGATTTGAAAAACCGGCGAGGAGGCACCTCTTCGAATTCCAGCTTGTACCCCTGGGAAACAATGTCTATTGCCCAGGGATCCACCAGAGAGTGAACCCAGACTTGGCTGAAAAGACGAAGACGTGCCCCCACTGGAGTGGACTGCCCCAGCGGAGCCCCAGCGTCATGCGGTGGATTTAGTAGAGGCCGGGGAGGACTTCTGCTCCTGGGAACTAGCTGTAGTTGGCAGCTTTTTCCCCTTGCCCTTACCTCTGGCAAGAAAGGAAGATCCCCGAGCTCTCTTGGATTTATGCGACCGAAAGGACTGCATCTGATAATGTGGCGATTTCTTAGGCTGTGAGGAAACATAAGGTAAAAAAAGCTGATTTACCTGCAGTAGCCGTGGAAACCAGGTCCGCGAGACCTTCCCCAAACAACTTCTCACCCTTGTACGGCAAAACCTCCCTATGCCGTATTGAGTCGGCATCACCCGTCCACTGTCGGGTCCACAGTGCTCGCCTGGCAGAAATCGCCATAGCGTTTGCTCTGGACCCCAGTATGTCTTTATCTCTCTGAGCCTCTCTCATATAAAGGACCGCATCCTTAATATGGCCCAGGGTCAACAAAATAGTTTCCTTATCCATCGTATCAATATCAGCAGATAAGGTATCGGTCCACGCTATAACAGCGCTACAAACCCAAGCCGACGCTATTGCCGGCCTGAGTAATGTACCAGTATGTGTGTAAATTGACTTCAAGGTAGTCTCCTGCTTGCGATCAGCAGGATCCCTGAGGGTTGCGGTATCCGGAGACGGCAGCGCCACCTTTTTGGAAAGGCGCGTCAACGCTTTGTCCACCCTTGGGGAGGATTCCCACCGTATCCTGTCCTTGATCGGGAAAGGATACGCCATAAGAATCCTTTTGGAAATCTGCAGTTTCTTGTCTGGAGTTTCCCATGCACTTTCAAATAACTCATTTAATTCAAAAGAAGGTGGAAAAGTAACTTCAGGCTTCTTTTCTTTAAACATGTGGACCCTTGGATTAGGCACCGCGGGGTCATCTATAATATGCAGCACATCCTTTATAGCAATAATGATATAATGAATACTCTTTGCCAATTTTGGCTGCAACCTCGCATCATCATAATTCAGAATCCGTGTCGGTATCTGTGTCTACTACTGGAGAAAGTGGGCGTTTTTGAGACCAAGAAGGCCCCTGTGACATAGGGAAAGGCAGGGCATGACCCCCTGTACAATCCCTGGACTCTGCTTTGTCCAAACGTTTGTGCAATAAATTTACATTTGCATTTAAAACATTCCACATATCCAACCAGTCCTGTGTCGGCGTTGCCGACGGAGACACCACACTCATGCGCTCCACCTCATCCCTAGGAGAGCCTTCCGCTTCAGACATGCCGACACGCACGTACTGACACACCACACACTCAGGGAAATCTCTAATCTGGAGACAGTTTCCCCACAAGGCCCTTTGGAGAGACAGATAGAGAGTATGCCAGCACACACCCAGCGCCAATAACCCTGGAAAAAATTACCCAGATATAGCGCTCTTTTATATATATATATATATATATATATATATATATATATATATATATATATATATATATATATATATATATATATATATATATATATATATATATATATTATATATATATACTGCGCCAATTATGTGCCCCCCCCCCCCCTTCTTTAAAACCCTCTGTCACCGGTGATCAGCAGGGGAGAGTCCGGGAAGCCAGCTTCTCAGCGTGTGCTGTGGAGAAAATGGCGCTGGTGAGTGCTGAGGAACAAGCTCCGCCCCCTCAGTGGCGGGCTTCGGTCCTGCTCTTTTAAATAAACTGGCGGGGAATTCTCATAAATAACACCAAATAAAGTGTATATATCTATATAGCCAGTCCTAGAGGTATAACATTGCTGCCCAGGGCGCCCCCCCTGCGCCCAACAGTGTGCGCTGTGTGTGTTGTGTGGGAGCAATGGCGCGCAGCGTTACCTCGGTGAAGCTCCGAAGTCTTCTGCCTTCCTATACTCACCCGGCTTCTATCTTCCGGCTCTGCGAGGAGGACGGCGGCGCGGCTCTGGGACGAACCGCAAGGGGAGACCTGCGTTTTGACTCCCTCTGGAGCTAATGGTGTCTAGTAGCCTAAGAAGCAGAGCCTAACATTTAAGTAGGTCTGCTTCTCTCTCCTATGTCCCACGATGCAGGGAGCCTGTTGCCAGCAGGTCTCCCTGAAAATAAAAAAACCTAACAAAATACTTTTCTCCAGGAAACTCAGGAGAGCTCCCTGTAATGCACCCAGTCTCCTCTGGGCACAGTATCAAACTAAGGTCTGGAGGAGGGGCATAGAGGGAGGAGCCAGTGAACACCCATACCTAAAGTATTTGTTAGTGCCCATGTCTCCTGCGGAGTCAGTCTATTCCCCATGGCCCTTACGGAGTCCCCAGCACCCTCTAGGACGTAAGAGAAAAAAAAAATGAAATAAAATGGTGTTGGAAGTGTTTTAAACAAGTGTTAACATAATTCAATTATTAAAAAAAAACCCAATATCTGAAGTGTTTGGAAAACATACTAGCCAGTTAAGTAGTTAAAAAGAGAACAACCCTGAAATCCCAAATCTCTGTTGAGACAACTCTTGCACCAACAATAAGGCCATTAATAAATAACATTATTTCGTAACATCCTAGTGTTATTTGTTGCTTACTACTATTTAGCAGCTTTCTACCACCAACGCACGCAGTGACAATCCACAGCCAGCAGATGGCGCTGTTACACCAGCAGATGTAAGCAGAGGAATAACACGCCTAGGTTTCTTGGGTGGAAAAGTGGCATTAGGAGACGTGCAATAAAATGCCAATTGGTATATATAGCTGCTGACCCAATAGGATTATCTGACGCATTACTTCTCCAAGACCATTAACCTAAAGTGGCTTCTGGTGTTCTAGTCATATGCTGTATAATACAGTACAAAATGTAATCATGTGAAAAGGGAAACGGATCGCATTATGCCAGGACTGTGTCACATGAGTGGTCAACGGGAAGATTTAAGAGGAGATATTTGGGATTTATGGCACACAGACAAGCAGAACAATCTTATAGGATCTAGGACATTTCTGCCACATGAATATCATTAGACCCCTTCCCCATATTACCAGGAAAGGGTTCTTGTGCCTCTGTATTGCGTTATTATGGTTCCCATGAGCTGAAGACAAAGTAACACTTGTAATATATAAAGCCAACACTTACACGCTGGGGACCCACAGGCGCACGGTTTTGTCTCTGGACGCCGACGCGAGGAGATGACCGGAGGGCGAGAACTCCACAGACATTACAGCGTCTTTATGGCCGACGAAGCGATAAGCTCTCATCTGCGCTTTCATGTTCCAGACCATGACACACGAATCCATGGAACCACTGGCTGTAACGGTAACAGCACGCGTGAATTACTATACGTCACGGAGCATATACAGCAAGCTAGCCAGATTCTCTATAAATATATATGTTCCCAAACTCCTATACACGATGACGGACGAAAACCGCGTTCAGTCCCAGCGCATGAGAGCGTCCTCCCCAGCGGTGACCAGAGAGTGATGGTGGATCAGGACGATGAGGCCCCAGTGTTTACCCCTTGCGTCTATGTACTAATAACTTCAGAGAAGTAACAATCATTACGCACAATATGAGGCTGAATTTGGCTCCATATTGCGTGCACAGAATTAACGCGAACACACACACAGAGTTGGATCAATGACCGCCAGCACGCAATTAATGCTAGCAAGCAACTGCCCCTGGTGTAAAAGATCTGTCTGAAAACGGTGTAATTACGCTGAGCTCTACATGACCGGCATTTCCGCCGTATATGACCTTTGCCTACATGCAAGCTCCCCGCTGCCACCCGTTGTGTTCCTTACGCTGCAAGTGGAAATGTGACGAGTTACGTACGGCTCTATATCGCCCATAGATACGTGCGCTTGTGTCCAGCGCTACATCAGCAACGCGTTATCTGTATCCCCGCTAGCACAATCAGACCTGATCGCTCGCTAGCTATTTTTTGCAGAGCAGCAATCAGATAGTCGCGGCCTATGGTGGAGTGTATTTTAGCTGTGCAAGTGTGCGATCGCAAGTGCAGCCGAGCGATACAAAAATGTTTTGTGCAGTTTCTGAGCTGCCCAGAACTTACTCAGCCGCTGCGATCACTTCAGCCTGTCCGGGCCCGGAATTGATGTCAGACACCCGCCCTGCAAACGCTTGGACACGCCTGCGTTTTCCCAAACACTCCCAGAAAACGGTCAGTTGACACCCACAAACGCCTTCTTCCTGTCAATCTCCTTGTGATCGGCTGTGCGAATGGATTCTTCGCAAAACCCATCGCTCAGCAACGATCCGCTTTGTACCCGTGCGACGTGCCTGCGCACTGCGGTGCATACGCTGTTCTGACCTGATCGCAGCGCAAAAACCTAGCGCGCGATCAGGTCTGAATGACCCCCATAGTCCCCTAGGTGCTCTCGCAGTGTAAGACTCTCACCTATCTGCTTCATGTTAGGATTGAAGTCCACACTCGTCACGGTGTCTCTGTGGCCTTTAAAATGGCGCTCCAGCGAAGGATCATCCTAAAAGAAATAAAAGATGTATAGATATTTGTCCACAAAATAACAGTCAAACTACAGGATATATAACTAGACCACAGAATTCTCCACTGGGCCAACTACCAAACCTTGTGTTACAACCAAGGCTAAGGGACTAGTTACACAAGTAACCGGCATCCTGCGTTGTGGGAGGACATTACACAATCCAGCTTCCATTTGCTGATGGTTCTGTGTTTACTCATGTGTAGAACATCTGCTGGAAAACTTCAATAATGGTGGTGAAGGATCCAAAGCACAGGTAAAATCACTACTATGCTCATTCATCATTATTGCACCCTTCTGAGCTGGGGACCATTCCTAACGTTACCGCGCCCTTCCAGCAGAGGTCCCCCCACCCAGCTTTACCACACCCTCCCAGCAGAGATCCCTTCCTATCATTACCACACCCGTCCAGCGCCCTCTAAGTCAGGTCAACGCTGGGTGCCAGGAGGTGTAAGAAAAATGCCGGACAGGGGCAATTATAAAAAAAGGCCCTGTTACAGATCAGGTACTTAGACCCTCTTGCCCTACCCAACGCTACCGATTTACTGGCTGGCGTATGTCTGCTGGCTAGTCGTGTCAGCATTCTCCTATAGCTGCAGTCCAACGCCGCCATCTTGCCTCCATTAGCCGAGTTAGTTTCAATCATTCACAGCATTCCTTCGATTCACATGACTTTCACATCCAATCTTGTGCTAGAGCTCCCTATATAAACTGCTCTCTGCCACCTGTCCATTGCCAGCACGACAGGTCTCCTAGTCTCCTGACAGAAGCGGTGCCCAGTTCCTGAGCTTCACCACGTGTTTTACTTCCAAATCAGAATTGCGCTCACAGGGCCTAATTAAGACCTGACTGCAACAGCAATTATTCTCTCTAATGGGCAAAACCATGTGCACTGCACGTAGGGCAGATGTAACATGTGCAGCGAGAGTTAGATTTGGGTGGGGTGTGTTCAAACTGAAATCTAAATTTCAGTGTAAAAATAAGCAGCTCGTACGTACCCTGCACAGAAACAATATAACCAACACAAATCTAACTCTCTCTGCACATGTTACATCTGCCCAACCTGCAGTGCACATGGTTTTGCCCATTAGAGAAAAAAATTGCTGTTGCGATCAGGTCTGAATTAGGCCCATAGCGTGTTACAGACTGATCCACTCTGTTCTCATAGCACTCATCTAGGGTGTAGTATGGTATGCCGGCGGTCGGGCTCCTGGCGACCAGCATACCAGCGCCGGGAGCCCGACCGCCGGCATGCCGACAGTGTGGCGAGCGCAAATGAGCCCCTTGCGGGCTCGCTGCGCTCGCCACGCTGCGGGCACGGTGGCGCGCTACGCTATTTTATTCTCCCTCCAGGGGGGTCGTGGACTTCCACGAGGGAGAATAAGTGTCGGTATGCCGGCTGTTGGGATTCCGGCGCCGGTATACTGTGCGCCGGGATCCCAAGAGCCGGCATACTGAAGACCACCCCTCATCTATACTAAGGGGGTTGTTCAGGTTTGTTAGCAAACCAAAAAAGCACACTAGGCGAAACCATGTGCACTGCAGGTGAGGCAGATGTAACATGTGCAGAGAGAGTTAGATTTGGGTGGGTTATATTGTTTCTGTGCAGGGTAAATACTGGCTGCTTTATTTTTACACTGCAATTTAGATTTCAGTTTGAACTCACCCCACCCAAATATACTCTCTCTGCACATGTTACATCTGCCCCACCTGCAGTGCACATGGTTTTGACCATTAGTGTGCTTTTTTGGTTTGTTAACAAACCTGAATAAGACCCTAGGTTATAAGCCTGGATTTACGCTCCTCTGCTATATTGCATATAGGCGGTACTGAATGAGAAGGATCATTCACCCTCCTCGTTTCATGAATTCTAGTGTAAGCCAGTCCAGCCCTGTGGCCCCAGGCACACTGAGGACTCAGAACCTGACCGGCCCTAGAGAGAACACTGGTTAGGTAGTTGGCCGCAGGAAGGTTCATTTGGCCAACTACCAAACCTGGGGGGGTGATCCAGATCCGATTGCTGGGCTGCGTTTTTGCACAGTGGGCGATCAGGTCCTGACTGCACATGCACCGCAATGCGCACGCACGTCTGACAACAACAACGGGGTTCACTGGTCAGTGACGGGATGGTGTGAAAAATCCGTTTGCACGGGCGTTCGCAAGGTGAATGACAGGAAGGGGCCGTTTGTGGGTGGCAACTGAGCGTTTATAGGGAGTGTCCGGAAAATCACAGGCGTTCCCAAGCGTGTTCAGGGAGGGTGTCTGATGTCAGCTCCGGCTCCAATCAGCCTGATGTGATCGCACTGTAGGAGTAAGTCCTGTCCTGCGCACACACTGGATTTTCGCAGCTCGGTGTACACATGCAGTCGCAGACTTGCACGGCGAATTTACACTTCCCCTGGAGGCGGCGACTATCTGAGCGCAGGACAGCACAGTTAGCAGCCCAGCGATCAGATCTGAATTACACCCCTTGCGACTCGCCCCCTCCTTTCTCCCTGTAGATTGTATGCTCTTGTGACCAGCCAGTACTTTGCCCTTGGTTTCTGTCTGAAACAGATTAAAGGTTGGTGCAGTCGCTAACGAAAATGTCTGTTGGGCAGTAACTGGTGCAACGAGCGGTAAGTTCTACAGAACGCGGCGCACTAATGCTGCAGACCACAATGAAACAATGAATGTTGCATGCGGCACCCAGAACGTGTCCAGCAGCGTCTGCCCCTGGATGCCTCCTCTTCTACGTCATGTGCTAAACTAGATGGCTCTGCCTGCGCCGTCCCATTATTCCTAAAGGGGGGGGGGGGGGGGGGACAGTGAGCAGCTGGTGGGGAGAGTTATCCCTGTGGTTCTATGACCAGAGACGTCAGAGAAACCTCTCATTAGCTCTCCGCCTGCTCTATCACCATCCTCCATTATCTTCTGTGGCTTATTTGTGGCCCCGCTGTGTCCCAGTCTCTGGCTCGCTGACCCGTCTAATGCATTTTCATCACCCATATATGAAGGTAGGAACCAGGACGGGGGGGGGGGGGGGGGGGGAGGGGGGGTTGCCATAGCAGCAGGGGGGTGGAGCCGTAGCGGGGGCGGAGGCGGCACTGGGGGATGAGATCATCTCCGCGTCGCCTCTCTCAAAGTAGTAAAC
This sequence comes from Pseudophryne corroboree, assembly GCF_028390025.1. Taxonomy (NCBI): domain Eukaryota; kingdom Metazoa; phylum Chordata; class Amphibia; order Anura; family Myobatrachidae; genus Pseudophryne; species Pseudophryne corroboree. The sequence continues at coordinate 467,245,978 of NC_086452.1, read as the reverse complement.
GGGTCTCGGGTCAAATCCATTTACGCTGCCACTGACCCGGTATTCAACCCGGACAGGGGCGTATTTACCCATTGGCCAGGATGGCACTCGCCAGGGGCACCAGCCGAGCAGGGGGCGCCGCCCGAAGGTGCCACCCTCGGCCAATGGGTGGAAACCCTTAAGCTGTCTGGCAATACCTGCTGTGTCAAGCTGCCTGTGCATTGCCTGGGATGGAGGGGGGAGGATCGCTCAGCAGGCAGGAGCCGGCGCCGCAATGCACTACAGGGAAGAAACTGAAAATAAACTACAACTCCAAGCCACCCTTGCTGTTGGGAGCTCCTGGCGGTAAGGGCTGCTGGAACCTGTAGTTTATTTTCAGTTTCTTCACGTAGTTTGGTGCAGTACCGGACACCGGCGCCAGCTCCTGCCTGCTGAGCGAACCTCCACCCTCCATCCCTGGCAGCTCGGCACAGCAGGTATTGCCAGACACTACGGCTATCTGCTGGGATGTTGTGGGGTGGGGACTAGGGCTATGTGCTGGGAGGGGGGTGGGGACTAGGGCTATGTGCTGTGTGGGGAGGCTATGTATGTGCTAAGGGTGTACTACAGCTATGTGCTGGGAGGGGGACGGGGACTAGGGCTATGTGCTGGGAGGGGGACGGGGACTAGGGCTATGTGCTGGGAGGGGGAGGGGGACTAGGGCTATGAGCTGGGAGGGGGACTAGGGCTATGTGCTGGGAGGGGCATGGGGACTAGGGCTATGTGCTGGGAGGGGCATGGGGACTAGGGCTATGTGCTGGGAGGGGCATGGGGACTAGGGCTATGTGCTGGGAGGGGCATGGGGACTAGGGCTATGTGCTGGGAGGGGCATGGGGACTAGGGCTATGTGCTGGGAGGGGCATGGGGACTAGGGCTATGTGCTGGGAGGGGCATGGGGACTAGGGCTATGTGCTGGGAGGGGCATGGGGACTAGGGCTATGTGCTGGGAGGGGCATGGGGACTAGGGCTATGTGCTGGGAGGGGCATGGGGACTAGGGCTATGTGCTGGGAGGGGCATGGGGACTAGGGCTATGTGCTGGGAGGGGCATGGGGACTAGGGCTATGTGCTGGGAGGGGCATGGTGACTACGGCTATGTGCTGGGAGGGGGATGGGGACTACGGCTATGTGCTGGGAGGGGGACTACGGCTATGTGCTGGGAGGGGGACTACGGCTATGTGCTGGGAGGGGGAGGGGGACTACGGCTATGCGCTGGGAGGGGGAAGGAGACTACGGCTATGTGCTGGGAGGGGGATGGGGACTACAGCTATGTGCTGGGAGGGGGATGGGGACTACAGCTATGTGCTGGGAGGGGGATGGGGACTACAGCTATGTGCTGGGAGGGGGATGGGGACTACGGCTATGTGCTGGGAGGGGGATGGGGACAAGGGCTATGTGCAGGGAAGGGTGGACGGGGACTATGGCTATGTGCTTGGGGAGGTGAGGGGCTATGTGCAGGAAGGAGGACTATGCTAGCAGGGAACTATTGTTATGTGTTGGGAGGGGGGTGGGGACTACCGTATGACTGTGTTGGGAGAGGGAGACTACGGCTATGTGCTGGGGGGACTGCGGCTATTGCTTGGGGAGGTGGGGGCTAAGGCTATTTACTGGGAGGGGGCTACGGCTATTTACTGGGGAGGGGTATGGGGATGACTGTGGGGCTTATCTGGCACTGTGGGGGCATATGTGTATCTGGCACCGTGGGGGCATATCTGGCACTATGAGCGCATATCTAGCACCGTGGGGGCATATCTGGCACTATTGGGTCATATGTCTATCACACCTCCATGTTCACTGACCACGCCCCATGTGGCCACACCCATTTTTGTCACACACAGTACCACTACGAATTTCTTTCTACGTGCACAACTGGGTAGTACACTGCACTTCTTTGCATTACTTTTTGATTATACTATCTGGCCTGGGGTGGCATTGCCTCCTCAGCCAGACCAGGCCCTGCTGATGTCTCCTCAGTGTTATAAGAATTACTGTGTGGGCATGTGTAAAGGGAACTGCTACTGTGTGGGCATGATGTGTATAAGGGTTACTACTGTGTAGTAACCCTTTCCAACAAGATCATGTCCCTTTTTTGCACATGCACCTTCCCTATTTCAAATATGGGGAGCACCAGTCCCTTACTTTGCCAGGGGCACCCGGACCTCTAGATACACCCCTGAACCCGGGAATAACCCTTCTTATTACCCGGGTTGAATTACCGGGTCAGGCGACCTAGGAATTCTCCAAGGCCCCTTTTCACATCGCACACTGACCCGTGTCGACATGGCAACATGCCGGGTCGATACCGGGTTATTTTTGCGATATGAAAAGGGCAATACAGTAAGGGGGAACACGTAGTAGGACAAGTCCGTGACACAGAGTCAGAGCGAAACACGGAATATTCTGCTACACAAAGTCAGTGGGAACACTGAATAGGACACTCGTGTACACGCTAGAATGATATATTGTTCTTTCAAGCGATGGATGTTAAATCGGTAGCGGGTTTGTACATTAGATATGTCTGTGAACGATGTGGCCCTGCATCATAGCTAATGACCAATATATCTGCATGTCTGGCTGGGTGTACGGGTGATCCCCCGCCTATACACCGGCAGCAGGGCACGCCGACACAGACGTCACAGCTGATGGTGGATATATCTGCATGTCTGGCTGTGTGTACATGCAGTAGCGGATCTTGCCACAGGCAATAAGAACTTTTGCCCGGGGCGCCGCCTTCCGGAGGGCGCCGCACCATGGCAAGATCCGCCACTGTGCAGTGTGCCCCCCGTCCCGCTGTGATAAGGGAACCAGACGCTACGCGTCTAGTTTCCCATCGTGGCACTGGTCCCCCCCCGCTGTGAAGGGAATCAGACGCTAAGCGTCTAGTTTCCCTTCATGGAGAGGACCTTTGCTGTGCGGTGCGCAATGACGTCATCTCGCACCGCACACCATTGTGACACAGACACTAGGGGTCATAATTGCCCTCTAGTGCCTATGCTGTGCTATGGGAGAGACGTCATGACTGACGTCTCTCCCATAGATCCGAGGAGAAGAGCGTCGCCGGCGGAGGTCTGCAGGTCTGGAATCAGGAGCGGGGATAGTAAGTATACTTTGTTTTTGTTTTTATTTCCTTTCAGCGGCACTACAAATGGGGGCATGACTGACCACGCCCCCGTATTAAGCCACGCCCCTATCTTTTGCCCGGGGCGCCACAAGGGCAAGAACCGGCCCTGTGTACATGTGATCGCCCGCCTATACACCGGCAGCAGGGACCGCCGACACGGATGTTACAGCTGATAGCGGGTCTGGAATCAGGAGCGGGGATAGTAAGTATACTTTGTTTTTGTTTTTATTTCCTTTCAGCGGCACTACAAATGGGGGCATGACTGACCACGCCCCCATATTAAGCCACGCCCCTATCTTTTGCCCGGGGCGCCACAAGGGCAAGAACCGGCCCTGTGTACATGTGATCGCCCGCCTATACACCGGCAGCAGGGACCGCCGACACGGACGTTACAGCTGATAGCGGATATATCTGCATGTTGTCTGGATGTGTGTACGGGTGATCCACCACCCATACACCGGCAGCAGGGACCGCCGACACAGACGTCACAGCTGATGGCGGATATATCTGCATGTCTGGCTGTGTGTACAGGCGATCCACCGCCCCTGCCTATACACCGGCAGCAGGGACCACCGACACAGACGTCACAGCTGATGGCGGATATATCTGCATGTCTGGCTGTGTGTACGGGCGATCCACCGCCTATACACCAGCTGCAGGGACCGCCGACACAGATGTCACAGCTGATGGTGGATATATCTGCATGTCTGGCTGTGTGTACAGGTGATCCGCCGCCCCCTCGCCCATACACCGGCTGCAGGCACCGCCGACACAGACGTCACAGCTGGGCACGCAAATTCCAATGCCAACCCAGCTGTGACACCAGGAGTGACATACAGTATAGTGTGCGCCCAGCATTAGGGTGCACCATGCTCAGGGCTGCACCAGGTCATGTGACAGGCAGGGGGTATGGTGGCATGCAGTGTGATATCTATATATAGCAGCAGCAGAGCACCACACAGGTCACTACTACCCCCAGCATGCCCAGACTGCTGACAGTGACAGACCCCGGAGACACGCACTTACCGGCTGCTCCATGCTGCTGTTGGCTGGCGGCGGCTCGTCTTCTCCGTTCAGTCACAGCCAGCAGCCGCTCTCCGCTTCGGCCAGAGACGGGTTACCGTAAAGCGCGCCTCTCAGGCCGCCTTCAATCTGATAGGCTGAGATGCGGCGGGGCGGGGCTAACGGGCTGTGCAGCCTGGTTGCTAGGAGATATCATACGCGACTATCTTGTAGAACCCGGAAAAGAGTACGAGCAGCGGCAGCCCCTCCCCTCTGACGCCGTCAGGTCATGTGACTGCTGTGGTCACGTGCTACAAAGTGTGGGCAGCCGGAGGCATGCGCAGGGTACAGACACGCCTCCCTACAGTGACTGACCAATGGTCTTCTCCGGGAGGCGTGAAAGGGCGGCGCTATGTGCCATAAGAGGGCCAATCAGAAAGCAAACTAGTAAAAGGTAAGCAGCCTGGAGGAGGTGGGTGGACTACTCCATCCTCCGGGTTGCAGCACTGTATAGTGGAGTACTTTGCTCCGGACCGCCTTTCACCCTCTTCCGGCCTTCTGCCAGAGGCAGAACGGTTTCTGCATAGTGAGAGGAGAACGCTTTATGTTTCATGGGGATGTAGGACCCCACATTGTGGTGCACATTGGGGGGGGCTTCCTCCTCACATAAGTTTTTGCCTCTGGAACTAGGTGGAGGTGTGGAGGCTTACCTACCTGTCTGCAACGGAGTCCCATTTCATGTTTTCATTTCAAAAGTATTCTTGTACCTGGGGAGGTTTTATCAGGGAGGCATATACATACCTCCCAACATGGCCCATTCCAGAAGGAACACCTACCTCCCAACATGTCCCATTTCAGGAGGAACACCTGGTCCAGGACTTCCCTGTAACTGTATGCTTGCCTCCCCTCTGGTGCAGCACCTTATCCTAGGGATGGCCATTGATGATTCCTATCATTGATGGCTTTTGGCTGATGTAGAATACAATTGCATTCGATGTGGGAGAACCAGATGGTTTCCCTCCATCGACGGCATAACCACATTTTTATTTTATTTTTTTAACTAGGTACCGGGACCCGACACCCACGAAGCCATGCCCCCGGCCCCTGATTGGCCCGCAGCTTGCTTAATACTAAAGTAGGGGGTGACCATCGATGGCCGAAACCATTGATGTTCCCTTACAGATGGTTTCCCACCATTGAGGTTATCCATCGATAGATAACCCACCGATGGCCATCCCTACCTTATCCAATAGCTATCTCACCACAGGTGCTGGTGTGATATAGTAAGAGGGAGGTCCGGGAACAGAGCATTTGTCCCCCCTGGGATGGGCCATATTGGGAGGCCTGTATTTAGAAACACCCATAAACCCCACACAGCTATTACCTATGTACCCCCAAAGTTATAACATTACATCCCCGTTATAATCTCAGTAAATGTGATATTTCTATAACGTGCATACAGATGTCCTCTGTAGGACTGTTCCCGGAAAGAGAATAACGCGGGGGCTGATGTCATGTGCTACACTTACCCTGGCCTTATGGAAGCTGCGATGTGAAACCTTGCTCAGCTGTGATCTGTGAACTAGGTGTCTATGTACTAAGCCTCCAAGAGAGATAAAGTACCAGCAAATCCGCTCCTGTTATGTTATAAGCTGATTGGCTGGTACTTTGTCTCTCTCCACTTTTTCAATCTCCAAGTCTTAGTACATAGACCCCATGGGCAGGGGGAAATACTCGCATTAAGAGGCATAGAAGTGGTCTCCAGCCTTGTCATGGGATTTCTAGAAGCCACAATTTACACCTTTGTTGTAATTTGATTGAAAACGACAATTATTGGGGTAATATTCCCAAAGATGAGAGAGAGCCTCACTCATCAGGAGTAACGGAAACATTGAGGAAATGCCGCAGCTCCTGAAGCAGCCTATAGAAGAGCGTCTGAGGTTCCTGCAAGATCTATGTGTCTGGGACATGTTCTGGATTCTCTGTGCCACATCAGTCTACACCAGGAATGGGCAAAATGTGGAGACCAGGCCCGAGAACCTAATCTGCACATGCATACGCATGTGCAGATTAGCCCCGTTCTTCCATAATCGCTGCGCAGCGAAAAACCGTAGCAAGTGATCAACTCGGAATGAGGGCCCATGTTAGGCAGTCCCCATAGTACATCACGAAAGACACTCAAATGGCCTTTAAGTAACCTAAAACAATAAGACTCTTACACATGAGAGGCTAGCGCTGTACTCCTGATGGATTATTCGATATCTCATAAATCTGTCGATCTTCCTGTCCTGAATCTCATGATGTCACTTCCTATCCTGCATCTCATGATGTCACTTCCTGTCCATCTCATGTCACTTCCTGTGAGCAGCGGGAGTTGTATCCTCCAGCGACAGTGCCTCCAGCTTAGATGAGACCATCTCTCCCTTGCCTGTTCGTCAGACACATTTGTGCTTTTTGGAACTGCAGCACTTCTCTTCATGTTCCCCCACAAACAGGTGCGATGCTCTGTATTTATGTAAGTGTTTCACGTTTCGTCGTTAAAACCTTTAAGTAAAATGATGTAAAAAATAAATACCTATTATGTATCTGTACTGTGAGTGGTAGCTAGATTACCTGCAGGAAACGCAGAGGGCGCAAACATCAGACTTGGCGTGGTCATACAATACATGCAATTACCAGTGTAAGAGGTAAATGGCGTTACTGAGCCATCCAACTGTATAGCCCCCTGACACCACCATATAGAGTGCATGTTCTGCAGAATAAGATCTGATGGATTTCCAGTTCTACTAATAAATCTGTCTCTACTGCTCCATTGTGACAGCTTTATCCCTCCCCTCGGCTTACATGTTATCTGCTGTCACATAGACCTCATGCGTGGCCAGGTCAAGTGTCCCGGTTTCTGTCCTCATCTCTGCGTATGGCCGGTAGTTTTACCTTGTCCCTGTATGACAGGGTTTCTCCAACTTGGTCCACAAGGAACCCTAACAGTCCGTCTTTTCAGGATATGCACGCTTGAGCACAGGTAGTTAAATTAAATTGGCAGTGGTACTAGTTAATCCACCTGTGTTAAAGCATAGATTTCCTTACTGTTAGGGTGCCCTGAGGACAAGGTTTGAGGTCTTTAGGACAACTTTTTTTGTGTTCTTCTTTTGTGTCATAGGTTTAAATTTGTTTCTCTCTTCGTGCATTGTAATGTATCTGGAACACCCGTCCTTGTTGGCTTGTCCCAGCACTTATCAGTTCATTGGGCTCATTGTTATAGTGTCCTTCCTCTAGAAGGCCGTCTCCCCTCCCTTGGGACTATCCTCCGTGCATTTTCGTTATGTCCTGTGGCTTCCCCACCATGTTTTCTATACAGGGAATATTGAGCAAAGATTTGTTTTGTGTGCCGTCTATGGTTGGGTAAATGGAAGTAAAATGATGTAGATAATAACGACTTATATGTACTGAGAGGGGAAGCTAGATTACCTGAAGGAAACGTATTCATACAAAAACTTGCCCAACCGTACAGTCCAAACAGCTGCCAGATTTAAAGGTTTGGATGAAAGTTTTTGTTACCAGCGAAGAGCTGCTAGAAACGCAGGATTCAAAAAGATCCAGATCTCAGACTAGTATGGATCTTGAGTGTGAATTAATTACACCCGAATACGTTTTAGAAGATGACCATCAAAAGGTGTCTGGCAGGTTGATGTTAGAATGTTAAATTTAGATGCGGTGGATAGTCTATCAAAATTCCTTTACAAAACTATGAACTACAAAGAGACACTAAAAAATTCTGATCAAGATTTAATGTTTGAAGACAGATCCAAAAGGAACAGATGTTTTCTAGTACTTAAAGCATTAAAGGAAAATATGTCCAAAGAATGGCGGAATGTTGATAAGCATCTGGGTAATATATAGAGAGTTGATCGTATGTTCCCAATTAATGATGAGCAATTTCTGAATTGGTGTGCTATACCTAAAACTGGTGCTGTGGTAGCGGAGGTTGTTTCTAAAACTACTATCCTCCTGGAAGATGGGGATGTGTTAAAAGCTGGTATGGGTAAACGTAATGAAAATTCTCTGAAGAAATTGCATAGTTCTACGGCAGTGTCTCTTAAGATCCAGTGTGGCTATAGCCTCAGTCTTTAGAGCTTTGAGACTGACTTCGAAGAAAATGTCAAGACAATGGGGGGCATTCAGTTAGCGCTGGAATCGCAGCAATTTACCACGATTGCCGTTTTCGACATTTTTGCTGGTATGTGCGCTCCATCGATTCACCCTATTAATATGCAAATGAGCAAAAACGGGATTGCCGCGAAAACTAGTGCCAAAAGGGAAACGTGAGAAATAGGTAAGTCTGGCCGTACCCACCAAAAAAGCTCAACTAACATTGTATAACAGTATAAAAGTTTATTATTGGTTATAATAAAAGTATTTCTGGTACTTAAATTGGGTCAAATGGCTGTTTGCATGCAGGGGTTTTTTTTATGTAAAAAAATTATAGCAATTTTTTTTCTGCCAAAATAAGTGCTAAAATTAAACTTGGGGTACATAAAAATGGATATAAGTATATATTTGGGTCATTTTAGGGGACTTTAATGAAAAAAAAAATGGAAACAGACCGATTACTCCCATCTGCAAGTCTAAAAAAAAACTTGTTTCACTGATAAAGCACCCCGATATACCTGTCCCATACCTTGTACCCCAATTTCCATTATTTTGCACTTTTTCACCCCAAAAATGACATGTCGTTATTGGCCAATTCAAAATAATTAAAAACTTCTAAGTGCCTAATAAGTCATTCAGGGGGTTGTCCCAGGGGTTCAGAAGCAAATCCCGACATTTTTAACTGAAAATAGTGATTTTCCCCAAATTTATCACCTGGTCAGAGTTGATGAAGTGATTTTTTTTACCGCGGAAACGTTTTTGCGAACAATTGAATAGGTGTTTGGCGAAATTACAGGAAATTGTGGTAATTTTGCGTCTTTACCGCAAAAACGCATTTTCGGCAGTAATTGAATACCCCCCGATATCTGCAAAAGAATTTGTCTATTATGTATAAAGCTGTAGAATATTTATGCAAAGCCTCACTTGGGGCAGTATGTACTAAAGGGAAAAATGCGGTAAAACCCCCGTTTTCGGGGGGTTTTACCGCATTTTCATATGTACTCACCCCCGGCCGCCGAGGGTATCGCCATCTTTTGATGGCGATACCCTATTGAAACCTATGGGCTTCTTACCGCTGCTAAATCCGTATTTTAATACATCCCGCCCTTGAGGTTTTGGAGTATGGTCACGTCCATTGGTAGCAGATGCGCATTCTAAAAATAGACTGATTTCCATACCTTATGGAGGCTCCCTGTTTGGTAACAAATTGGAGGCAATAATACAGAACATGACGGGGTTAATCTGCTAGATTGCCTTAGGATAGAAGACCCAGGTTTTGTCGTCTAAAGAGCAGTTTAGAGAGGCCAGAAGTTATAGACCACTATGACAGTATGGTGGCAGACTTTCGGCAGTTATGTCAAAGCAGTCCCTTCGCTAATCCTAGAAGAGGGGATGTCAGAGACAATGACTACTGCAGTTCTCTTGATCCTGTGCCAGTAGGTGGCAGACTTCTCAAGTTTTCCAGGGAATGGCAGGAGTCAGTTCAGGACTCATGGTTTTTGGGTATTATATAATGAGGTTATATGATAGAATTTTCAGAAGTTCCAAGAAGAGACAAGTTCGTGGAATCAAAAATTCCTGTGGTGGCCCTAGAAGTCAGGGTCTAGAGGACAGCTTGCAGAAGTTAATTAAGTCAGAAGCTGTGGAAGTTGTTCAGCCTTTAGAAAGGGGAAAAGTTGTTGTTGTTTTTTTATTCCCGCCCATATGTGTCTGATAGAAAAGTCCACAGGGGGGTTCAGAACAATTCTCGGGCAACTGAACAAGTTTGTGAGGAGAAGAGAATTTTTGATGGAAACACTGAAGTCTTTTCTGACAGGTGTAAACAACGATGATTTTATGGCGTCAATATATCCAAAAGATTCCTATTTTCATATTCCAGTATACATAGATTATCGGAAATATCTCGAGATTCTGTTTTAGGAAGGCATCTGCAGATTACGTGCCGTCTTTTTGGTTTGACAACGTCTCCAAGGAGAGTTACAAAGGTTCTGGTAGCACTTATTGCTGATCTGAGAAGACAAGAGGTAGCAGTTTGGCCGTATCTGGATGACCTACTAATTTGCGGGAAATCAAGAGAAACCGTAAAAGATGCTGTGGATAAAATATCACAGATCCTTCAATTTAATGGTTGGATAATAGATTTGAAGAAGAATCAGTTAGGGTGCGTACACACTAGGCAATATCGCATGTGATCCGGTCGATATCGTTCATATTGTCTAGTGTATATGCACAATATTGTGTATGATGCGCGATCCCGCAGTTGTATGCGGCATCGCCAGTCAGACCTACATGCAGGTCCAACATGCGATGTTGCTAACGATGGCGCAGCATGGCCCCCACTCCTCCCACCGGCGTTCATCGCTCCCGACGTCAGCAAGTATGTAATCCCTGCTACTAATAGGGAGAGGTCATAATCTTTTCATCTACCTGATGTAAATTGGGAGGAGACTTCTGCAAGTTCAACTGCAAGTGGCAGATTTGTAAATATCTTACAGCAGAAATTCTCAAATGCGGTCCTCAAGGCACCCCAACAGTCCAGGTTTTAGGTATATCCATGACTCAGCACAGATGGTTAAGTCAAATTGACTCAGGTGCAAATTAAGTCACCTGTGGCCAAGCATTGATAAACTTTAAACCTGGACTGTAAAGGTGCATACACACTAGGAGATTTTGAGCTCAAAGTAGCTCAAAATGCCAAAAGTGAGCTACTTTGAGCTCCAAATCGCCTAGTGTGTATTCACCTTAAGGGAGCCTTGAGGACCGCATTTGAAAACCTCTGACTTACAGGGAATGTCCCTCAAGCAATTGGTGAGGGAGCCCACTTGCAAAGTCGCAACATTAGACCTAATACTCACAATTGGTGACAGGATATCAAACATATATGTGGGTGAGAACCTAGGATCCAGTGACCATAAAGCAGTATGGGTCCAATTAATGCCTCACAAAACAAAAGTATTGTGTTTTTGGAATGCTGACTTTGCAAAAATAGGGAGATGTTTAAGCACTAAATTAGTGGATTGAAGGAACTTCAAAGTAGTGCAGGAGCGGTGGGAAAAACTATAAAAAAAAAACAAAGATACTAAAACCAATACTAAAAGCAACAGACCTTTGTTTCAAAAGGAATAAGAAAAGCACCAGGAAAAGAAATACACTGTCGTTTACAAATGAGGTAAAGGGGGCAAAACTTTTTTTAAGTATCTAAGTGGAAGGAGAAAATCAAATGGAGGAATAATAAGACTTGACTCAGAGAGAGTGGTGGTGGGAGACAAGGCAATAGCAGATTATCTACATTATTTTTCCTCAGTAGTCACTACAGAAGAAGAGGGGAAGGAGCCACAGTTAAGTTGCCAGGACATTCATAAAATAAGGTAGATGAAAGTACATTTACAGAGAAGGTCCTAAAAGAACTCTCAAAACTGAAAGTGGATAAATCAGTGGGGTCAACATCAAAGGATACTAAAAGAGCTTAAAAGTGTGCTGGTAGCAACATTGACAGAATTATTCAACCAGTCACTAGCTACAGGTGCAATTCCAGAGGACTGGAAAATAGTGCAGGTAGTCCCACTGCACAAAAGTGGAAGCAAGGAAGAACCAAGTAATTACAGACCAGTAATCCTTACATCAGTAGTAGGGAAAGTAATGGAAACACTATTAAAAGAAAGAGTTGTGAAATATCTTAAATCAAACAATTTACAGGATCCCAAACAGTATGGATTTACTGGTGGGAAATCATGCCAAACAAATGTTATTAACTTTTTTTTTTTTTTTACTATAATCAAGGTAGGACTGTAGATGTATGTGGAAGGCATTGGGTATGGGATACCGGCAGGGGGGATCCCGGCGGTCAGCATACAGACACCGGGATCCCTGTGGAAGGACATCAATGCCATTAACACCTGACTGCCTGATGTCAAAAACATGAAGAGATTCAATTACGTCAATGATTCAGTTACGATCTCCCGTCTAAAGTGTCAGGAGATTCAGGGGCACAATTCAATTGTTTGTTTGTCTTTCACGCGCCCATTAACGTCAGGCTTAGCCATGTAAAGCAGCTAAACCCGGCCAAAGTGCTGGGCTCAATCGCGAAAAGTGCTGTTTGGGCACTTCAGCTCACCACCCCCGGGGGAGTGCGAGCTGAAATGTAGACGCCCGAATGGAGTTACAATTAAATAGTTGGGCGCCATCTGCTGGCGGGAAGAACAATTGAATTCCACCCTAAGAATGTAAATGTTATCCCTTTAATTGTATGAGTGTGAGGCAGCGTAAGGGACACTTGGTAATGTGCGCAATGTGCACCCTGGAACAAACAAACAGTTTTTAATTGTCTTGGTAACTCTATTAGCACATAATTATGATGTTTGTTCTTTAGGATGCATGTTCAGCAATAGGTACAGGTCTTATTAACCATTAAACAGCACTGATTCTTTTTTTCCCCATTTGCTTTTCCTCAGCTGCTGTACCAAGGAGTAGCGCTTCACCTAAAAGGACATGCACAGGAGGCTGGGGAGTATCAAAAATGAAACACAACATTACGTACATCTCCATGGTTCAGCAGGCCTCGGTAACCTAAAGGGGGAGTACACACAGGAGATTTCTCCAGGAGATGTGTGCTGAGCGACGGGAGATTTCTCCGGGAGATGTGTGCTGAGCGATCATAGACCGCTCAGCACACATCTTCCCCGCCCCCCGCTCAGCACACTGCTGAGTGAGGAGGGGTGACGGGGGGACCGCTCATTTCACCCAGCGGTGAAATGAGCGATCTACTAGATTTGCCAAATTTAGAGCCGGCACCCCTACACACGGTGCAATGTGTTCTTAATTTCTAATCAGATTGCTTAGAAATTAAGTGAACATGGCTCGGTGTGTACCCCTCTTAAGTGTAATGTCCCATAACAATTATGTTAGCATTGTGATATTAAGGCCCGCAACCATTACAGAAAGTAAAAAATAAACACCGATGTTTGTGGCATAATTACAGTCAGGCTTAAAAAAACAAACCACTATGTAACGTAATATTTAAAAAAAAAAAAAGTTCCACAGAAAAATTACATCACACCAAAATGTAAGCATGTTTCCCCCCCCCCCCCCCTTCTTATTTAATGGAATCCCTACTGAATGCACCTGTCTGCAGGCATAGATTTCTTTAACTCACTAAGGGCTAAATTACTGCAATTTTTATGTTATTTTATTATTTGTAGAGTGCAAATTTATTTTGTATTATCTGCTTTTCAAGTCCTTTTCGTGTTTGGATGGCTCTGCGGCTCCCCATAGAACCTGCACCAGAGGTCCCTGCCAGACCTGTAGGCCTATGGGAGGAAGAAAGCGAGTACACATTCAACCTCCCTCCCGCAGAGCCACCAGCCCCCATCGCACCTACCAAGCAGCAGGAACCCACACAGGGCACATCTCATCCTGCCATCTCAAGTGTGGAGGAACTTGCTCTGTCCCTGGACAGCTTCTAGAAGCCTGTTGGAGCAAACCAAATCATTTCTTGCTCTACAAAGGGAGCTGGTGGTCCCAAGGGCCATTAGGGATGCTCCCTCTACTTCTACCACCAGCTGGCAACCCACCAGCCCTCAAACAGCATCAGAACGGACTCCTCCCGAGGCATAGTGTCCGTACTGTAAAGTTAAAATTATTTCTAATAAATATTTAAATGCCAGCGTTAATATATGCTGCAGACGCAAGGCGCATCTTACCATATACGATAAAAGTGCGCTGTATGTCGCAAACACTACATCCCTTAAGAGAAAGCAAGCAGTCACACACATTGATTGTAGGCTGAGGTCCAACGCTCAGAGATATATATATATATATATTTGATATTAAAAGGGTATGCATACAATGTAACATATGTACAGTATATCATTCAGTTATAACATATATATGTATGGTTACAGAGTTACAATTACATAACAAGCAGATAGTTACATAAGGATCAGTTACAGCCAGCATACTTCACCCTGTCCCTCAATGCACAGTCCTCTCCATCTTTGAATCTGCACCAACAGCAACTAACAGAGCTTCCTGGGTGAGGGGAAATACCTATATACTGTGTATTGGTGGAGGTACATGTCTGGGAATGAGTCTTCTTTTATTGGTCCAGGGGAGGGAGGTCTCTCATTCATGATGTGTTATTGGTCAGTTCATATGCAAGCAACATCCAGTTTGAAGATGCAACTATAGGGATTAGCCATGCTGTCTTTCATGAAGTTTTTTTGTTCACTTTAGAATGTGGCTTCATATTCATACATTTAATCATAACTAATCGTTGCAATGTGCTACAATCTACCCATAGCTATCAAATTAACACACATTCTCCTGATCATTTTGACACTAAGCATGATATGCTTAACTTGTTCCGTTCCAATAATACATATATAGCTGATGTTACACTCTATTATATAAATACATTATAATATCTATCTAGTGCTTGACATGTTTTGTCTATGTGTAATTTATGTGTTGTGTGAAATATGTGTTGAATATATATTTGTGGCTTGTCTGTGTGAATGCGTATGCTACCATATATCGCTGCGCACGCACAGAGACCAATCTGTTTGGAGTTTGTCTGTGGTGTGTATGTAATATTTTTTACTTTGACAGTACATGGACAGGGATGGGGGTCATGTAGAGGGGAGGGCAGAGGTACTTCTGCCTCAATGATTGTTTATTCTTGTTTCTATTTCTTTAGAAAGAAACAATTTTTTTAACACCTTAGTAATGTTAAAGTAAGTTACTTGTTAGTGTAAATTGTTATTATGTGTTTGGTAATGTGTGTGGTTTTTTTTTGTGTAGACGTAGGTACACTTTTTAAGGGGTATATTATAGGTAATGGGTTGTGTAATGTATTTTTTTTTTTACACTTACATTTAGGTGCAGTATTTTAGGGGTTAAATTATTGTAAATGGCTTTTTAAAGATAGCTATGTATTTAGAAAGGTATATTTATTGTAAATGTGCTTTTACAGTGTTATTAATTTCTCCCCAAAGTGTCGCATACAGCTAGCCTGTCAGATCCGGGTCTATTTTTTTAATTTTATCTTTTTGAGTTTTTGGTCATGTCTTTGGTACGAGTTCAAAACTCACACCCAATTACATTGGGCGAGTTGTATGTACACGACAGGAAAATATCTGGATGCAAGTTGCAGGAAATGTGAGTTTATATGTGCTCTCATCCTGTCACATCGTCCCAGTTCTACAAATGTACGAGTCTAGCGTCAAACTCTCAACATTTTACAAACGCTGACCCGATTACATTTGGCCCCATATATTGTTACTGGTTTACCCGCTTGTGGGCCTAATACAGAGTTGATCGCACCAGCAAATTTGTTAGCAGTTGGGCAAAATTGTGTGCACTGCAGGGGGGGCAGATGTAACATGTGCAGAGAGAGTTAGATTTGGGTGGGGTGTGTTCAAACTGAAATCTAAAATGCAGTGTAAAAATAAAGCAGCCAGTATTTACCCTGCACAGAAACAAAATAACCCACCCAAATCTAACTCTCTCTGCACATGTTACATCTGCCCCACCTGCAGTGCACATGGGTGGTCATTCCGAGTTGATCGCTATCTGCATTCGTTCGCTGTGCAGCGATGAGGCAAAAAAAGGCAGTGCTGCGCATGCATATGCGGCGCAATGCCCATGCGCGTCATACTATTACAGCGAACAATGTATTTTCACACAAGGTCTAGCGAAGCTTTTCAGTCGCACTGGTGGCCGCAGAGTGATTGACATGAAGTGGGCGTTTCTGGGTGTCAACTGACCGTTTTCAGGGAGTGTTCAAAAAAACGCAGGCGTGCCAGGAAAAACACAGGCGTGGCTGGGTGAACGCAGGGCGTGTTTGTGACGTCAAAACAGGAACTGAACAGTCTGAAGTCATCGCAAGCGCTGAGTAGGTTTTGAGCTACTCTAAAACTGCACAAAAAAACATTGTCGCCGCTCTGCGATCCTTTCGTTCGCACTTCTGCTAAGCTAAAATACACTCCCAGTGGGAGACGGAATAGTGATTGCACGGCTGCTAAAAACTGCTAGTGAGCGATCAACTCGGAATGACCCCCATGGTTTTGCCCAACTGCTAACAAATTTGCTGCTGCGGTCAACTCTGAATTACCCCCTGTGTTCTATCAAGCCTGTATAACAATGATCCTTCTGGACCTCATGCCGCTCTCCTGTGTGTCTGTCAGCTCCCACCCTATCTGCTCCCTGGTCAAGTCACAATTACAGATATTAAACTCCAAATAAAGACCTTCTGTGGACATGAGACCCACTCGTTCCCCCACTCTGTAACCCATATATCGCGCACATACATACAGGGGAATGTATTCGAGATCCCTCCCCTCTCTGCTGCCACTGTGCTAAGAGCTATTGCCCCTCTTGCTGTAAGCTCTGGGATTTGTGGTGTGCTCGCTGTCTGTGAATAAAGTTATGCACTTCTTTCCTCTGGCATGTGGTTTATTCCGAGCGTCTGCGGATGATCCACGGCTGCAGCTATAGGGGTACGGGGCCCTCCTGTTCCCCTCAGGTGCTGGATGCAGGAATCCATTGGCATACAGTGTAACAGTGCACCGAGCCTCTCCCATGTCCTGCAAGCCGTGCCCTAGGGTTGATCATCCATGATTCAAAATCATCGATGGTCTGTGGCCGGTGTAGATTACTTTTACCATTGATGGTGTATAACCGGATGGATATGCACCATTGATGGTATCTGTTTGCCCTGTGGTTCCTCTATCCCTCTGCTTTCACTGCCACCGTTGCTGGACAGGGCCGCTAGGCTTTCAGATAGCAGCCCGCAGCTGCCCCTGCGGCAGACATGGTGTGTAAAAGACGGGAATAGGATGTCTCTCCCAGGCTCTCGCACATTAACAGCAGCAGACAACACGCTTGTGCATAATCAATGATGGTAAAACCATCGATGATAATGCACAGAATAGTTGCCTGCCATCGATGGTTTCTGTCACAAACGCCATCTCACACCGATGGCTATCCCTACATAGAAGGCAGCCCTGCGTGCCATGCAACATGTACAACAGCACAACCCACCCAAACCCCGTCCAGATCTACCCAAACACATTACGGCAAAGCCACCACCGATTTTCATATATGCCACACCCAGAAAATCAGGACAGTCCTGCAATAATTATGGGAATAATTGAGATATTTGTTTTGAGACCATTAAAGCTATTGGGCACCTGACAGATCCAGCAAAATGTGACCTATAGGGACATTCTACATGGGTTTTATCCCTGTGTGATGTGATTATTCAGCTGGATCCACCCCTACCACACATAGGGGCTAATTCAGGTTGGATTGCAGTGTGTGATCCAACTGCGAAAATTACAAAAAAAGATGCGGCTGCATGCACATCGCCCTTC
Source organism: Pseudophryne corroboree (assembly GCF_028390025.1). Lineage (NCBI taxonomy): Eukaryota > Metazoa > Chordata > Amphibia > Anura > Myobatrachidae > Pseudophryne > Pseudophryne corroboree. Next base: position 467,228,319 of record NC_086452.1, on the reverse strand, counting down.
CAGGCGGGCGCAGAAAATGCAATCGCCTCTGCCTGTCAATCAGGCGGCAAGGCTCCGTTTCCTAGACGGAGAGATGCAGAGTCCCGCAAACGGGGGGCAGTGTTGTGCAAACGGGGGCGTGATCGCGTGCGGCTGCGTGTCGTCACAGGCAGCCGCCATGATCGTAAATTAAGCTGCGCTGGCAGGAGGCATCCTTAATTTCTGCTAACAAGCTGAAATTGCGATGCAATCGCAATTCCTGCTTGTTGAAGGGGGGAGGCGGCGGTCAGGATGCTGGGCGGCCTTGCCCTGCGATGGGCGGCTATTTGTAATCCTTACTAAATTAGACCCATAATCCTCAGCGGAGACGCCTTACATCTCACAGTTCCTGTCCTCCTCCTTCACAGTTTATTGTACCATGATCTCTTCCCTTTACCTGCGGCAACACGGCCGTATCGCGCTGCCCACACTAATATTTAGTTGCTTAACAGGAAGTTTGACCTGTAATATGTTATTTTTAGCACTCATGCTGGGTAATTCCTGGAAAACCTCTTTGTTTTCCCTGTGAACAGCTGGGAGATGTCAAGATAGACGTTTGCTGGAGACCGTTCTTCCCTGTGCGCTGAGAAGTTGGGAAACAGAAAACTGGAAAGTCCGCTGTACTCACTTTGCACGAAACTGTAGATTCTTACGGCGGTCAGTCGGGACTCATTCACTCCAGACTTTCATTCACTGAGTTTACATTTCTTTTCATTCCACTGAAACCTGAGTGTTTGTATTTTCTAGGCATCGAGATGCGTTAAGAAATCTGCATCTATAACAATACATTATCTTCTTAACGTCATACGGAAAAGTATGTTACAGGTTGAGTATCCCTTATCCAAAATTCAAAATCCCACATTTTTGGGTCCCCAACTGAGAAAATGACATATATATTATATATTGTGTGTATATATAGATATATTATATAGATATATAATATAATATATACGCATGTGTGTCATTTTCTCAGTAGGGGACCCAAAAATGTGGGATTTTGAATTTTGGTTTAGGGATACTCAACCTGTATTATTATTTAAATGACACCACAAATGCACCGCAGCGCTATTCAATGAGAGTTTGAGAAAAACAAGTGCAAATACAAGGGGGAAGAGGGCAGAGATCGGCGCAGTGCCAGAGTCTTCCTGGAATGTGCCGGTGAGAACAGAGGCACAACTAGGGGTTTTGGCGCCCAGGGCAAAATTAAAAATGGCGCCATCCCCAAGAAAAAATAAATAATTACTATAAAAGCATGATAAAAATCTTATATAGATACATAAACCAGTTCATTGCTACAAAACGGCTTACATCTCCTATATAATCTCCTATATAATAGCCCAGATCTGTGACTCTGTGCCTGTGTGGATAACGCTGGGCGTGGCTAGGAGCTCTCATTGGGTTAGCAGCAGGTCTATCACACCCAGTCCACAGCTGATTGGACGAGAAACGTCCTCCCACACAGGTTACATCCAATGGGAGGCTCTGCCCTTTGGCTGCTGTGTGTTCCCAGAGCAGGATTAACAATGGGGCTGATGGAGCTGCAGCTCCAGGCCCCACATTAGGCCCACTGCATCTGCAGCACCATACCCTCCAACAATTTACACATAAACATTGCTACAAATTCAAAAAGGGGGCGTGGCCATGGGTAAAGTGCCGTGACCACACCCCTTTTCCTAAACTTTCAATGGGAGTTTGGAGAGCCAGAAATCGGTACAGACCATAAAAAAAAGGTACTGTACCTGCCAAAAAGGTCCTGCTGGAGGATAAGCCACTGCAACGAGAATAACGAAGAAAGCGTTCTCAAGCGGCGAACGCAAGAAGATTGACAGGAAGAGGCCGGCTGGAGGCGTCAACTGACCGTTTTCAAGGAGTGTCCGTCCGAATGCAGGCGTGCCCAGCTGTTTCCAGGGAGGAATCCTGACGTCAGCTCCGTCCAGGATGATCGCAGCAGATGATTAAGTCCTGAGCTGTGCAGAGACTGCAAAAAACATTTTTTTGTGCAGCTCTCTGCACAAGCGTTTGCAGCCCTGCACAGCGATTCCCCCCTCCCCTGTAGGCGGCGATTACCTGATCGCAGCACTGCTAAAAGTAGCCTGCTAGCGATCAGGTCGGAATGACCCCCTATGTCCTGCTGCCAGTTCACCTGCCCCCTCCGGCATCAACAATCCCCACTCCCTAGCCACGGCGCAGGTGGATCAAAAGCTTCTACGGCCACCGGCATAGATGTGTATGACAGCGGCGCAGCAGGCGGCTTTCATAGCCCTCCCTGCGCCACATATTCTCTGAGCCCCGGAGCCTCCTCTGCACGTGATGTCACAGAAGTGCTTCCGCACCACAGCCGCGCCCAGATCCCCAGGCCCGGCGCTACCCGCTCAGCGAAGGGATGCAGTGCAGGGAGGCGCTGGGACAGAGAGGCGCTCCCCCTGCTCTGCATCCCTTCCCTGCTGCGCCGTCCTGTCCCCCCTGCTGCTGCTGCCAGTGCTGTGTCTGTCACTGTATGACAGTCTCTGGCAGCGGCGCCTGCAGCATGAAAAGCCTCCTCCCTCCCCTCACCTGTGTGACCGGCTGTGTACGGGACGGAAGGGGGCGGAGCTAAATGGGACGGAAGGGGCAGAGCTAAACTGTCCAGAAGGGGGCGGAGCTACACGGACCAGGCTGCTGTACCGAGGGAGACTGGCTTAGGTAAGTAGAGGGTGAGAGAGAAGTGTGTGTTTGTATATATGGTGGGTGTGTATGTGTGTGTATATATGTGTGAATTGTTTGTGTGTGTGTGAGGTATGTCTGTGTACGCGCACTTTATGGATGGTAGTACTGGGGGGGCATTACGTATAATGACGATATTACTGAGGGGGGGCATTACATGTAAGGACGCTACTACTACAGGGGGGAGCATTTTGTGAAACAACGCTACTACTGGGGGGGCCATTACGTATAAGGACACTTCTACTACAGAGGGGGCATTACATGTAAGGACGCTACTACTACTGGGGGGGCATTACGTATAAGGACGATACTACTACTAGGGGGGAATTACGTATAAGGACGCTACTACTACTGGGGGGGGCATTATGTATAAGGACGATACTACTACTAGGGGGGGCATTATGTATAAGGACGATACTACTACTAGGGGGGAATTATGTATAAGGATGCTACTACTACTGGGGGGCATTACGTATAAGGACGATACTACTACTAGGGGGGAATTACGTATAAGGACGCTACTACTACTGGGGGGGCATTATGTATAAGGATGCTACTACTACTGGGGGGGCATTACGTATAAGGATGCTACTACTACTGGGGGGCATTACATATAAGGACGCTACTACTACTGGGGGGGCATTATGTATAAGGATGCTACTACTACTGGGGGGCATTACATATAAGGACGCTACTACTACTGGGGGGGCATTATGTATAAGGATGCTACTACTACTGGGGGGGCATTACGTATAAGGACGCTACTACTACTGGGGGGGCATTATGTATAAGGATGCTACTACTACTAGGGGGGCATTACGCGTAATGACGCTACTACTACTGGGGGGCATTACATATAAGGACGCTACTACTACTAGGGGGGAATTACGTATAATGACGCTACTACTACTACTGGGGGCGCACTACATATAAGGACGCTACTACTACTAGGGGGGCATTATGTATAAGGAGGCTACTACTACTAGGGGGGCATTATGTATAAGGAGGCTACTACTACTAGGGGGGCATTACGTATAAGGACACTACTACTACTAGGGGGGCATTACGCATAATGACGCTACTACTACTGGGGGGGCACTACATATAAGGATGCTACTACTACTAGGGGGGAATTATGTATAAGGAGGCTACTACTACTGGGGGGGCATTACGTATAAGGACGCTACTACTACAGGGGGGGCATTATGCATAATGATGCGCATTACGTATAAGGACGCTACTACTTCTAGGGGGGGGCATTACGTATAAGGACGCTACTACTACTAGGGGGCATTATGTATAAGGATGCTACTACTACTAGAGGGGCATTATGTATAAGGAGGCTACTACTACAGGGGGGGCATTACGCATAATGACGCTACTACTACTGGGGGGGGCATTACGTATAAGGACGCTGCTACTACTACTAGGGGGGAATTACGTATAAAGACGCGTCTACTACTGGGGGCGCACTACATATAAGGATGCTACTACTACTGGGGGGGCATAATGTATAAGGAGGCTACTACTACTGGGGGGCATTATGTATAAGGATGCTACTACTACTGGGGTGCATTACATATGACGCAACTACTACGGGTGGGGCATTATGTATAAGAGGAATAAGATTGTGTTACATTGTGGTGTCATTTTGAATGGGGGTACTATTGTGTGGCCATGCCCCTTACTTGTGAGCCCACACCCCTTTTCCCGGCGCGTGCCAAAGGAATATGGGAGGGCGCAAATTTATAGTTTGCAGGGGGGCGCCGAACACCCTAGCACCGGCCCTGCCCAGAGGCCCTGACTCCGCAACACAGCACCTGGGCTGCCGGCCTGGAAGCCCCGAGATGGCTAATGTAACGGATAGAGTGGGTGATATCGCGGAGGGCAATGTCTGGACGCTGAATCAATGTAAATGGTGACAGTGCTGTGCAGTGCAGTGGGTGTGCAGTGTCACTGACAATGCACAGCACTCTCACGTTTTACATTGATTCAGCGAGTGAATCAGTTCTGTCAGCCAGTCACTATTGTTAGCGCCGGTGTCCCAATGCGCCGCATTACAGGGAAGTAGACTCACTAAATAAAGGACAGCTCCCAGCAGCCCTTACTGCAGGAGCATTCCGGCGCTAAAGGCTGCCGGGAGCTGTAGTTTATTGAGTGCATCTTCTTCCCTGCAGTGCGGCGCGTTGGGACACCGGCGCTAACAATATTGACTGGCTGCTGTGCGAGTCTCTGGGACAGCCACTGCCAAAGGGAGGACAGCAGCTTAGCTGCTTCCAGGAGGAGAAGCATTACCCACCCCTCCCCCACTCGCAGTACCTCCAGGCCCCATCCCCCACACCCCCCCTGCAGCATTCCCCCCTTCCCCACATGCGGCACCACCTCACTCGCCCCTCCCCCACCCGTGACACCCCAGCAACCGCTCCACCACCACCCGTGGTGGCTCCGGACCCTCTCCCCCACTCGCGGCACCAGCCCCACTCGTGGCACCACCACAACCACCCCACCCCCAACCGTGGCACCTCCGCACCCCCTCCATCTGCGTCTCCCCCGCACCCGCCACTCCCCCAACCACAGCACCTACTAGATGATTCCTCAGGCCCTGCGTGCACTGTTCACGCCGTTGCAAGGGACTACGACCCCTTAACCATCGCACGCCCTTTGTCCGTGCTATATTTAACCACTCACACAATTATGATTTGAGGTAATACTCCATATAATACAAATACTACATGCCACAAGGGCTTGCAAGGGTTAAGGGGGCGTAGCCCCTTACGACGGTGTGAAGAGTGCCCATAGGGCGTGATGAATCACCTAGTAATGAAATACGAAGAGAACATTTACATTTTATTGTTTCCTGGGACCAAGGTCCGCGTTTTTTTTGTTGTTGTATTTTTTTTTTAAATAAGCAATCCTTGTGGCTTTTTTAAAATAATTAAATAAGGTCTAGGGACTTTTCTTTTAATAATTAAGGGGCTTTTTATATTATATAAAAAAAAGGCTTGGGTCTCTTTTTTCTCAATTGTAAGCAAGGCATGGGGCTTTTTTTTTTTTTTTTTAATTGTTTGTAAAAAAAATTAGTTAAAACAGGGTGACTTTTCATAAATTCATGATTCATTTTACATTATATGTACTGTAATAAAATGCCAAAAAATAAGAATTTACTCACCGGTAATTCTATTTCTCGTAGTCCGTAGTGGATGCTGGGAACTCCGTAAGGACCATGGGGAATAGACGGGCTCCGCAGGAGACTGGGCACTCTAAAGAAAAGATTAGGTACTATCTGGTGTGCACTGGCTCCTCCCTCTATGCCCCTCCTCCAGACCTCAGTTAGGGAAACTGTGCCCGGAAGAGCTGACATTACAAGGAAAGGAAATTTTGAATCCAGAGTAAGACTCATACCAGCCACACCAATCACACTGTACAACTTGTGATAACCTTACCCAATTAACAGTATGAACAACAACTGAGCCTCACTCAACGGATGGCTCATAACAATAACCCTTATTTAAGCAATAACTATATACACGTATTGCATAAAGTCCGCACTTGGGACGGGCGCCCAGCATCCACTACGGACTACGAGAAATAGAATTACCGGTGAGTAAATTCTTATTTTCTCTGACGTCCTAGTGGATGCTGGGAACTCCGTAAGGACCATGGGGATTATACCAAAGCTCCCAAACGGGCGGGAGAGTGCGGATGACTCTGCAGCACCGAATGAGCAAACACAAGGTCCTCCTCAGCCAGGGTATCAAACTTGTAGAACTTTGCAAATGTGTTTGAACCCGACCAAGTAGCCGCTCGGCAAAGCTGTAAAGCCGAGACCCCTCGGGCAGCCGCCCAAGAAGAGCCCACCTTCCTTGTGGAATGGGCTTTTACTGATTTTGGATGCGGCAATCCAGCCGCAGAATGAGCTAGCTGAATCGTGCTACAGATCCAGCGCGCAACCAAGCAACATATTTTCGCCATATACGGTGATAATGCTTTGCTGTCACGTCTTTCCTAGCCTTTATCAGCGTAGGAATAACTTCATCCGGAATGCCTTTTTCAGCTAGGATCCGGCGTTCAACCGCCATGCCGTCAAACGCAGCCGCGGTAAGTCTTGGAACAGACAGGGCCCTTGTTGCAGCAGGTCCTGTCTGAGAGGCAGAGGCCATGGGTCCTCTGTGCGCATTTCTTGCAGTTCCGGGTACCAAGTCCTTCTTGGCCAATCCGGAACAATGAGTATTGTTCGTATTCCTCTCTTTCTTACTATTCTCAGTACCTTTGGTATGAGAGGAAGAGGAGGAAACACATATACCGACTAGTACACCCACGGTGTCACTAGGGCGTCCACAGCTATCGCCTGAGGGTCCCTTGACCTGGCGCAATATCTTTTTAGCTTTTTGTTGAGGCGGGACGCCATCATGTCCACCTGTGGCAGTTCCCATCGCTTTGCGATCTGTGTGAAGACTTCTTGATGAAGTCCCCACTCTCCCGGGTGGAGGTCGTGTCTGCTGAGGAAGTCTGCTTCCCAGTTGTCCACTCCCGGAATGAACACTGCTGACAGTGCTTGCACGTGATTCTCCGCCCACCGAAGAATCTTTGTGGCTTCCGCCATTGCCATCCTGCTTCTTGTGCCGCCCTGGCGGTTTACATGGGCGACCGCCGTGATGTTGTCTGACTGAATCAGTACTGGCCGGTTTCGAAGCAGGGTCTCTGCTTGACTCAGGGCGTTGTAAATGGCCCTTAGTTCCAGTATATTTATGTGTAGAGACGTCTCCAGACTTGACTACAGCCCTTGGAAGTTTCTTCCCTGAGTGACTGCCCCCCATCCTCGGAGGCTTGCATCCGTGGTCACCAGGACCCAGTCCTGTATGCCGAACCTGCGGCCCTCGAGAAGGTGAGCACTCTGCAGCCACCACAGAAGAGACACCCTGGCCCTTGGGGACAGGGTGATCAGCCGATGCATCTGAAGATGCGATCCGGACCACTTGTCCAACAGATCCCACTGAAAGATCCTCGCATGGAACCTGCCGAAGGGAATGGCTTCGTATGAAGCCACCATCTTTCCCAGGACTCGCGTGCAGTGATGCACCGATACCTGTTTTGGTTTCAGGAGGTCCCTGACCAGAGATGCTAATTCCTGGGCCTTCTCCACCGGGAGAAACACCTTCTTCTGTTCTGTGTCCAGAATCATGCCCAGGAAAAGCAGACGCGTCGTAGGAATCAGCTGCGACTTTGGAACATTCAGAATCCAGCCGTGCTGTTGCAACACTTCCTGAGAGTGTGCTACGCTGATCAACAACTGCTCCCTGGACCTCGCCTTTATGAGGAGATCGTCCAAGTACGGGATAATTATTACTCCCTTCTGCCGAAGGAGTATCATCATTTCGGCCATTACCTTGGTAAATATTCTCGGTGCCGTGGACAGGCCAAACGGCAACGTCTGGAACTGGTAATGACAGTCCTGTACCACAAACCTGAGGTACTCCTGGTGAGGTGGGTAAATGGGGACATGCAAGTAAGCATCTTTGATGTCCAGCGACACCATAAAATCCCCCTCTTCCAGGCTTGCAATAACCGCCCTGAGCGATTCCATTTTGAACTTGAATTTCTTTATATAAGTGTTCAAGGATTTTAAATTCAGAATGGGTCTCACCGAACCGTCCGGTTTCGGTACCACAAACATTGTGGAATAGTAACCCCTTCCCTGTTAAAGGAGGGGGACCCTGACAATCACTTGCTGGAGGTACAGCTTGTGAATTGCCGCCAGTACTACCTCCCTTTCCATGGGGGAAGCTGGCAAGGCTGATTTGAGGTAACGGCGGGGTGGAGTCGCTTCGAATTCCAGCTTGTATCCCTGAGATACAATTTGTATAGCCCAGAGATCCACCTGTGAGCGAACCCACTGGTCGCTGAAGTTTCGGAGACGCGCCCCCACCGCACCTGGCTCCGCCTGTGGAGCCCCAACGTCATGCGGTGGACTTAGTGGAAGCAGGAGAGGACTTTTGTTCCTGGGAACTGGCTGCATGGTGAAGCTTCTTACCTCTACCCCTGCCTCTGGCAAGAAAGGATGCGCCCCTGACCCTCTTGCCTTTTTGGGAACGAAAGGACTGCATTTGATAATACGGTGCTTTCTTAGGCTGTGAGGAAACCTGAGGCAAGAAAGTCGACTTTCCAGCTGTCGCTGTAGACACGAGGTCCGACAGACCGTCCCCAAACAATTCCTCACCCTTATAAGGCAAAACCTCCATGTGTTTTTTAGAATCAGCATCTCCTGTCCATTGCCGAGTCCATAAGACCCTCCTGGCAGAAATGGACATAGCATTAATTCTAGAGCCCAGCAGGCAAATGTCCCTCTGAGCATCCCGCATATATAAGACGACGTCTTTGATATGGCCCAGGGTTAGCAAAACAGTATCTCTGTCGAGGGAATCTATGTCGTCTAACAGAGTATCTGTCCACGCTGCTACAGCACTACACATCCAGGGTGAAGCAATAGCAGGTCTCAGTAGAGTACCAGAGTGTGTATACACTGGCTTCAGGATAGCTTCCTGCTTTCTATCCGCAGGCTCCTTTAGGGCGGCCGTATCCTGAGACGGCAGGGCCACCTTTTTAGATAAGTGTGTCAGTGCTTTGTCCACCCTAGGGGATGTTTCCCAACGTAACCTGTCCGTTGGCGGGAAAGGGTACGCCATCAGTAACCTCTTAGAAATCACTAATTTCTTATCAGGGGAACTCCACGCTTCTTCACACAATTCATTTAATTCATCAGATGGGGGAAAAGTCACTGGCTGCTTTTACTCCCCAAACATATAAACCCTCTTGGTATTAACAGAGTTAATCTCAGAAATGTGTAATACATCTTTCATTGCAATAATCATGTATCGGATGGCCTTGGTCATTTTAGACTGTAAATGTGCCTCATCATCGTCGACACTGGAGTCGGACTCCGTGTCGACATCTGTGTCAACCATCTGAGATAGAGGGCGTTTATGAGCCCCTGACGGTTTCTGAATCGCCTGGGCAGGCGCGGGCTGAGACCCCGGCTGTCCCAAGGCTGCAGCGTCATCAAACCTTTTATGTAAGGAGTTTACATTGTCATTTAAGACCTTCCACATATCCATCCAATCAGGTGTCGGCCCCGACGGGGGCGACACCACACTTATCTGCCCTTGCTCCACCTCCACGTAACCTTCCTCATCAAACATGTCGAATCGCCGTACCGACACACCGCACACACACAGGGAATGCTCAGACTGAGGACAGGACCCCACAAAGTCCTTTGAGGAAACAGAGAGAGAGTATGCCAGCACACACCACAGCGCTATATAACACAGGGATTCTCACTAATAATAAGTGATTTACCCAATAGCTGCTTTATATGTCTTATTTGCGCCTAAATTTATGTGCCCCCCCTCTCTTTTTAACCCGTCTGGTACCTGGATACTGCAGGGGAGAGCCTGGGGAGCTGCTTCCAGCGGAGCTGTGAAGTGAAAATGGCGCTGGTGTGCTGAGGAAGAAGGCCCCGCCCCCTCAGCGGCGGGCTTCTGTCCCGCTTTCTGTGTGAAAAAATGGCGGGGGTTTTTACATATATACAGTGCCAGACTGTATATATGTATTTTTATGCCAAAAGGTACTTCAATTGCAGCCCAGGGCGCCCCCCCCAGCGCCCTGCACCCTACAGTGACCGGAGTGTGTAAGTGTGCTGGGAGCAATGGCGCACAGCTGCGGTGCTGTGCGCTACCTTAATGAAGACAGGAGTCTTCAGCCGTCGATTTCGTCGTCTTCAAGCTTCTGTTCTTCTGGCTCTGCGAGGGGGACGGCGGCGCGGCTCCGGGAACGGACGATCGAGGACTGGTGCCTGTGTTCGAACCCTCTGGAGCTAATGGTGTCCAGTAGCCTAAGAAGCACAAGCTAGCTGCAAGCAGGTAGGTTTGCTTCTCTCCCCTTAGTCCCACGTAGCAGTGAGTCTGTTGCCAGCAGAAGCTCACTGAAAATAAAAAACCTAATAAATACTTTCTTTACTAATAAGCTCAGGAGAGCCCACTAGGAGCACCCAGCTCTGGCCGGGCACAGATTCTAACTGAGGTCTGGAGGAGGGGCATAGAGGGAGGAGCCAGTGCACACCAGATAGTACCCCGTCTTTTCTTTAGAGTGCCCAGTCTCCTGCGGAGCCCGTCTATTCCCCATGGTCCTTACGGAGTTCCCAGCATCCACTAGGACGTCAGAGAAAAAAATAGTTAAAACAGGGTGACTTTTCATAAATTCATATGATTAATTTTACATTATATGTACTGTAATAAAATGCCAAAAACTCACATAGCACATGTGGCAGGAGAGGTACTTTGCCACCTGTAAGCTACACACAGGGTCCTGGGGGTGGATGGGAAGTGTAGATGGACCAGGTTCCCATCCATTTGGCGCAGACCAGGTCTTTTAGGCTTCTTAGCCCAAGAAACTGCTTCATCAGCCAGCACCTGGGTGCTGGGTTTAAAGCAGAGTCTCTCCCATGAGTCAGGGCTCCTGAAGACAGTTAGTTGTCCAAGTGATAGGCCTGCTAGGGACAGTGGGATCCAGAGGGCTGGGCACTAGTGTCAGAATGCTGGGACTTGGAGGGTTCCTTATTAAGTAAGTGGGAGTGAGGCAGGGCCTAACCTCCCTGGTAATTTATACTAAAGAAGTGATCTTTCTTTTATGTATATCTTTGTTTTTGTGCTACCTGAATAAAAGGTATTTGTTGTTTTGCACAAGCCTGGAGTCAGTCGTTGGTGGATTTTTGTAGCAGAGCACATTCTAGCAAGTCTCCTGTTACAAATGGCACCTGTACAGGGACCCTTCTGCTAGTCGTGTCACACGTGGCAGATGACCCAACAGCCGCAAGGTAGCTGCACACATACCAGCGAACTCCAAATAAAGCTGAACTCGTGGGCATCAGTACCAGACCAAGGGTGTTGTGAGTAGTGATTAAAACCAACCCCAAAAAATGATATGTTTTGTTTAAACTGAATGTGTTTGATTTTGGTGCAAAGGTTTCCATTGGCAGCAAAGAGGTTAAATAGGGTGCATGGCCTGTTCTGTCTCATATGCTTTGCACCATTGAAAGTAGCTGTGTTGATTTGCTCTAAGGGGTTGCAAGCAGTTGAAGATAATTTATGACTGAATTTTTTTTCCAAGATTATTTTTACCTGTGCCTGCAAAATCTGGTAATGGGAATCTGGTGTCCCTGTTAATTAGCTCATTAAGACCAATCAAGCAAAGTTGAAACCTTTTATAAATGCGGTTCTATTTAAATAGAGAAATTTGTGGCACTATGTGTCCCAGCAATCCCTGAGTTCTAGTTTTAAGAGCCTGACGGGTGAAGTTGTTTATTTGCACTACCAGTGTAAGGTATTTGTGATCACTATGTACATGCTACTTTTCAGTGCTTTGCTAAAAGCTTAATCTGTGCTAAAAAGAAAAAAAGGAATTTTTATTTTCCCTTTCACTTACAGTTTTCAAAGGTAACAGGGTGAATAAAGATTTTCAGATATACAGCATATTCTGAAGTGTCTCTTCAAATGGGTAACAAAAAGAGAATTCATGCTAAAAAAACAAAAGGGGTGACAGCTCTAACCCCTCAGGTCAGGAACTTAAGTGACCTTATTAAAGCCCCACAGTTGGAGAGTGAAGTGGAGAGCTTATTGGGGAGTAATCCAGATCTTGTGGAAGATTTTAGCATGGAACCTTTTTTTTTGGTGTCACATGATAAGTGACCTTGAAAGCAATGTCCAAATAAAGGACCAGGAGCTAGAAGATCTTAAGGAAAAATGTGATTTCCTTCAAGAGCAGGTGAACACATTAACGCAAAAGCTGGAGGAGAAGGAATCTCTTTTGTCTGACTCTCTGACCAAATTGGGAAGGAGTAGAGAAGAGATTGCCAAGCTCTCAGGCCAGGTGTCAGAGTTGCAGAAAACCTTGGCAAAGGCTAAACCCAGATCTGAAAACTTTGTAGTACATAGCCAAGGACGATTAGAGGAAATCTCCTGTGACCAGACGATATAAGAGTTTGGTACTGGCCAATAAGGCTCTGTCGCAAGACTTGGCGGAGCTTCAGGAGGAGGTTTCTAAGCTAAAACCTTTGGCTATGCCTAGTTTCAGTTCAGACGCAGGCGTAGCGACACCAATTGCTGAAGACGTTGTGCTGAAGGTTGGGTCAGAGACATTATCAGCCGAAATGGAGATGCCATCTTCGGTGGAAATGATGCCAACGGTGGTGCAGGCTGTGGAAGAATGGTACCATACTGTATTGGAACCCGGGTATACTGGATTCCCTGTTCCAGCCAGAAGGAACGGGAAAGTTGAGCCAGAGCTGCCAGTGCCTAAGGCCCGGAAAGCTCCCTGCTATGCCACTAGTAAGGCCATCTGCCTGAAAAGTGGAAATGAGGGCCCTTCCTCAGAGGTAGAGCATTTACAGGCACTAATGTCTATTCAGTTGGTATTGCCATTCCAGAGCATGGAGGAAGCTGCAGCCATTATTGGGCAGCGCACAGAAAATCCACGGAAATTTTTCAAGCAGCAAGAGAGAGCCATATCAGATGGCAGTGTTTTGTTGTTAACCCCTAGGACGGCAGTGAGAAGTTCCTCCGAAGCAGCACCACCTCATTCTCCAGAAATGAATGTCGTAGTAGCTTAGGTGAAGAGTGGAACAAAGCCCTGAGTTCAGAAGAACTTGTTCAAGATGGAGCATGGCAGCCACAGGGGCTCACAGAAGATGTGTTTATGGAGACACGAGATGAGGATGTGGGATGCCCGGCTGCTCCTCAGTTGACAGGGAGTGAGGAGGAAGCGGTAATGGTTTACTTGATGTCAAGTGATCATCCACCTCCAAAACAAGAATCCTCTAATCTGCTGGATCTGTGGCAGAATGATGAACCCCAGGAATCTACCTGGACAGATGGCAATTTGATGACTACTCAAGAGCCCATCCTAGAGCAGGAAGTCTTATCTGAGCTGGAGAATGCTTCCGTTGAGGTCTTGGAAACCCAGGATCTGGACATACAGTGCACATGTGAGACTTTCTCTGACTAATCACAGACAAAGACCGTACCTTTGGAGGTGTCTCGCCCACGTGAGCTAGTCATGGCTAAGCTAGTGACAATACAGGAGTCTACTTCCGAAGTTATCCGGGAACCTGCTTCTGAAGGAGTTCCACTCGTGTATGGGGACGATAAGGTGCAAGATTTAGATCTTGAGGTTGTTGCACCCCAGCATGATCCACCACGAGAGGCTCATGATCCAATTGCTGAACTGGGACATTTCATAAAGGACACACTAAGTAAGGAGCAAGAACCTGTCTCAGTGGAATCGGTGCAGAGTCCTATTTCTGAGGTTGCTCTACCCAGGAAGAGGTCTCTATATGAGACACGAGAGCTGGAAAACTTGAGGGGAGAGTTCCAAAAGCTGGCCCTAAGTAATAGCCAGCTAAAAGAAACAGTGAAGGAGATTCCTAGACTACGGAGTCGAATAAGAGACCTGGACAAGAGACACAAAAAGGGTTATGTGCCGGTCATAGAACAGCAAGAGTCGGTGACTAGGGTCAAAGATGTGAGATCGGAGGACGAAGCAGTCACGTTAATGAAGAAAAGATTATCAAAGCTGGAAAAACTGGAGGAAGAACTAAAAGTTCAACAAATGAAAGGACTTTCGGAGACTCGGGACCAGTGCCTCACTCTGAGGGAAAGGGTGGGGGCGAAGTTGGACCATGACCTCAAAACAATTAAAGTTGGGGCAGAGATTAGGTGTTACCAGTGCCAAGAGCTTGGCCATAAAAGGTGGAATTGTCCATATAGGCAAAGACCAGTGAGGGCTGGGTGACTACTAGGCCCAGAGTGAACTTAAAAACCTTCCCTAGTCCAGAGTTGGTTAATGTTAGGTATCACAAACACCCAGAAAAGAATGAAGCGACTTCCTCAGTAGCCATTAAATCTGAGCCTGATAAGGGAAACTCCCTAAAGGTGGAAAGGTGAAGGGAAGGGGAAGTTTAGTGGGCAACAGGAAGTTGTCCATTAAAACGACCACTTTGGCCACTATGCCAAAGTGGAGGGAAAGGGAAGGTGGCACACTGGAGTCGGTGCCACCAACCTTTAATGGGAATAGATTCCAAGGCCAGTTAAAAAGGGCCTCAGGTGTGCACTTTGGGGAGGAACTTGAGACCCAGGTGTATGGGCCCAAGTTATGTCCCAAAGATTTGTCAGCCCAAAGTAATTGGCAAATGTGAAACCTTGCCAATGTCACATGCCGCTTTTCTGATCCAGGAAAAGCTGAGGGAAAGGGTATGTGGCAGGAGAGGTACTTTGCCACCTGTAAGCTACACACAGGGTCCTGGGGGTGGATGGGAAGTGTGGATGGACCAGGTTCCCATCCATTTGGCCCAGACCAGGTCTTATAGGCTTCTTAGCCCAAGAAGCTGCTTCATCAGCCAGCACCTGGGTGCTGGATTTAAAGCAGAGTCTCTCCCATGAGTCAGGGCTCCTGAAGACAGTTAGTTGTCCAGGTGATAGGCCTGCTAGGGACAGTGGGATCCGGAGGGCTGGGCACTAGTGTCAGGTTGCCGGGACCTGAAGGGTTCCTTATTAAGTAAGAGGGAGTGAGGCAGGGCCTAACCTCCCTGGTAGTTTATACTAAAGACAGTGATCTTTGTTTTATGTGTATCTTTGTTTTTGAGCTACCTGAATAAAAGGTATTTGTTGTTTTGCACGAGCCTGGAGTCGGTCGTTGGTGGATTTTTGTAGCAAAGCACATTCTAGCAAGTCTCCTGTTAAACACATACAATAGTGCTCCTTATTCACATTACGTCGCACAGTAGTAGTACTCTATATACACCGCACAGCAGCAATACTCCATATACACCTTACAACGCACAGCACCAGTACGCCATACACACCTTACACCGCACAGCAGCAGTACTCCATATACACCATACACCGCACAGCAGTACTCCATATACACCATACACCGCACAGCAGCAGTACTCCATATATACCTTACACTGCACAGCAGCAGTACTCCATATATACCTTACACTGCACAGCAGCAGTACTCCATATACACCTTACACTGCACAGCAGTATTCCATATACAGCTTACACCGCACAGCAGCAGTACTCCATACACACCTTACACCGCACAGCAGCAGTACTCCATACTAGAGATGAGCGGGTTCGAATGGAACGCCAGAATTAACGCCAGTTCGGTTTTATCCAGATGTTTCTTATTGGCTATCCAAAACACGTGACGTCCGTGAGCCAATAAGATGCCGTTTTGAGAACCGAGTAAAACCGAACCCGCTCATCTCTACTCCATACACACCTTACACCGCACAGCAGCAGTACTCCATATACACCTTACACCACACAGCAGCAGTACTCCATACACACCTTACAATGCACAGCAGCAGTATTCCATACACACTTTACACTGCACTAGTACTCCATATACACCTTACACCGCACAGCAGCAGTACTCCATATACACCTTACACCGCACAGCAGCAGTACTCCATATACACCTTACACCGCACAGCAGCAATACTCCATATACACCTTACACCGCACAGCAGCAATACTCCATATACACCTTACACTGCACAGCAGCAGTACTCCATATACACCTTACACTGCACAGCAGTACTCCATATACAGCTTACACCGCACAGCAGCAGTACTCCATACACACCTTACACCGCACAGCAGCAGTACTCCATATAAACCTTACACCGCACAGCAGCAGTACTCCATTTACACCTTACACTGCACAGCAGTACTCCATTTACACCTTACACCGCACAGCAGCAGTACTCCATATACACCTTACACTGCACTGCAGTAGTACTCCATATACACCTTACACTGCACTGCAGCAGTACTCCATTTACACCTTACACCGCACAGCAGCAGTACTCCATTTACACCTTACACCGCACAGCAGCAGTACTCCATATACACCTTATTCCACAGTGTGCCCATTGGACACATTATGCCGTACAGTGTGCACCCCCCCATATACTACAGCACCCAGTCCCCCCTTCCTCAAACACTACAGCACCCAGATACCCCCCCCCTTCCTCATACACTACAGCACCCAGACACCCCCCCGTCCTCATACACTACAGCACCCCCACATATACTACAGCACCTATCCCCCCTTCCTCACAGTCCAACAGCCGTACCCTCATACACTACAGCATCCATACCCCTTCCTCATGCACCCCCACTGCCGCCGCCACCACTCATACACTCAACACCCCTGCTTATACACAACAGCACCCAGCCCCCCCCTTCCTCATGCACGCCTACACCCAGACAGCCCCCCACATAAGACATCCCACCCTCTTCATGTCCACTCACCGGGATGTGGGGGTCTTTTTGCTGCAGGCAGCTTTCTGCTCCATGCACACACTGCTCCCAACTCCAGAGCAGAGGGAGCAGATCCCGCCAGCCGTGTGTAAGAGGGCTGGGGGAGGAGCTATTAGCAGAGGTAAGTGCTGAGTGGGGCTTGCACTTCATCATGTGCTCCCGCTCTGGCTGCTGCTGCACTGCGATCCTCACTATTATGTGATTCCTCCTCCATGCGGTCCGCTGCCCATCAGCCCCGATCCGACACCAGCGCAAGCCACTACGCAGGGGTGCCGGACTGGCAATTTTTAAATGAGATTTAAAAATACCACAAAAGCCTATGACGTCTTCGGACACCCTGCCCAGCCGATGACGCTGCCTCAGCTGCTACTTTCCCACCCCATTATTTTCCTATTGGCCCGGTGGTGGCTACCTTCCCACCTCCTTGTGGGTGTGACTACACAGTTCTTCGCTCCCTACCCGGCCCTGGGCAATCCGGAGCGGAGGTGGGGCGGAATGTTCAGTGGCCGACTCCCCTTCTGATGGGCCTGCCACGGCGCCCAGGGCATATGCCCTGCTCAACCCGCCCTAGATACACCATGGGGAAGGAGCACACAAAGACTACATGCGGGCCCCCTCCTCTATTAAACTGCCCCTGCTGCTTTCCTTATGTAGCTAATCAGCCTCATGTCGCCCCTGACCCTTCATTACAGAAAATGTTTTGCATTTAGAATGTAAGCTCTCACGAGCAGGGCCCTCAACACCTCATGTGCTTATCCTTCTCTTACTTAAACCTTCTTCGCTGGCACCTAACACCGTGGTTTTCTGCCACCGTGATAGTTATGTCAGCGTCGTCTGCTGCTGTAGCTATGTTTATTTACCCTGTACTTGTCCTATATTGTCTTGAACTGTAAGTCACTGTTTTCCTGTTGTGATTATTTTGTTTATGGACTCTGCGGATCCCTTGTGGCGCCATATAAGTAAACGATCGGATAGTTTTTCCTAAGGAATGAAAGCGCTAAACCATGCGTTTAAGTGAAGAAGGTGCATTAATGAAACGCTGAGTAATCCGGTGAGTTTTGCGTCTTTTTGAAGGTTTCTAGATCAGAGGCTTCTCGAACGGAGTTCCTGAGAGTTGTAGTCGCAAAACTATAAGCTTAATTTCCAAATGAAGTGTGTGAGCAATTATGGGCACTGCTAATAGTCCTTCATCTACAGATCGCAGTAACTGAGACAGGCAGTAAGGAATCAGACAGGGTTGTAGTTAAAATGACAGGTATCGGGATTCCGGCGTTCAGGTTACCGTCGCCGAAATGCCGACAGATGACAATGCAGCCAGCCAGAATCCCGGCTCACCAGGGCTATTCCCACTCTTGAAACAGATTGACCATCTTACAGGCAGCCAGTGAAGAGAGTAGAGAATGGGTGTTCTGCTGTATTCGGAGCCGGCTTGGTTTGGTAACATCCTGGTATCTACATTGTGTACCAGCTGCAAGCGTTGCAATTCTGTTGCTGGGAGACCCAGGTAGAGGGCATTGCAGTAGTCCGAGTGTGATGATACAATGCATTTATGACTTTAGGCAGATCTTCTGATGGAATCATGTTTTTTATTCTGGCTATGACCCTCGGGAAAGGATGATGAAATGAACATGGCTGACACTTGGGAGCCTGACTCAGATGGATCTCTGTGTATGGGTACATGATGCAAATTTACACATTTTATTTATTATTTATTTATTAACAGTTTCTTATATAGTGCAGCAAATTCCGTTGCGCTTTACAACTGGATACAATTAGAAGACAAAACTGGGTAAAAACAGTCATAGAGGTAGGAGGGCCCTGCTCGCAAGCTTACAATCTATGGGGAAATTGGCATTGATACACAAGAATAGGTGCTATATATTGCATAGTTGTTCACCAGATTGTAAAGGTTCCTTGTGGGCTGCATGATATCACATCACAGCAGTGATAAACCAGGTTCAGGGGAAAGGAGAGTGAAGAAAGAAAATATGTGGGGGATATGTGTGGACTGTACTGTGAGGATATAATTGGATAGGAGAGCTATGAAGGTAATGTGAGCGGTTCTGGAATTTGATATGCTTGTCTGAATAGGTGAGTTTTCAGGGAACGCTTGAAATATTGGAGATTAGAGGAGAGTCTTATTGTACGTGGGACGGCGTTCCACAGAGTGGGTGCAGCCCGAAGAAAGTCCTGTAATCGTGCATGGGAGCAAGTAATGAGTGTGTATGAGAGACGCAGGTCTTGTGAAGAGCGAAGGGGCCGGGTTGGCAGATATTTTGATATAAGTGAAAATAAGATTTTACTTACCGGTAAATCTATTTCTCGTAGTCCGTAGAGGATGCTGACCATGGGGATAGACGGGCTCCGCAGGAGATAGGGCACTTTAAGAAAGTTTTGGATTCTAAGGTGTGCACTGGCTCCTCCCTCTATGCCCCTCCTACAGACCTCAGTTAGGGAAACTGTGCCCAGAGGAGATGGACAGTACGAGGAAGGATTTTTGTAAATCTAAGGGCGAGATCCATACCAACCCACACCAATCACACCGTATAACTTGTGATAAACTACCCAGTTAACAGTATGAACAACAACATAGCCTCGGTTCAACCGACAACTATAACATAACCCTTATGTAAGCAATAACTATATACAAGTCTTGCAGAAGAAGTCCGCACTTGGGACGGGGGCCCAGCATCCTCTACGGACTACGAGAAATAGATTTACCGGTAAGTAAAATCTTATTTTCTCTAACGTCCTTGAGGATGCTGGGACTCCGTAAGGACCATGGGGATTATACCAAAGCTCCCAAACGGGCGGGAGAGTGCGGATGACTCTGCAGCACCGATTGAGCAAACAGGAGGTCCTCCTCAGCCAGGGTATCAAACTTATAGAACTTTGCAAAGGTGTTTGACCCCGACCAAGTAGCTGCTCGGCACAACTGTAATGCCGAGACCCCTCAGGCAGCCGCCCAAGAAGAGCCCACCTTCCTAGTGGAATGGGCCTTAACCGATTTAGGCAATGGTAATCCTGCCGTAGAATGCGCCTGCTGAATCGTGTTACAGATCCAGCGAGCAATAGTCTGTTTTGAAGCAGGAGCGCCAACCTTGTTGGCCGCATACAGAACAAACAGAGCTTCAGTATTCCTGATCCTAGCCGTTCTGGTCACGTAAATCTTCAAAGCCCTGACCACATCCAGGGACTCGGAATCCTCCAAGTCCCGTGTAGCCACAGGCACGACAGTAGGTTGGTTCACATGAAAAGATGAGACCACTTTTGGCAGAAATTGAGGACGAGTCCTCAACTCTGCCCTATCCACGTGAAAAACCAAGTATGGGCTTTTATGTGATAAAGCCGCCAATTCTGAAACACGCCTTGCCGAAGCTAACGCCAACAACATGACCACTTTCCACGTGAGGTATTTCAACTCCCCTGTTTTGAGTGGTTCAAACCAAGGCGACTTGAGGAAACGTAACACCACGTTAAGATCCCAAGGCGCCACCGGAGGTACAAAGGGAGGATGAATATGCAGCACTCCCTTCACAAAAGTCTGTACTTCTGGAATAGAGGCCAATTCTCTTTGAAAGAAAATGGATAAGGCCGAAATTTGGACCTTTATGGACCCTAATTTTAGGCCCAAATTCACTCCCGTTTGAAGGAAGTGAAGTAGACGGCCCAAATGGAACTCCTCCGTAGGAGCCGCCCTGGCCTCACACCAAGAAACATATTTTCGCCATATACGGTGATAATGTTTCAACGTCACGTCTTTCCTAGCCTTGATCAGGGTAGGAATGACTTCCCCTGGAATCCCTTTTTCCGCTAGGATCCGGCGTTCAACCGCCATGCCGGCAAAAGCAGCCGCGGTAAGTCTTGGAACAGACAGGGCCCCTGCTGCACAGGTCCTGCCTTAGAGGAAGAGGCCACGGCTCTTCTGTGAGCAACTCTTGCAGCTCCGGATGCCAAGTCCTCCGTGGCCAATCTGGAACAATGAGGATTGTTCTGACCCTGCTTATTCTTATTATTCTCAACACCTTGGGTATGAGAGGAATAGGAGGAAACACGTAGACCGATCTGAACACCCAAGGTGTCACCAGAGCGTCTACCGCTACCGCCTGAGGGTCCCTTAAACTGGCGCAATATCGCTTTAGCTTTTTGTTGAGACGGGACGCCATCATGTCTATTTGAGGCAGTCCCCACCGACCCGTGATCTGTGCGAAGACTTCTTGATGAAGTCCCCACTCTCCCGGATGCAGGTCGTGCCTGCTGAGGAAGTCCGCCTCCCAGTTGTCTACCCCCGGGATGAACACTGCTGATAGTGCGCTTACATGGCCTTCCGCACAGCGTAGAATCCTGGTCGCTTCTGCCATGGCCACTCTGCTCTGCGTTCCGCCTTGGCGGTTTACATGAGCCACTGCCGTGACATTGTCTGACTGAATCAGAACCAGTTTATCCCGAAGCAATTCCTCCGCTTGACGCAGGGCGTTGTATATGGCCCTCAACTCCAGGACGTTGATGTGGAAACAAGTCTCTACAGTTGACCAGAGACCTTGGAAATTTCTTCCCAGTGTGACTGCTCCCCAGCCTCGGAGGCTTGCGTCCGTGGTCACCAGGACCCAGTCCTGAATGCCGAACCTGCGACCCTCTAGTAGGTGAGCACTGTGCAGCCACCACAGGAGAGATACCCTGGTCCTGGGAGACAGGGTGATCCTTTGATGCATTTGTAAATGGGACCCGGACCACTTGTCCAAGAGGTCCCATTGAAAAGTCCTCGCATGGAACCTGCCGAAGGGGATTGCCTCGTATGAAGCTACCATCTTCCCCAGAACCCGTGTGCAATGATGCACTGAAACCTTTTTTGGCTTTAATAGGTTCCTGACCAGGGCTATGAGCTCCTGAACCTTTTCGATCGGAAGAAAAACCTTTTTCTGGTCTGTGTCTAGAATCAGGCCCAAAAAGGTCAGACGCGTTGTAGGGACTAGCTGGGACTACGGTATATTGAGAATCCAGCCGTGTAACTGCAACGTCTTCATGGACAGAGACACGCTGTCCAGCAACTTCTCCCGAGATCTCGCCTTTATGAGGAGATCGTCCAAGTATGGGATAATTGTGACACCCTGCCTGCGCAGGAGCACCATCATTTCTGCCATTACCTTGGTGAAAATTCTCGGGGCCGTGGAAAGCCCAAACGGCAACGTCTGAAATTGGTAGTGACAGTCCTGCACTGCAAATCTCAGGAACGCCTGGTGAGGGGGGAATATCGGAACATGAAGGTAAGCATCCTTTATGTCCAGGGACACCATCCAATCCCCCCCCCTCCAGGCTGGCGATGACCGCCCTCAGTGATTTCATTTTGAACTTGAACCTCTTCAAGTACAGGTTCAGGGATTTTAGATTTAAAATGGGTCTGACCGAACAGTCTGGTTTCGGGACCACAAACAGGGTTGAGTAATATCCCTCTCCTTGCTGGAGATGAGGAACTGTGACAATCATCTGTTGAATATACAATTTTTGGATTGCTGCCAACACTAGCTTCCTCTCTGACGGGGAAGCCGGCAGAGCCGATCTGAAAAACCGTCGAGGAGGCAAGTCTTCTAATTCCAGCCTGTATCCCTGAGAAACAATCTCTAATGCCCAGGGATCCACCTGCAAGCGAACCCAGACGTGGCTGAAAAACAGAAGACGAGCCCCCACTAGATCTGCCTCCCCCCGGGAAGCCCCAGCATCATGCGGTGGACTTTGCAGATGCAGGGGAGGACTTCTGCTCCTGGGAACTAGCTGTGTGCAGCCTTTTTCCCTTGCCTTTTCCTCTGGCAACAAAGGACGATCCCCGTACCTTCTTGCTCTTATTGGAACGAAAGGACTGCATTTGATAATGAGGTGCCTTTTTTGTATGCTGCGGGGGGACATAAGGTAAGAAATTCGACTTACCCGCCGTAGCAGTAGAGACAAGGTCCGAGAGGCCGTCTCCAAACAACTCCTCCCCTTTGTAAGGCAAGGACTCCATATGCCGCTTTGAATCGGCGCCTCCCGTCCACTGTCGGGTCCACAAGAACCGCCTAGCAGAAATAAACATAGCATTTATTCTGGAGCTTAATAAACAAATGTCTCTTTGAGCATCTCTCATATACAAGGCAGCATCTCTGATATGCTCTATGGTCATTAAAATGGCATCCCTATCTAAGGTGTCAATCTCCGTAGATAAGGAATCTGCCCATGCCACAACAGCACTACAAACCCAGGCCGACGCCATAGCCGGTCTAACAATAGTACCTGAATGTGTGTAAATGTGCTTCATGG
This sequence comes from Pseudophryne corroboree, assembly GCF_028390025.1. NCBI lineage: Eukaryota > Metazoa > Chordata > Amphibia > Anura > Myobatrachidae > Pseudophryne > Pseudophryne corroboree. Next base: position 467,204,926 of record NC_086452.1, on the reverse strand, counting down.
TAATTTCCTGCCTGCGATCAGCAGGATCCTTGAGGGAAGCCGTATCCTGAGAAGGCAGTGCCACCTTTTTGGATAAGCGTGTCTACTTTAGGCGAAGATTCCCATCGTATCCTATCCGTTTGTGGAAAAGGATACGCCATAAGAATCCTTCTGGGAACTTGTGATCTCCTATCTGGAGATTCCCAAGCCTTTTCGCACAATTTGCTCAGCTCAAATGAGGACGGAAAGGTGACCTCAGGCTTTTTCCCTTTATACATGTGAACCCTCGTGTCAGGGACAGGGGGTTCCTCAGTAATATGCAAAACCTCTTTAATGGCAATAATCATGTGCCGAATACCTTTTGCCACCTTCGGCTGTAATTTTGCATCTTCATAGTTGACACTAGAGTCAGTATCCATGTCGGTATCTGTGTCATCGATCTGGGATATAGTGCGCTTCTGAGGCCCCGAAGGTCTTGGCGCCACAGGGACAGGCATGGTCTGGCTACCTGACTGATCCCTAGCTTCAGCCTTGTCTAACCTTTTATGCAATAGATTGACATTTGCATTTAAGACATTCAGCATATCCATCCATTCCTGTGTCGGCGCTGCCGACGGCGATATGACATTCAAGCACTCCCCCTCCACATTAAGCGAGCCTTCCTCGTCAAACATGTCGACACACGCGTACCGACACACTTCACACACACACACAGGGAAACTCTTTTCTGAAGACAGTATCCCCTTTAAGGCCCTTTGGAGAGACAGAGAGTATGCCAGCACACACCCCAGCGCAATATCCCTGGAGACCAACACAAAATGTTTTTCCCCAGCCGCGCTGTATAATATGTTATCCGCCAATTATGTGCCCCCCCCCTCTCTTTTAAACACCCCTTCACCGTGTGTAAGCAGGGGAGAGTCCGGGGAGCTTCCTCTCAGCGGTGCTGTGGAGAGAAAATGGCGCTGGTGAGTGCTGAGGGAGAAGCCCCGCCCCCTCAGCGGCGGGCTTCAGTCCCGCTCAAAGTTATTAAAAAATGGCGGGGGCTCTTTGATATACATGTTCAGTGCCTCCCTGTACATGTATATTGTCTTTTGCCATAAGAGAGGTGTTATATTGCTGCCCAGGGCGCCCCCCCTGCGCCCTGCGCCCTGCACCCTTACAGTGACCGGAGTGTGTGAGGTGTATGGGAGCAATGATGCACAGCTGCAGTGCTGTGCGTTACCTCTGTGAAGCTCTGAAGGCTTCTGCCGCCTGAGACGTCTTCTGTCTTCGTTTCTACTGGCTCTGTGAGGAGAACGGCGGCGCGGCTCTGGGGATGGACGCCCAGTAAGAACCTGTGTTCACTCCCTCTGGAGCTAATGGTGTCCAGTAGCCGAGGAAGCAGATCCTATCAATTAAGAAGGTCTGCCCCTCTCTCCTCAGTCCCTCGATGCAGGGAGCCTGTTGCCAGCAGTGCTCCCTGTAAAAATATAGAAAAAATCCAAACAAAAATGCTTTCTAGGCAGAGAACTCAGGGGAGCTCCCTGCAGTGCACCCATCTCGCTCTGGGCACAATGTAAAACTGAGGTCTGGAGGAGGGGCATAGAGGGAGGAGCCAGTGCACACCCAAAATCCAAAGCTTTCTTAAAGTGCCCTATCTCCTGCGGAGCCCGTCTATCCCCATGGTCCCAGCATCCTCAAGAACGTTAGAGAAAAGATGTATATTGGTGTAGTATGGTTAATAGTCTTGTGTGTAAGCAACATTTTTGCATATGTTCCTCCTATTCTGGGCAGGAAAGGAATTTGGCCCTTTCAGGGTGGCAACAATGGTGGTCATTCCGAGTTGATCGCTAGCTGCATTCGTTCGCTGTGCAGCGATGAGGCAAAAAAATAAGATTTTAAACCTACCGGTAAATCTTTTTCTCGTAGTCCGTAGAGGATGCTGGGGACTCCGTAAGGACCATGGGTATAGACGGGCTCCGCAGGAGACATGGGCACTTTAAGAAAGACTTTGACTCTGGGTGTGCACTGGCTCCTCCCTCTATGCCCCTCCTCCAGACCTCAGTTAGAGAAACTGTGCCCAGAGGAGATGGACAGTACGAGGAAAGGATTTTAGTTAATCCAAGGGCAAGATTTATACCAGCCACACCAATCACACCGTATAACTTGTGATATACTATCTAGTTAACAGTATGAAAAACCAACATAGTATCGGTCCAAAACCGATGAAACTATAACATAACCCTTATGTAAGCAATAACTATATACACGTCTTGCAGAAGTAGTCCGCACTTGGAACGGGCGCCCAGCATCCTCTACGGACTACGAGAAAAAGATTTACTGGTAGGTTTAAAATCTTATTTTCTCTAACGTCCTAGAGGATGCTGGGGACTCCGTAAGGACCATGGGGATTATACCAAAGCTCCCAAACGGGCGGGAGAGTGCGGATGACTCTGCAGCACCGATTGAGCAAACAGGAGGTCCTCCTCAGCCAGGGTATCAAACTTATAGAACTTTGCAAAGGTGTTAGACCCCGACCAAGTAGCAGCTCGGCACAGCTGTAGTGCCGAGACCCCTCGGGCAGCCGCCCAAGAAGAGCCCACCTTCCTAGTGGAATGGGCCTTAATCGATTTTGGTAACGGCAATCCTGCCGTAGAATGCGCCTGCTGAATCGTGTTACAGATCCAGCGAGCAATAGTCTGCTTTGAAGCAGGAGCACCAACCTTGTTGGCTGCATACAGGACAAGCAGTGCTTCTGTTTTTCTGATCCTAGCCGTTCTGGCCACGTAAATTTTCAAAGCCCTGACCACATCAAGGGACTCGGAATCCTCCAAGTCACATGTAGCCACAGGCACGACAATAGGTTGGTTCATGTGAAAGGATGAGACCACCTTAAGTAGGAATTGAGGGCGGGTCTATCCATATGGAAAACCAGATAGGGGCTTTTATGTGATAAAGCCGCCAATTCCGAAACTCGCCTAGCCGAAGCTAAGGCCAATAGCATGACCACTTTCCACGTGAGATATTTTAACTCCACGGTCTTAAGCGGCTCAAACCAGTGAGATTTCAGGAAACTCAACACCACGTTAAGATCCCAAGGTGCCACTAGCGGCATTGAATATGCAGGCTAGCAACATGACCACTTTCCAAGTGAGATATTTCAACTCCACTGTTTTAAGTGGTTCAAACCAATGTGACTTAAGGAAACTTAACACCACGTTAAGATCCCAAGGCGCCACCAGAGGTACAAAAGGAGGCTGAATATGCAGTACTCCCTTCACAAAAGTCTGTACTTCAGGTAAAGAGGCCAATTCCTTTTGAAAGAAAATGGATAAGGCCGAAATCTGAACTTTAATGGAGCCTAATTTTAGGCCCAAATTCACTCCAGTTTGTAGGAAGTGAAGAAAACGGCCTAGGTGGAATTCTTCCGTAGGAGCATTCCTGGCCACACACCAAGAAATATATTTTCGCCATATTCGGTGATCATGTTTAGATGTCACGTCCTTCCTAGCCTTTATTAGCGTAGGAATGACCTCATCCAGAATACCCTTTTCCGCTAGGATCCGGCGTTCAACCGCCATGCCGTCAAACGCAGCCGCGGTAAGTCTTGGAACAGACAGGGACCTTGTTGTAACAGGTCCTGCCTTAGAGGAAGAGGCCACGGATCTTCTGTGAGCATTTCCTGCAGATCCGGATACCAGGTCCTTCGTGGCCAATCCGGAACAATGAGGATTGTTCTCACTCCTCTTTTTCTTATCCTCAACACCTTGGGTATGAGAGGAAGAGGGGGAAACACATAGACCGACTGGAACACTCACGGTCTCACTAGGGCGTCCACAGCTACCGCCTGAGGGTCTCTTGACCTGGCGCAATACTTTTGTAGCTTTTTGTTGAGACGGGACGCCATCATGTCTATTTGGGGCAGTCCCCACCGACTTGCAATCTGCGCGAAGACTTCCTGATGAAGTCCTTACTCTCCCGGATGCAGGCCGTGTCTGTTGAGGAAGTCTGCTTCCCAGTTGTCCACTCCCGGAATGAACACTGCTGACAGAGCGCTTACATGATTCTCCGCCCAGCGAAGTATTCTGGTGGCTTCCGCCATCGCCACTCTGCTCCTTGTGCCGCCTTGGCGATTTACATGAGCTACTGCGGTGACGTTGTCTGACTGGATCCAAACTGGTCGATCGCGAAGTAAGATCTCCGCTTGACGTAGGCCGTTGTATATGGCCCTGCGTTCCAGGATGTTGATGTGAAGACAAGCCTCTTGACTTGACCAAAGGCCTTGGAAATTTCTTCCCTGTGTGACTGCTCCCCAACCTCGGAGGCTCGCGTCCGTGGTCACCAGGATCCAGTCCTGAATGCCGAACCTGCGACCCTCTAGAAGGTGAGCACTTTTCAGCCACCACAGGAGAGATACTCTGGCCCTGGGGGACAGGGTAATCCGCTGATGCATTTGCAGATGTGACCCGGACCATTTGTCCAATAGGTCCCACTGGAAGGTCCTTGCGTGGAATCTGCCGTAGGGAATGGCTTCGTATGTCGCCACCATTTTTCCCAGGACTTGAGTGCAATGATGCACTGACACTTGTTTTGGTTTCAACAGGTTCATGACTAGAGTCATGAGTTCCTGCGCCTTTTCTGTCGGAAGAAAAACCCTCTTCTGGTCTGTGTCCAGAATCATGCCCAAGAAGAGCAGACGAGTTGTAGGATTCAGCTGCGACTTTGGAAGATTGAGAACCCAACAGTGTCGCTGTAACACATTCAGTGAAAGTGATACGCTGTTCAGCAACTTCTCCCGTGATCTCGCTTTTATGAGGAGATCGTCCAAGTATGGGATAATTGTGACACCCTGCTTGCGCAGGAGCACCATAATTTCCGCCATTACCTTGGTGAAAATTCTCGGGGCCGTGGAAAGCCCAAACGGCAACGTCTGAAATTGGTAATGACAATCCTGTACCGCAAATCTCAGGTACGCCTGATGAGGAGGATATATGGGAACATGCAGGTATGCATCCTTTATGTCCAGAGATACCATAAAATCTCCCCCTTCCAGGCTGGCGATGACCGCTCTGAGCGATTCCATCTTGAACTTGAACCGTTTTAAGTAAAGGTTCAGGGATTTTAAATTCAAAATGGGTCTGACCGAACCGTCCGGTTTCGGACCACAAACAGAGTTGAGTAGTACCCCTTCCCTCTTTGAAGCAGGGGAACCTCTACCACCACTTGTTGAAGACACAATTTGTGAATCGCATGTAACACTATCTCCCTTTCCAGGGGGGAAGTCGGTAGGGCCGATTTGAAAAACCGGCGAGGGGGCACCTCTTCGAATTCCAGCTTGTAACCCTGGGAAACAATTTCTATTGCCCAGGGATCCACCTGTGAGTGAACCCAGATGTGGCTGAACAGTCGAAGACGTGCCCCCACTGGAGCGGACTCCCTCAGGGGAGCCCCAGCGTCATGCGGTGGATTTTGCAAAGGTCGGGGAGGACTTCTGTTCCTGCGAACTAGCTGTGTTATGCAGCTTTTTACCTCTGCCCTTACCTCTGGCAAGAAAGGACGATCCACGTACTCTCTTGTTTCTCTAACGTCCTAGTGGATGCTTGGGACTCCGTAAGGACCATGGGGAATAGACGGGCTCCGCAGGAGACTGGGCACTCTAAGAAAGATTTAGTACTACTGGTGTGCACTGGCTCCTCCCTTTATGCCCCTCCTCCAGACCTCAGTTAGAATCTGTGCCCGGAAGGAGCTGGGTGCATTTTAGTGAGCTCTCCTGAGCTTGCTATTAAGAAAGTATTTTAGTTAGGTTTTTTATTTTCAGAGAGCTTCTGCTGGCAACAGACTCTCTGCTACGTGGGACTGAGGGGAGAGAAGCAAACCTACTAACTGCGGCTAGGTTGCGCTTCTTAGGCTACTGGACACCATTAGCTCCAGAGGGATCGAACACAGGAACTTAACCTTGGTCGTCCGTTCCCGGAGCCGCGCCGCCGTCCCCCTCGCAGAGCCAGAAGACAGAAGCCGGCGGGTTGAAGCAAGAAGACGTCAAAATCGGCGGCAGAAGACTCCTGTCTTCATATGAGGTAGCGCACAGCACTGCAGCTGTGCGCCATTGCTCCCACACTAACCCACACACTCCGGTCACTGTAGGGTGCAGGGCGCAGGGGGGGGCGCCCTGGGCAGCAATTGAGTACCTCCTGGCAAAAGCAGCATATATACAGCTGGGCACTGTAATATGCATGAGCCCCCGCCATTATTTTTTTTTTATATATTCTTTATTTTGGTTTTACAGAAAAAATTAGGACATTTTCAAGAGTACAGCAAGTCGTACAGTGTAGAAATACATGGGTTAAAGTAACTGTAAAATATAAAACATCCAACATCTACACACTAAACAAGACAGGGGTTAGAGGGGGGAATGGGAATAGAAACAGGGGGGGAAATGGGCAAGCTAATCAGTCTTTATTAAATATTAGCGCGGGTTCCACGTAGGGAGGTGTGATACACAGATAAACGGCATCATGTTGAGTCTAGTGGGATCTGGTCTTTGTAGGTAGAGGTAGACTTAAACTCTATCCAAGAGAACCACGTGGCAACATAATCGGCACGTGAGTCAAGGACAGAGTGAAAAATATCCTCCATCGATCTATAGAATTCTATCCGCTGAAACCATTCCCATATTTGAGGGGGGGCCCGGGACTTCCAATGGACTGGCACTACAGCTCTCGCTGCGTTATTGAGATGTTTGAGAAGGGAATGTTTATATTTTGCCAGTGGGATTGTAGTGTGGGAGAGCAACCAGAAGTCGATTCCAGTAGGCGCCTGAAACCCCAGGATCTTGGAGGATATTTGAATTATTTGGTTCCAAAAGGTGGTGATCAGGGGACAGTCCCACCATATATGAAGAAGGGAGCCACATTCTTTCCCACACCTCCAGCACAAGGGGGATACTGAGGGATAAAACTTATGAAGAAGGGAAGGGCAGCGATACCACCTGGTAAGAAGTTTATACTGTGTTTCAATAACTTCTAAGCTAGTAGAACAACGGGACATAGCTTCACAGTGCTTCTGCCAGTTGATGTGTATACCTCTAGGTATGAGATCTGCATCCCATTTCGCGCAGAAAGCCGGGTTACCGGTGTAGCGACCATGCAGTAATATCTTATAGATACCTGATATAACATGTGAGGGTTCAGAGGATTGGGTGCACATTGCTTCAAAAGGGGTAAGACTACCAGTCAGTGTAGTAGCTGTCCTATGAGATAAAATAAAATGGCGAGTTTGGAGATAGAACCAGAAGTCAGTCGCAGGAATATCAGTTCCCTCTCTAATGTCATTGAAAGCTTTAATCTTCCCTCCAGAGAGCAAATGTGTTATTCTAGTCAAACCTGCCCTGTTCCACCTAGTGGGCACACCCCCACCCATGCCTGGTCCAAACAGTGGGTTGTCAAGGAGTGGGAGAAGCAGAGAAGTTGATGAGGAAAGACCCATTTTGAATCTCAGTGTTCTCCATAGAGCCAAGGTGGGCCCAACCGTCAGGTGCGAAGAGCGGCCAATGGATCCAAGCCAGGGTACTGCCTGTAAATGCAAACCTGAAGAGCGTTTCTCCAAGTCAACCCACCGCTTAGAGCCGGCATCAGGCCGTGACCAATCCAGGACCCTATTCAAAATTGTAGCCTGATAGTATGCCGTAATCATGGGCAGCTGCTGGCCCCCTTGAGATTTCCTTAAGAATAGGTAGCAGTGTTTAAACCTGGGTTTTCTGCCGTTCCAAACAAAGTGGCTGATTGCTTTGTGCGCATTTGCCAAAAACTGATGGGGGAGCTTTAAGGGAATAGTTTGGAAAAGATAAAGTAGTCGTGGTAAGATATTCATTTTTACAATGTTCATACGGCCTAGCCAGGAGAACTTCTGTTGGAGCCACTGTGACATTTCCTTACGCAGTTTTTGCAATAAAGGAATATGGTTCAGAGTGACAGTGGTCGAGAGGGAGGAGGGGATCAGAATACCCAGGTATTTAATATGTGAGGGGTGCCAGGCAAATGGGAATGATGTTTTTAGAGACGAGACTAAGTCTGTGGCGAGAGAGATACTAAGAGCCGTTGATTTAGCATAATTAATCTTGAAATTGGATAATGCTCCAAAGCGTGTAAATTCCTTCATAAGTCCAGACAGGGAAACAGCAGGGTTTGTAACTATCGCTAAAAGGTCGTCCGCAAATAATGCAAGTTTATGTTCGTTTCCGCCCACCCTCAGGCCAGTGATATCCGGATTTTGTCTAATTGCTCTTGCCAGAGCTTCCATACAGATAACATATATCAATGGTGACAGCGGGCATCCCTGTCTAGTCCCATTAGAGATGACTATCGGGTCAGATAGTATTCCGTTTACCCGCACTTGTGCTGAGGGTGTTCGATATAGCGCCAATATTTTTTGCAGGAACACCTCTCCCAGGCCCAACCGACGCAGCGCGACCTCCATAAAGACCCAGTCAATGCGGTCAAAGGCTTTCTCAGCGTCTATGGAGAGAAGCATCATGGGGACCTTAGCGGTGTTCGCATGGGCAATCAAGTCAATCACTCGTATGGTGTTGTCCCTCGCTTCTCTACCACGTACGAAACCAACCTGATCCGGGTGCACTACTGTTGGAAGCAGCTGACACAGGCGATTCGCCAAGAGCTTAGCATATAATTTAAGGTCAACGTTAAGGAGGGAGATTGGCCTGTAATTAGATGGTAATGAAGGATCTTTTCCGTCTTTAGGGATGACCGTGACATGGGCCTCCAGGGACTGGTTTGAGAAGGGGATCTGTGGAGAGACCGCGTTACATGCCCGGAGCAGGAGGGGGAGAAGTTTATCTTGGAATGCTTTGTAATAGGATATGGGAAAGCCGTCAGGACCTGGGCTCTTTCCAGGCGGGGAGGATTTCAGAGCGGACAGCAACTCGTCGGATGTAAAAGGGATGTCAAGGGCCTCAATTATAGCAGGGGAGAGGGACGGGAATTTAATCTCTTCTAGATAATCCTCTATTGCCTTCCCATGTACCGACTGCTCACACTGGGAGCGCTGAGAGGTCAGATTATAGAGTTTCGTATAGTACGTATGGAAAATCCCAGCCATCTTGTCGTCAGAAGCATGGGGGACACCAGAGGAGTCCTTAATCTCTCTGATATAAGTCAGGGATCTTTGGGCACGAAGGGCGCGGGCAAGAAGTTTCCCAGGTTTATTACCCCATCTGTGGAACTTGTGTCGACAGCAGCGAAATGCCCTACGAGTGCCTTCGTCTAGCAAGCCATTAAGAGAAGATCGAGCGTCCTGCAATTCTGCTAACACGTCTGAAGTTAGCGTGGATTTATGAATGGATTCCAGCCGTTTAATTTTAGTAAGTAGGGCTTCTCGACATTCGTTTTTTTGTTTTTTAAGGAGGGAGCCCAGTTGGATACACTTGCCCCTAATCACACATTTATGGGCTTCCCACAGCGTCACTGGGGAGACTTCATTAGTCATGTTAAGAGCTATATAGTCCTCAATGGCACTGTCCAGTTGGGCTCGGCAGTCTGGGTCTCTAAGGAAATGCTCGTTGAAGCGCCAGCGCCATTGACGTGGGGGGGGACAGCGCCAGGACAGGGTAACAGTTATTGGGGCATGGTCAGATCCGACTATTTGACCAATTGTGGCATCTACTAGAAAATCGAGGGAGTTATGGTCAATAAAGATATAGTCAATACGGGTATAGGAATTATGTGGGTGGGAATAAAACGTGTAGTCTCTATCTTTGGGGTGGAGCAGGCGCCAGGTGTCCATTAACTGAAAATCATGCAAAATTGACTTGAAGCGTCTAACATCAGTCTTAGAGGATCTAAGTGCTCCAGTTGAAGTATCTAGAAGAGGCTCCAATGCCCAATTAAGATCGCCTCCTATCACTAATACCCCTGTCAAAGATTGTTCTATCAACTCCAAGGCCTCCCTCATAAAGCGAATCTGACCCTGATTAGGAAGATAAAGGTTAACAAATGTAAAAATTTGTTCAGCAATGGTAGCCTTCACCATCAGGCCCCTCCCATCTCCAATAGGGATTTCTAACACATCCTGTAATCTAATATGTTTGGCAAACAGGATTGCAACTCCCTTGGCCTTAGCCCCAGAGAAATCATTATAATATCCCTGCGGGAAATGACGAGAGTGTAGCTTCGGAGAGGCTCCTTTTTTAAAGTGCGTCTCCTGAAGGAACACCACGTCCGCTTTGTCGGTGTGTAGAGAGTGTAGGAGCCGGGACCTCTTCTCAGGGATATTGAGGCCTTTCACATTAAACGATACCAGCTTTAAGGTAGCCATATTGGTCTGATGGTCGTGGGTACCAGCATTGCTGGTTCGCTGTGATACCCATGTAGTCTTATGAAAAGAGCAGCCGCCCAGAACACCTTATCTAAATAAGGGGAGGGGGGTAGGAAAACACAAGAGGGAGGGAGGGAGGGAGGGGGGTAACAGAGACTTAAAGAGATAAAGACAACTGCTGCTGTCAATGCAACAGCAATACTCTGCATCATTAGTCATGGGAAACCAGAAAAGGCCCATGATCTACGAATGTATAGCAGAGCAAGGGGGGGGTCTGGGGGGAACCGGGACACACCATCATAGGTAGCATTGTGATATAAACAGTACTGTTCAATGCTAATCAGTGGATATAATAGTTCTAGTAAGGGAAAGACTAGATCGGTAAATTGTAAGAACCCAGTAGGGCAGTAGGTCTATGGGGGCAAGACAACGAAACAGGAATCGGTAGTCCAGTATAAAAATGGTAACCTAGAAACCAGGAAACAAACACATAAGCCAGGGTATTATAATGTGGTAGGGGGTATCAATACGTAGGCATCTATGAGTGGTAATCGCGTGTTTGAGTAACCGTCAGAGTAGACTATTCAACCTGTATCGAAAGAACAGCGTAAAAGAGAAAACAATATATCACTATTCAATAAACATATCTACTAGTCACGCGTCTTTATGGATCTTAGCCGGAACTCTTGTCCGGTCCTGTCATCTGTGGTATTCGCAGCATCAGGCACAGGTGGGGGCTCTCCGGATGTGTCATTCCGCCGACGCCTCCGAGTATTACGGACTTTTTGCCATCGCTCCCTTTGGGGTGGAGGAGCCAGTGAAAGTTCAGACGGGTCTAGCCAATTAGGGAGGGTCGGGGCCGGGATATCTAGAGCTAAGCAGAAGTCCTTGACGCCATCATACTCCTGCAGAACATAAAGGGAACCTTTATAGGTCACTTGGATAGATATTGGGAAACCCCAGCGGAATTTGATGTTACGGCTTTTAAGTTCATCTGTGATGGGGCGAAGTATACGCCTCTGCTGTAAGGTAGACCACGAGATGTCCGGGAAGATTTGTATCCTCTGGCCCTGGAAAATAATGTCCGGTGCTCGTCTAGCTGCTCTGAGGATCTCCTCTTTCTCTTGAAAGTAGTGGAGTCTGCAGATAACGTCTCGGGGTCGTTCCGTCGGCGCTCCTCTAGGACGTAAAGCCCGATGTGCTCTGTCAAACACTATCTGGTATTCCGAGTCCATCTCCAAAAGTTCATTGAATATTTTGGTTAGGGCAGACTCAAGGTTTTGGGGTGCTACGTCCTCAGACAAACCTCGTATTCTTAGGTTATTCCGGCGACCTCTGTTATCTACGTCATCGAGTCGTCGACCCATGGCTACCAGAGAAGACGACTGCCGAGAGATAAGATCGTGAAGGTCTGAAATTTTTGTATCCGTCTTCTCAGCGCAATCTTCCAGTGTTGCTACTCTATCTGCGACTTGCGTGATGTCCGACTGCAAGGATGAGAGACGGGTCTGGATAGAATCCTGTATTCGTTGTTCCATGGATTGAAGGTCCTGCCGGGTGGGCAGGGACCGCAATGTGGAGAGAATCGTAGATAAGTCTGAGGATTCCACCACGGGAGAAGATGGCAGAGGGAGAGCAGATTTCTCCCCCCCCGCCATTATTTTTACACAAAATAGCGGAACAGAAGCCCGCCGCTGAGGGGGCGGGGCTTCTTCCTCAGCACTCACCAGCGCCATTTTCTCTCCACAGCTCTGCTGAGAGGAAGCTCCCCAGGCTCTCCTCTGCAGAAGCACGATAGAAGAGGGTGAAAAAGAGAGGGGGGGCACATAAATTTGGCGTAAAAACAATATATACAGCAGCTACTGGGTTAACACTAAGTTACTGTGTGATTCCTGGGTCATATAGCGCTGGGGTGTGTGCTGGCATACTCTCTCTGTCTCTCCAAAGGGCCTTGTGGGGGAACGGTCTTCAAATAGAGCATCCCCTGTGTGTGTGGTGTGTCGGTACTTGTGTGTCGACATGTCTGAGGTAAAAGGCTCCCCTAAGTAGGAGAAAGAGCAAATATGTGTGAGAGGGTGTCTCCGTCGACAACGCCGACACCTGTTTGGATATGTGTAAGTGCTAAGGTGAATTTATTGCACAAAAGATTAGAGAACAGACAGGAAATCTACCCATGTCTGTCCCTATGGCGCAGAGACCTTCAGAGTCTCACAATGCTCACTATCCAAAAATAAGATTTTACTTACCGATAAATCTATTTCTCGTAGTCCGTAGTGGATGCTGGGACTCCGTAAGGACCATGGGGAATAGCGGCTCCGCAGGAGACAGGGCACAAAATAAAAGCTTAAGGATCAGGTGGTGTGCACTGGCTCCTCCCCCTATGACCCTCCTCCAAGCCTCAGTTAGGATACTGTGCCCGGACGAGCGTACATAATAAGGAAGGATATTGAATCCCGGGTAAGACTCATACCAGCCACACCGTACAACTTGTGATCTGAACCCAGTTAACAGTATGATAAACGCAAAGGAGCCTCTGAAAAGATGGCTCACAACAATAATAACCCGAATTTTTGTAACAATAACTATATACAAGTATTGCAGACAATCCGCACTAGGGATGGGCGCCCAGCATCCACTACGGACTACGAGAAATAGATTTATCGGTAAGTAAAATCTTATTTTCTCTGACGTCCTAGTGGATGCTGGGACTCCGTAAGGACCATGGGGATTATACCAAAGCTCCCAAACGGGCGGGAGAGTGCGGATGACTCTGCAGCACCGAATGAGAGAACTCCAGGTCCTCCTCAGCCAGGGTATCAAATTTGTAGAATTTAGCAAACGTGTTTGCCCCTGACCAAGTAGCTGCTCGGCAAAGTTGTAAAGCCGAGACCCCTCGGGCAGCCGCCCAAGATGAGCCCACTTTCCTTGTGGAATGGGCTTTTACTGATTTTGGCTATGGCAATCCTGCCACAGAATATGCAAGCTGAATTGTACTACAAATCCAACGAGCAATCGTCTGCTTAGAAGCAGGAGCACCCAGCTTGTTGGGTGCATAGAGGATAAACAGCGAGTCAGATTTTCTGACTCCAGCCGTCCTGGAAACATATATTTTCAAGGCCCTGACAACGTCAAGCAACTTAGAGTCCTCTAAGTCCCTGGTAGCCGCAGGTACCACAATAGGTTGGTTCATGTGAAATGCAGAAACCACCTTAGGTAGAAATTGAGGACGAGTCCTCAATTCCGCCCTGTCAGAATGAAAAATTAAGTAAGGGCTTTTATATGATAAAGCCGCCAATTCTGACACACGCCTGGCTGAAGCCAAGGCTAACAGCATCGACACCTTCCATGTGAGATATTTTAAGTCCACAGTGGAAAGTGGTTCAAACCAATGTGACTTTAGAAAACTCAACACCACATTGAGATCCCAAGGTGCCACTGGAGGCACAAAAGGAGGCTGTATGTGCAGCACCCCTTTTACAAATGTCTGAACTTCAGGTACTGAAGCCAGTTCTTTCTGGAAGAAAATCGACAGGGCCGAAATTTGAACCTTAATGGACCCTAATTCTAGGCCCATAGACAGTCCTGTTTGCAGGAAATGAAGGAAACGACCCAGTTGAAATTCCTCTGTAGGGGCCTTCTTGGCCTCACACCACGCAACATATTTACGCCAAATGCGGTGATAATGTTTTGCGGTTACGTCCTTCCTGGCTTTGACGAGAGTAGGGATGACTTCTTCTGGAATGCCTTTTTCCCTCAGGATCCGGCGTTCAACCGCCATGCCGTCAAACGCAGCCGCGGTAAGTCTTGGAACAGACAAGGCCCCTGCAGTAGCAGGTCCTTTCTTAGAGGTAGAGGCCACGGTTCGTCCGTGAGCATCTCTTGAAGTTCCGGGTACCAAGTCCTTCTTGGCCAATCCGGAACCACGAGTATAGTTCTTACTCCTCTCCTTCTTATGATTCTCAGTACTTTTGGTATGAGAGGCAGAGGAGGGAACACATACACTGACTGGTACACCCACGGCGTTACCAGAGCGTCCACTGCTATTGCCTGAGGGTCCCTTGACCTGGCGCAATATCTGTCCAGTTTTTTGTTTAGACGTGACGCCATCATGTCCACCTTTGGTTTTTCCCAACGGTTTACAATCAGGTGGAAGACTTCTGGGTGAAGTCCCCACTCTCCCGGGTGAAGGTCGTGTCTGCTGAGGAAGTCTGCTTCCCAGTTGTCCACTCCCGGAATGAACACTGCTGACAGTGCTATCACATGATTTTCCGCCCAGCGAAGAATCCTTGCAGCTTCTGCCATTGCCCTCCTGCTTCTCGTGCCGCCCTGTCTGTTTACGTGGGCGACTGACGTGATGTTGTCCGATTGGATCAACACCGCCTGACCCTGAAGCAGAGGTTTTGCTTGACTTAGGGCATTGTAAATGGCCCTTAGTTCCAGAATGTTTATATGAAGAGATGTTTCCATGCTTGACCACAAGCCCTGGAAATTCCTTCCCTGTGTGACTGCTCCCCAGCCTCTCAGGCTGGCATCCGTGGTTACCAGGATCCAATCCTGAATGCCAAATCTGCGGCCCTCTAGTAGATGAGCACTCTGCAGCCACCACAGGAGAGACACCCTTGTCCTTGGCGACAGGGTTATCCGCTGATGCATCTGCAGATGCGATCCGGACCATTTGTCCAGTAGATCCCACTGAAACGTTCTTGCATGGAATCTTCCGAATGGAATCGCTTCGTAAGAAGCCACCATTTTTCCCAGGACCCTCGTGCACTGATGCACTGAGACCTGGCCTGGTTTTAGGAGGTTCCTGACTAGCTCGGATAACTCCCTGGCCTTCTCCTCCGGGAGAAACACCTTCTTCTGGACTGTGTCCAGAATCATTCCTAGGAACAGTAGACGTGTCGTTGGAATCAGCTGCGATTTTGGAATATTTAGAATCCACCCGTGCTGACGTAACACTACCTGAGATAGTGCTACTCCGACTTCTAACTGTTCCCTGGATCTTGCCCTTATCAGGAGATCGTCCAAGTAAGGGATAATTAAAATGCCTTTTCTTCGTAGAAGAATCATCATTTCGGCCATTACCTTGGTAAAGACCCGAGGTGCCGTGGACAATCTAAACGGCAGCGTCTGAAACTGATAATGACAGTTTTGTACTACAAACCTGAGGTACCCTTGGTGAGAAGGGTATATTGGAACGTGGAGATAAGCATCTTTGATGTCCAGAGACACCATATAGTCCCCTTCTTCCAGGTTCGCTATCACTGCTCTGAGTGACTCCATCTTGAATTTGAACCTTTTTATGTAAGTGTTCAAGGATTTCAGATTTAAAATTGGTCTCACCGAGCCGTCCGGCTTCGGTACCACAAACAGCGTGGAATAATACCCCTTTCCTTGTTGCAGGAGGGGTACCTTGATTATCACCTGCTGGGAATACAGCTTGTGAATGGCTTCCAAAACTGCCTCCCTGTCGGAGGGAGACTTTGGTAAAGCAGACTTCAGGAACCGACGAGGGGGAAACGCCTCGAATTCCAGTTTGTACCCCTGCGATACTACCTGTAGAATCCAGGGATCCACTTGCGAGTGAGCCCACTGCGCGTTGAAATTCTTGAGACGGGCCCCCACCATATCTGAGTCTGCTTGTAAAGCCCCAGCGTCATGCTGAAGACTTGGCAGAAGCAGGGGAGGGCTTCTGCTCCTGGGAAGCGGCTGCATGGTGCAGTCTTTTTCCTCTTCCTCTGCCCCGGGGCAGAAAGGAGTGGCCTTTTGCTCGCTTGTACTTATGGGAACGAAAGGACTGAGTTTGAAAAGACGGTGTCTTTTTCTGCTGATGTGAAGTGACCTGGGGTAAAAAGGTGGATTTTCCAGCCATTGCCGTGGCCACCAGGTCCGATAGACCAGCCCCAAATAACTCCTCCCCTTTATACGGCAATACTTCCATGTGCCGTTTGGAATCCGCATCCCCTGACCACTGTCGCGTCCATAACGCTCTTCTGGCAGAGATGGACATAGCACTTACTCTTGATGCCAGGGTGCAAATATCCCTCTGTGCATCACGCATATATAGTAATGCATCCTTTAAATGTTCTATAGTTAACAAAATATTGTCCCTATCCAGGGTATCAATATTCTCAGTCAGGGAATCCGACCATGCGACTCCAGCACTGCACATCCAGGCTGAGGCGATTGCTGGTCGCAGTATAACACCAGTATGTGTGTATATACTTTTTAGGATATTTTCCAGCCTTCTATCAGCTGGTTCTTTGAGGGTGGCCGTATCAGGAGACGGTAACGCTACTTGTTTAGATAAACGTGTGAGCGCCTTATCTACCCTAGGAGGTGTTTCCCAACGCGCCCTAACCTCTGGCGGGAAGGGATATAATGCTAATAATTTTTTAGAAATTAGCTGTTTTTTATCGGGGGAAACCCACGCTTTATCACACACCTCATTTATTTCCTCTGACTCAGGAAAAACTATTGGTAGTTTTTTCACACCCCACATAATACCCTTCTTTGTGGTACTTGTAGTGTCAGAAAGGTTCAATGCCTCTTTCATTGCCGTGATCATGTAACGTGTGGCCCTACTGGACATTACGTTTGTCTCGTCACCGTCGACACTAGACTCAGTATCTGTGTCAGGGTCTGTGTCGACTGAAGGGTTAAATCTCCTCTGTCATTGTGCATTGTGTAAATATTGTTTCTTTTTCTTTTGCCTTGGATTTAGCTTGCATTGCATAAAATAAATATAGCTCCACCCATAGTTTGTTGGGAACTGTGTGAAATCACCACCCCTAGATGAAGTACTAGGCTGTATCCTACATCCCCCCCATGTAGCCTGTTTTATCCCTCCTATGCAGTAAAGTTAAACCAATAAAGTATTTACTTTTGCCTACCCCTCCCTGGACATTCCAATCCCTCCCTAGACAATGATGCCTTATATACCATTGTTATGAACAATAAACGCAGAGTGATTCTTAACTACATGGTGTCGTGTATTATCTGTAACGTTAAGGATTGCTCTCACTGACGTCAGTGGCCATCACATCGAGGTAATCAAAGAGAGGTAGGGATCCTTTCAGCTGGGAGCTCTATGTCCGGGATTCAGTGATCGTCCCTGAATGGTAAAAAATAGAGAATTTATTGTCTATCTTTGCCATACAGGATTGCGGTCATACACTGAAGCTGAATCCGTGTCAGTGTTCCGGGAACACGTGACAAGGTAATATTTAAGTCCGGGACTTAATATTACGAAGTTTTATGTAAAAAACATAAAACAGGTATCAGGGATACCATAGAATCTTTAATGTCTGGGACTTAAAGATACGTCTGAGAAAGGACCAGGAGTCCAAGCGCAATTCTCCAAAGACGTTAGTATCTGGGATACTTAAAAAAAAAAAAAAATATATATAGACCTGGGGTCTATACATAACGTAGACTATACCTCGATCTGATCGTCTATATATATATTCTTGTATGTTGTAGTGAGATAAGTTCTTATATTTGGTTCAGACGGCTGGTAAGTTTTCGTCTGCCAGATATCTTTACTCAAAACTCTTTTCTTGCTTCCTGTTTAAAACGCTGTATTTTTCTGACATCTTGTACGAATGGTAAGCGTACCCGTCAAAAGATTTCATGTTCTCATTATACAGATAATATTGTGATATTGTCAATGACTAATTAACTGGTGTTAGCTAATGCATGCATAGAAAGTTTTTGTAAATTGCATTTTTTTTTGTTGTTGTGAAATTGCATAGAAAGTCTTTTTGTTGTGAAATTGTATAGAAGGTTTTTTTTTAAACTGCATTTTTGTTGTGATATTGCATAGACAGTTGTTATAAGTTGTTGTAGAAATTGCGTAGAAAGCTGGTGTAGATTGTATTCTTTACTATGGGAGGGGGTCAGAGTAAGACAGTCATTTATCCTCCACCTTTACTAGGAGAGACATGTAAGGAGTATGTAGCCCGTAACTCCACCACAGATTATTATCTAGTTAACCCTTGGGTAGATAACTTAGCGGGGTGGACAGAGAAAGTTGGCAGCCCCAGCCCATTCCCCCGTGATGGTATTAATTATCCATTTTATATGGACATGATCAAAGGGCTTTGTCTGGGAGACAAGGAAGCCTGGCCATGGTATGATCATGACCCACAATGGGACATGACATATATGCGTGCTGGAGGAGAGCAATGGCTCACGATAGCACCTCATTGGTATGACAAAAATATCAAGCAGAAACAGCGTAGAATAAAATCTGTAACTTCCCGACTACACAAAGCTGAGGAATTTAGAAGCAACAAGTTTCTGAAAAACTCTTCTCCTCCGCCCTACAGTCCCCTATACCCCTCCTTAAAAGACACAGATCTTTTAGCTGCAGTTGCTTTGTCACGAATTCCGATGCAAAGGGGAGGGGGAGGAGGGGAAGGGGAAGGAGCAGGAGGCTCAGGAGGAATAGCCCCCCCTGACAGTACCCTCCACATAGACGTAACCACCCCCGCCCCTAGTGCCCCTGACGCAGCTGTTGTGGGTAGCGACCCTGACATTCCTACTGAAGGTGGTGGCCGCTCAGGCCATGATCAAATATATGTAACCCAGCTTGAAACTACAGTCCAGACTCCTAGCAAACAAATCACCTCCCGCCGTAATGCTGACTCAACTGTTGTCATTAACCACCCTCTTACCCCCTCCATAACGCGATCCGGCACTGGTTTCCTTGAAAACAGTGCTGGTGCCAGCGGTGTCGCTACACACCTGCCCTTTATGACAGTAGGGGATCAGTTGTTAAAGAAACCCATTGAAATAGAGGATTTAGACAGAATTGTTAAGAACTGTCCCAAACCCACTGTTGCACCTGACGGCTGCATAGCTTACTTGAAAAAGGCTTGCACAGGACGCAGCTATACTCAAGAAGATATGAAGCTGATCATAGATGGGGTTATAGACCATTACAACGGGTGGGATTGGAAAAAGATTCCCACCATAAACACTCCTACCATCCTTAACGATGCCGTTCGCTACCCTCTCAATACTGGGGATGGTGTAAAGGCGATGTGGAAGGAAATTGAGACCCATATGAAAGAGATTTTTAAAACCCGAGCTTCTCTTCCCATTGCCGTAGCATGTAAACAAAAGCCCACTGAAACTGTCACTGAGTTCTGGAAGAGGTTTAAAAAGTGTTGGTCTGAAGATGCAGGTCTCACTCTTGTAGATACAGACCATTTACTAATTTCTACCTTTGTAAATAACTTGTTGCCATCTGTTATGGTCCCTGTTAAGCAAGGTGTTTCTTCCTGGACCTCTGATAATATTAAGGAATTTGAAAAGCACTTATATGAAAAGGAAGCTGCAGGATGCTTTGATGTTAAAAAAACCCTTGCAGAATGCCCCAACTCATAATTACCAAAATCAGAGAGGTCGGGGAGATAGACGCCAGCAGCACTCCACTGGCCCACCCCGTAATCCAGCCCGATATCAAAACCCACAAGCCAGGCCACCCCACCCCCCTGACTCTGCCAGCAGGAAACAAACCTCCTGCTTCAACTGTGGAAGGGACGATCACTGGGCAAGGGATTGCCCTTGTCCCCCACAAAACCACCGACAGCCCCAAGCTCCGGCTCCCTCCCGGGATCATCCCCGACAGTCACACAACAACCCCTTTCAGGATCATGTCCGATTCCGGGTTGACTGGCAGGATCCCTCCCACTGACGGGGCCCGGAGGAGGGTATCCCAGCCTTTGCCCAACTCACCAGACACTGGAAGGACCCACCGCTACTAACCTTGATTATAGGAAAGAGAGCAATCCCTTTCCTGGTGGATAGCGGGGCAACTACTAGTGTTTTGTGTGTCGACCTGTACGATGGTCATTTGGAAAAGACTGCTCCTTCAATGGGAATCAATGGGATACCCACAGATGCTTACCTGACAGATGCCCTTAGTGTCAGAACCACGGGAGGCACATATATGGGTAAACACAATTTCACTGTAATACCTGAATGTCCAATTAATCTTCTGGGAAGGGATCTTCTTAGCAAACTCGAAATCTCCATTCTCCCTTCACCCACTAGCAGTGGCCTGGAGGTCGAGTCCCCACACCTACCGGTGTGGGAAGCAACAGACATTACACCTGATTTTGACAAAGTAAACCCTGCTCTATGGTCGGAGGGTCCCTATGACACTGGCCTCATTCCTTGCACACCATATAGAGCAACCCTGAAACCTGACACACAACCTGTCTATCAAAAGCAATACCCCTTGTCACAAGAGAAGGTTGAAGGTCTTAGACCAATGATACAACAGTTTCTCCAACAAGGCATTCTCAGACACATAATCTCACCTTACTGCACACCAGTCAACCCTGTTGCTAAGTCAGATGGTAGTGTAAGGTTTGTACAAGACCTCAGGGCAATTAACCAACTCATTGTGCCTATAGCACCCATTGTACCTGACATTAACTCACTCATTTCAGCTATCCCTGCAGATGCTGCAATTTTTTCTGTGATTGATTTAAAAAAATGCATTTTTTAGCATTCCAGTGGATGCACATACACAGTTACTTTTTGCATTTTCTTTTGAGGGCAAGCAACTCACCTGGTGTCGTTTACCCCAGGGCTACATTGACGCACCTGTTGTGTATAGCATTGTACTCCAGGCCACATTGGGGCCCTGGCAACCTCACCATGGTTCAGTCCTGCTACAGTATGCAGATGATCTGCTGCTCTGTAGTCAAACTGAGGAGGCCTGCCGGGAGGATGGTATATCACTGTTAAACTGGCTCTGTGAATGTGGACACAAGGTGTCCAAAACAAAAATGCAATGGTGTAAGAAGCATGTGGATTACTTAGGTTTTGTGCTCACTCAGGGGGAAAGGAAAGTCAGTCCACAGCGCATTCAGTCTGTATTGGGCCTGGTCACCCCAACTACCCAGAGAGAACTGCTGTCTTTTCTGGGTATGGTAAATTACTGCAGACAGTGGATATCTGATTGTTCCTATTATGATAACATTTTGAGACAAGCCACACTGAAAGACAAACCTAATATTGTACAATGGTCACAAGAAATGTTAACTGCATATGAAAGCTTAAAGTGTATGTTAATGAAAAGTCCGGCACTTGGCCTCCCCAACTATGTACTACCTTTTCATTTGTTTGCAAGGGACAATTGTAAAACCATGGCGGGGGTGCTCACACAGTTTCATGGAGGAAAGTTGCGCCCAGTGGCATTTTTTTCCAAAGTAATGCCTGTCACTGTGCAAGGTATGCCTGCTTGCCTCAGGGCACTTGCAGCCTGTGCAATGGTAACTGAAATGGCCACCACACTCACCCTAGGCCACACAACAATACTTCACACCACTCATGATGTTCTAACCATTTTAAAAGGGTTACACACACAACACATGTCAGCTCAGCGCCTTAGTGGATATGAGGTTCTCCTTTTGAACAACCCCTCACTCACCATTAAGTATGCCACCAACTCTTCAGGTCCTGCACCCATTCTCAACGCTCTCCTGGGGCTCAAAGGTCCTGAAGACCACCCTCCTGAACCCCATGACTGCTCAGCTTCCATTGAGTCAGAAACATCCCCCAGACTGGACATGTCCCCTGTCCCTGTCCCCGACGCGGATGTCATTTTTGTAGATGGTTCCTGTAGCAGACCCAATGACACCACGTACCAAGCGGGTTATGCTATTGTCACTCTCCCTGACATTATTCTGGAAGCACAGCCCATTCCTTACCAGTCAGCACAGGCTGCAGAGCTCATTGCTCTCACAAGGGCTTGTCACCTTTACCAGAATAAACCAGTCACCATCTACACTGACTCCAAATACGGGTACGGCGTCGTGCATGACCATGGGGTCATTTGGCAACGCCGTGGTTTCCTTGGAGCTGATGGAAAAGGCATATCACATGCCCAACTCATCTCTGACCTTCTGCATGCCATAACCCTGCCCTCTGACATTGCAATCCTCCATTGCAGGGCACACACCGGGGGGAAGGATGCAGTCTCCCTTGGAAATGCCCTTGCTGACTCTGCTGCCAAACATGCAGCCTCACAGCCCATCACTCAGGCCCACATGACCATCATGACCCCCCCAGCTCTCGACAACCATTACCTGATCACCCAGTTACAGGCCTCAGCCTCCAATGCCGACCTAGCTGACTGGACTTACCCAGTTTTGCAGAAGAATCCTAAAACAGGATTAATCTGCAAAGAGGGGAAACCTTGTATACCCCAGTCCAGTGCACCCTTGTTTATTGCCCACTACCATGGCATAGGACACCACAGTAAGGCAACAACTACCTTACTCTTACGTAATGATTTCTATGTCACGGATGCCAAGTCATTAGTAGATCAGTATGTCAGTAGATGCATCACTTGTCTGCGAAACAACCCCAACAACCCTGACAAGGCAAAACATCAGCATCTTGAATACCCCACCACACCCTTTACACACCTGCAAATTGACTTCACCCATATCCCAGGTACTGGTAAACAGGAGTATGCCCTGGTCATTGTAGACATGTTCTCTCGATGGCCAGAGGTATTCCCCACTAAATCTGAGGATGCAAAGACAGTTGCTAGGATCCTAACTCAGGAAATCATCCCCAGATGGGGGTGCCCATTGCAAATCAATAGTGATAAAGGCTCCGCCTTTACAGCAAAAATTACACAGGCCTTGGTAAAGGCCCTGCAGGTGGAATGGAAGTTCCACATCCCGTATCACCCGCAAAGTTCAGGGGTCGTAGAACGCATGAATAGGACCCTCAAAGACAAGCTTAGGAAGGCCACAGGGGGTACCTTCCATAAATGGAAGAAGGTCCTTCCTATTATCTTGGCAGAAATTAGAATGACACCACAAAAGACTTTGGGTTACTCCCCCTTTGAAATATTAATGGGTAGGCCCTTCCCTACACCTTGGGCTAAGAAACCATTAGTAATACAGGAGGGAGATCTAGAACTTATCAGAGAAGAGTATGTCAGGTCCCTGATAACAAAACTGAATGAAATTGAACATGAGGTTGTTTGTAAAAACCCTTTGAATCCACAGGAACCTACACACCCCTTTAAAGTCGGAGACAGAGTCGTGGTGAAGGTGCTCCCCAGGAACAAGAGCCCAGGAGACTTTACCTACGGTCCAGAGACAGAGGTTGTAGCAGTAACCAGAACAGCAGTCCTGACAGAGGAAAGCCCCACCTGGATCCATGCATCCCGAGTGAAAAAGATTCCTAGACCAGACCTAGAGAGGGAAGCAAGTGATTCCAGCGAGGTACAAACGGGGGCAGACAGCCCTGACCTCCCACCTAGCGAAGACAGAAGAACAGAGGAGGATGAGGAACCTGTCCCCTACCTCTATCCTGGGGACTATGTTGATAATCCTAATGGTCCTCACTTGCCAAGCTACAGCTGAAGTAGACATTACACAAAAATCCGGCACCTACACATTTTGGTATAACTCCTCCAATACTGAGGTTGCCGCCTATAAAATAGATTTCTGTACCATTGCTCCCTGTCTTAACAAACATTATGCCTGGCAGTGTGATCAGTATGGTACACGTAATACCCCCACTGAAGCCTATATTTGTGTTACTAGTAAATATTGGGGAAATAAATGTGCGTATTGGGGATCAGTGGGATGGAATTCTGGCCATAGTTATGGATACCAGCCCAAAGAGGCTCTCTCAAGAAAAGACAAATATGGTGAGTCCCTGCTTACCCGTCTTACCCTTCATAGACAAAACAGATGTGATAGTAAATTCATATTAAGCATAAAACATCCCCAGTCTACTGATGCAGGCACCTATGTCCTAGGTGAATCCTTTTTTTTAAACCCATCCCTTACACCATTCTTGTTACAGGATATGTTTAACAATGAAAAGTATGCCCAGCTCAAGCCCCCTAAACCACGCCCCAACCTCTTGAAACCTCATATAACCACCTTCAAGGATATGATGGCCGTTAACAATCCCACCTTTAAAGACACCCTAGCTATTGAAACTGGTTTCTCTGACATCAATTTCTGGTTAGAATGGATGAAGTATAGTGCTAGCAAACATAATAAAAGTAACTGTTATGTCTGTGGCAAATCTAGGCCCCACCTAGGTACAGTGCCCCTTAATATACCCCTAGAACAGGAAAATTGTTTTTTCAGCCTTTTTAATGACACCAAAACAAATGACAGTCAGTGCGAAATGTGGAAAAGGGAATATCCCATATTGTCAAAAAATCCCAACCCAGGAAGCACCATAACCATATATCCTGGAAACTATACCTGTTATACATCTAACACTACCACAGGTAGAAATTTAAAAACCTTCCCACCAGGGTATTGTGCAAATAAAAGAACAACTGTTTTAGTTAACCAAACTAGATCACTAGGTGACATTTATTATATATGTGGGGATATGAAGCTTAGAACTAAATTAGACACACCATGGTATGGTGAGTGTGCCCTGGCCAAAGTCATAATGCCACTCCTAATGATCACCGATGACCCCACTCCTCCCTCTAATACTCCTGCTAATCGAAAGAAAAGAGCACTCCCAGGAGGTAGCTTTGACCCCCACGTATACATTGATGCTATAGGGGTCCCAAGAGGTGTTCCAAATGAGTTCAAAGCTAGAGATGAGGTGGCTGCGGGTTTTGAATCATTGTTCCCTATAGTAACTGTAAATAAAAACGTAGCCTGGATTAATTATATATATTATAATCAACAAAGATTTGTTAATGATACCAAAGATGCTCTTAAAGGTATAGCTGAACAGCTAGAAGCCACTTCCCAAATGACCTTCCAAAATAGAATGGCTCTTGACATGATTCTAGCAGAAAAAGGCGGTACATGTGTTTACATTAGTAAGGTGGAAGGCTGTTGTACATATATTCCTGACAACACTGGTCCTAATGGTAAGGTTACTTTAGCCATAAACAAGTTAGAAACCTTATCCATAGAACTCAAGAAAAATTCAGGTATTGATAACCCATGGAGCCAATATTTTGGGTGGTTTGAAAATTGGAAACAGGCTCTTGTGCAAATAAGCATATTCATACTTGTAACTTTAATTCTTTTAGGCATTATAGTTTATTGTGTAATTCCCTGTGGAAAGAAACTTACCTCCAAAGGCATTGATAAGGCCCTGATGTACTATGATGTTACCACTAGCCCCATCACCTCCTCTGATAGCAAAGGCCCCGATGATTATGTTCAATATCTAAAAAATTGGAGAAACAAAAAGGGGGCTCTACAGAAGAATCATGTCGTATAACAATCATGATTCTAAGAGGGGATTGAAGGGTTAAATCTCCTCTGTCATTGTGCATTGTGTAAATATTGTTTCTTTTTCTTTTGCCTTGGATTTAGCTTGCATTGCATAAAATAAATATAGCTCCACCCATAGTTTGTTGGGAACTGTGTGAAATCACCACCCCTAGATGAAGTACTAGGCTGTATCCTACATCCCCCCCATGTAGCCTGTTTTATCCCTCCTATGCAGTAAAGTTAAACCAATAAAGTATTTACTTTTGCCTACCCCTCCCTGGACATTCCAATCCCTCCCTAGACAATGATGCCTTATATACCATTGTTATGAACAATAAACGCAGAGTGATTCTTAACTACATGGTGTCGTGTATTATCTGTAACGTTAAGGATTGCTCTCACTGACGTCAGTGGCCATCACATCGAGGTAATCAAAGAGAGGTAGGGATCCTTTCATCGACCCACTGAGGTAACGGGCGTTTTAGCGCCCCTGACGGTGTCTGAGACGCCTGGACAGGCACTAATTGATTTGCCGGCTGTCTCATGTCGTCAACCGTTTTTTGCAAATTGCTGACATTATCACTTAATTGTTTAAATACAATCATCCAGTCAGGTGTCGACTCCCTAGGGGGTGACATCACCAACACAGGCAACTGCTCCGCCTCCACATCATTTTCCTCCTCATACATGTCGACACACGCGTACCGACACACAGCACACACACCGGGAATGCTCTGATAGAGGACAGGACCCCACTTAGCCCTTTGGAGAGACAGAGGGAGAGTCTGCCAGCACACACCCAGCGCTATATATATATATACAGGGATAACCTTATATAAGTGTTATTCCCGTATAGCTGCTGTTATTATCGTTATTTGCTGCCAAAAATGCCCCCCCTTCTCTTTTTTACCCTGATTCTGAAGCAGGACTGCAGGGGAGAGTCAGGGAGCCGTCCTTCCAGCGGAGCTGTGAGGGAAAATGGCGCTTGTGTGCTGAGGAGATAGGCTCCGCCCCTTCACGACGTCCTTATCTCCCGCTTTTTTGTGTAAAAATGGCAGGGGTTAAAATACATCCATATAGCCCAGGAGCTATATGTGATGTATTCTTTTTGCCACCTAAGGTATATACTGTTATATTGCGTCTCAGGGCGCTCCCCCCCAGCGCCCTGCACCCTCAGTGACCGGAGTGTGAAGTGTGCTGAGAGCAATGGCGCACAGCTGCGGTGCTGTGCGCTACCTTAGTCTGAAGACAGGATGTCTTCTGCCGCCGATTTCACCGGACCTCTTCGTCTCTTCTGGCTCTGTAAGGGGGACGGCGGCGCGGCTCCGGTGACCCATCCAGGCTGAACCTGTGATCGTCCCTCTGGAGCTAATGTCCAGTAGCCTAAGAAACCCGATCCACTCTGCACTCAGGTGAGTCCGTTTCTTCTCCCCTTAGTCCCACGATGCAGTGAGCCTGTTGCCAGCAGGACTCACTGAAAATAAAAAAACCTAAACTAAACTTTTATTCTAAGCAGCTCAGGAGAGCCACCTAGATTGCACCCTTCTCGGCCGGGCACAAAAATCTAACTGAGGCTTGGAGGAGGGTCATAGGGGGAGGAGCCAGTGCACACCACCTGATCCTTAAGCTTTTATTTTGTGCCCTGTCTCCTGCGGAGCCGCTATTCCCCATGGTCCTTACGGAGTCCCAGCATCCACTAGGACGTCAGAGAAATAATAAACACTGATATCGACACGGAGTTTGACTCCAGTGTCGACTACGATAATGCAAAGTTACAGCCAAAATGGCAGAAAAGTATTCAATATATGATTATTGTAATAAAAGATGATTTGCATATCACTGATGACTCATTTGTCCCTGACACAAGGGTACACATGTTTAAGGGGAAGAAAGCCGAGGTAAATTTCCCTCCTCTCATGAGGAAAAATAGCGGGAATCTCCAGACAAGAGACTGCAGCTTCCCACATAGAATTCTCAGGCAGTATCCTTTCCCCACTAGGGCCAGGATGTGATGGGAATCTTCCCCTAGGGTGTCACGTTTGCCCAGAAGGTAGCCCTAGCTATTCTCAGGGATCCTGCAGATAGCGTGCACATTCTGGTACACTACTCAGACCGGCGATTGTGTCGGCATGGGTTTATAGCGCTGGGGCGGCGTGGACAGGTACCTTATCAGCAGAAATTGAGACCCTAGTATGTATATATATATATATATATATATATATATATATATATATATATATATATATGTGTATATGTATATAGAGAGATATGTATATATATTAAAGATGCTGTCTTAAGAGATATATATAATCAAACATGCCCAGAGAGACATGAGTATATTGGGTCCTAGAGTCAAAAGCTATGTCGATTTCTGCTTGACGTGTCCTGTAGAATATACAATGGACAGATGATGCCAACTTAAGTGGCATATGGAAGGCTGAGGATTGTGTGGAGAAGGGTTCTCGGACCTGGTCTCCACAGCTATAGCTGGTAATTCGGATATTTTGCCTTATATTCCTGCACAGCCTAGGAAAGCACGTCATTATCAAATGCAGCTTTTCGAACAAAGAAACAAGAAAGTCTGAGATGCGTCCTTTCTTGCCAGAGGCGGGGCCAGAGGAAAGAAGCTGCACAACACAGCTAGTTCCCAGGAACAGAAGTCCTCCCCGGCCTCTATGAAAATCCACCGCATGTCGCTGGGGCTCCACAGACGGAGCTAGGCCCGGTGGGGGCACGCTTTCGTAAGTTCTGCAACAGTAGTGGGTTCACTCCCTGTTAGATCCCTGGGCAATAGATATTGTGTCTCAGGGATACAAGCTGGACCTTGAGAAGATGCCTCCTCACTGACGGCCCTGCCGGCTTCCCCCCACGAGGGGGAAACAGGGTTAACTGCAATTCACAAATTGTATCTTCAACAGGTGGTGGTCAATGTTCCCCTCCTTCGACAAGGAGGGGGTTATTATTCGACCATGTGGTAGTCCCGAAACCAGACGGTTCGGTCAGACCCATATTGAATTTAAAATCCCTGAACATATACCTGAAAAGGATCAAGTTCAAGATGGAATCGCTAAGAGCGGTCGTTACAAGCCTGAAAGGGGGAGATTTTATCGTGACTCGGGACATAAAGGAGGCATACCTTCATGTCCCCATTTATCCACCTCATCAGGCGTACCTCAGAATTGCGGTACGGGATTGTCATTACCAATTTCAGACGTTGCCGTTTGGTCTCTCCACGGCCCCGAGAATATTCACCAAGGTAATGGCAGAAATGATGGTGCTCCTGCGGAAGCAAGGTGTCACTATTATCACGTACTTGGACGATCTCCTCATAAAAGCGAGATCGAGAGCATTGGCTGAACAGCGTATCACTTTCTCTGGAAGTGTAACGGCAACACGGCTGGATTCTATTTATTCCAAAGTCGCAGTTGGTTCTTACAGCTCATCTGCCTCTCCTAGGCATGATCCTTGACACAGACCAGAAAAGGGTTTACCTCCCGATAGAGAGAGCTCAGGAGCTCGTGACACTGGTCAGGAATCTATTAAAACCAAAACAGGTGTCAGTGCATCACTGCACTCGAGTCCTGGGAAGGATGGTGGCATCATACGAGGCCATTCCTTTCGGCAGGTTCCATGAGAGGACCTTCTAATGGGACTTACTGGACAAAGTGGTCCGGATCACATCTTTAGATGCATCGGTTAATCACCCTATCCCCCGGGGCCAGGGTGTCTCTCCGGTGGTGACTGCAGAGTACTCACCTTCTCGAGGGCCGCAGGTTCGGCATTCAGTACTGGGTCCTAGTGACCACGGATGCAAGCCTCCGAGGGTGGGGGGCAGTCACTCAGGGAAGAAGTTTCCAAGGGCTGGGGTCAAGTCAGGAGATTTGCCTTCACATCAATATCCTGGGACTAAGGGCCATATACAACGCCCTAAGTCAAGCGGAGACCCTGCTTCGCAACCAATCGGTGCTGATCCAATCAGACAACATCACCGCAGTGGCTCATGTAAACCGCAAAGGCGGCACAAGGAGCAGGGTGGCGATGGCGTTAGCCACCAGAATTCTTCGATGGGCGGAGAGCCACGTACGAGCACTGTCAGCAGTGTTCATTCCGGGAGTGGACAACTGAGAAGCAGACTTCCTCAGCAGGCACGACCTCCACCCGGGAGAGGGGGGACTTCATCAAGAAGTCTTCGCGCAGATTGTAGGTCGGTGGGAACTGCCACAGGTGGACATGATGGCATCCCGCCTCAACAAAAAACTACAGAGGTATTGCGCCAGGTCAGGAGACCCTCAGGCGATAGCTGTAGACGCACTAGTGACACCGTGGATGTTCCAGTCGGTTTATGTGTTTCCTCCTCTTCCTCTCTTACCCAAGGTGCTGAGAATCATAAGGAATAGAGGAGTGAGAACAATACTCATTGTTCCGGATTGGCCAAGAAGGACTTGGTATCCAGAGCTGCAAGAAATGCTCACAGAGGACCCATGGCCTCTGCCTCTAGGGCAGGATCTGTTGCAGCAGGGACCTTGTATGTTCCAAGACTTACCGCAGCTGCGTTGACGGCATGGCGGTTGAACGCCGGATCCTAGTGGAAAAAAAGGGATTCCGGATGAGGTTATTCCTACGCGGATAAAGGCTAGGAAGGACGTGACGGCTAAACATTATCACCGTATACGGCGAAAATATGTTGCTGGGTGTGAGGCCAGGAATGCCTCTACAGAGGAATTCCAGCTGAGCCGGTTCCTGCACTTCCTACAGTCTGGAGTGACTTTGGGCCTAGAATTGGGGTCCATTAAGGTCCAGATTTCGGCCCTATCCATTTTCTTTCATAAAAAAACTAGCTTCTCTACCTGAAGTTCAGACGTTTGTAAAGGGAGTGCTGCATATTCAGCCCCCTTTTGTGCCACCAGTGGCACCTTGGGATCTTAACGTGGTGTTGAGTTTCCTGAAATCTCACTGGTTTGAGCCGCTTAAGACCGTGGAGTTAAAATATCTCACGTGGAAAGTGGTCATGCTATTGGCCTTAGCTTCGGCTAGGCGTGTGTCAGAATTGGCGGCTTTGTCATGTAAAAGCCCCTATCTGGTTTTCCATATGGACAGGGCAGAATTACGGACTCGTCCGCAATTTCTGCCAAAGGTGGTGTCATCTTTTCATTTGAACCAACCTAATGTGGTGCCTGCGGCTACTCGTGACTTAGAGGATTCCAAGTTACTAGATGTAGTCAGGGCTTTGAAGATTTATGTAGCCAGAACGGCTGGTCAGGAAAACTGACTCGCTGTTTATCCTGTATGCATCCAACAAGCTGGGTGCTCCTGCTTCAAAGCAAACTATTGCTCGCTGGATCTGTAACACGATTCAGCAGGCTCATTCTGCGGCTGGCTTGCCGCCTCCAAAATCAGTAAAAGCCCATTCCACAAGGAAGGTGGGCTCTTCTTGGGCGGCTGCCCGAGGGGTCTCGGCATTACAGCTTTGCCGAGCAGCTACTTGGTCGGGTTCAAACACTTTTGCAAAGTTCTACAAGTTTGATACCCTGGCTGAGGAGGACCTTGTGTTTGCTCATTCGGTGCTGCAGAGTCATCCGCACTCTCCCGCCCGTTTGGGTGCTTTGGTATAATCCCCATGGTCCTTACGGAGTCCCCAGCATCCACTAGGACGTTAGAGAAAATAAGATTTTTCTCACCGGTAAATCTATTTCTCGTAGTCCGTAGTGGATGCTGGGCGCCCGTCCCAAGTGCGGACTTCTTCTGCAATACTTGTATATAGTTATTGCTTAAATAAGGGTTATGTTATGGTTGCATCAGGTTTGTCTGATGCTCTGTTGTTGTTCATACTGTTGACTGGGTATGCTATCACAAGTTATACGGTGTGATTGGTGTGGCTGGTATGAGTCTTACCCTGGATTCCAAAATCCTTTCCTTGTAATGTCAGCTCTTCCGGGCACAGTTTCCTTAACTGAGGTCTGGAGGAGGGGCATAGAGGGAGGAGCCAGTGCACACCAGAAGTACTAAATCTTTCTTAGAGTGCCCAGTCTCCTGCGGAGCCCGTCTATTCCCCATGGTCCTTACGGAGTCCCCAGCATCCACTACGGACTACGAGAAATAGATTTACCGGGTCTTAAGTGGCTCAAACCAGTGGGATTTCAGGAAATCCAACACAACGTTAAGATCCCAAGGTGCCACCGGTGGCCCAAAAGGAGGCTGAATATGCAGCACCCCCGGAACAACGTCTGAACTTCAGGCAGTGAAGCCAGTTCTTTTTGAGAGAAAATGGATAGGGCCCAAATCTTTTATGGATCCTAATTTTAGGCCCATAGTCACTCCTGACTGTAGGAAGTGCAGGAATCGACCCCGCTGGAATTTCTCTGTAGGGCCTTCCCGGCCTCACACCAAGCAACCTATTTTCGCTATATACAGTGAAAAAGTCTTGCTGTCACGTCTTTCCTAGCCTTTATCAGCGTAGGAATAACTGCATCCGGAATGCCCTTTTCCGCTATGATCCGGCATTCAACCGCCATGCCGTCAAATGCAGCCGCGGTAAGTCTTGGAACAGACAGGGCCCCTGTTGCAACATGTCCTGTCTGAGAGGCAGAAGCCCTGAGTCCTCTGAGAGCATTTCTTGCAGCTCCGGGTACCGAGTCCTTCTTGGCCAATTCGGAGCAAAGAATATTGTTCTCACGCCTCCTTTTATTACAATTCTCAGCCCTTGGGTATGAGAGGAAGAGGAGGGAATACATAGACCGACTGGAACACCCACGGTGTTACTAGTGCGACCACAGCTATCACCTGAGGGTCCCTTGACCCGGCGTAAAACCTTTTTTAGCTTTTTATTGAGGTGGGACGCCATCTAGTCCACCTGAGGCAGTTCCCATCAATTTGCAAACTGCGTGAAGACTTCCTGATGAAGTCCCCACTTTCCCGGGTGGAGGTCGTGCCTGCTGAGGAAGTCTGCTTCCCAGTTGTCCACTCCCGGAATGAACACTGCTGACAGTGCGCTTACTTGATTCTCCGCCCAGCGAAGAATTCTGGTGGCTTCTACCCTCGCCACCCTGCTCCTTGTGCCGCCTTGGCGGTTTACATGAACCCCTGTGGTCTGACTGGATCAGAACCGGTTGGTCGCGAAGCAGGATCTCCGCTTGACTTAGGGCGTTGTATATGGCCCTTAGTTCCAGGATATTGATGTGGAGGCAAGTCTGTTGTCTTGACCACAGACCTTGGAAATTTCTTCCCTGTGTAACTGCCCCCCACCCTCAGGGGCTTGCATCCGTGGTCACCAGGATCCAGTCCTGAATGCCGAATCTGCGGCCCTCGAGAAGGTGAGCACTCTGCAGCCACCACAGGAGAGACACCCTGGCCCTGGGGGATAGGGTGATTAACCGATGCATCTGAAGAGGTGATCCAGACCACTTGTCCAGTAAGTCCCATTGGAAGGTCCTCGCATGGAACCTGCCTAAGGGGATGGCCTCGTATGATGCCACCATCCTTCCCAGGACTCGAGTGCAGTGATGCACAGACACCTGTTTTGGTTTTAATAGATTCCTGACCAGTGTCATGAGCTCCTGAGCTCTCTCTATCGGGAGATAAACCCTTTTCTGTTCTGTGTCTAGGATCGTGCCTAGGAGAGGCAGATGAGCTGTAGGAACCAACTGCGACTTTGGAATATATAGAATCCAGCCGTGTTGCCGTTACACTTCCAGAGAAAGTGATACGCTGTTCAGCAACTGCTCTCTTGATCTCGCTTGTATGAGGAGATCGTCCAAGTACGTGATAATAGTGACACCTTGCTTCTGCAGGAGCACAATCATATCCGCCATTACCTTGGTTATGACAATCCTGTACCGCAATTCTGAGGTACGCCTAATGAGGTGGATAAATGGGGACATGAAGGTATGCATCCCTTATGACCCGATTCACGATAAAGTCTCCCTCTTTTTAGGCTTGCCCTGACCGCTCTTAGCGATTCCATCTTGAACTTGAACCTTCTCAGGTATATGTTCAGGGATTTTTAATTCAATATGGGTCTGACCGAACCGTCTGGTTTCGGGATTACAACATGGTCGAATAATAACACCCTCTTGTTGAAGGAGGGGACCCTTGACCACCACCTGTTAAAGATACAATTTGTGAATTGCAGTTAACACTGGCTCCCTCTCTTGGGGGGAAGCCGGCAGGGCCGTCGGTGAGGGGGCATCTTCTCACAGTCCAGCTTGTATCCCTGAGACACAATATCTATTGCCCAGGGACCTAACAGGGAGTGAACCCACTTGCGGCTGAACTTACGAAGGCGTGTCCCCACCGGGCCTAGCTCTGCCTGTGGAGCCCCAGCGGCATAGGTGGATTTTTGTAGGGGCCGGGGAGGACTTCTGTTCCTGGGAACTAGCTGTGTTGATCCCGGCTCTGACAAGAAAGGACGCACCTCAGACTTTCTTGTTTCTTTATTCGAAAGGCTGCATTTAATAATGTTGTGCTTTCTTAGGCTGTGCAGGAATATAAGGCAAACTAGCAGAATTACCAGCTATAGCTGTGGAGACCAGGCCCGAGAACCCTTCTCCACACAATCCTCAGCCTTCCATATGCCTCTTAAGTCGGCATCATCTGTCCAATGCATATTCTACAGGACACGTCAAGCAGAGATCGACATAGCTTTGACTCTAGGACCCAGTATACTCATGTCTCTTTGGGCATGCTTTATAACTATATATCTATCACTTAAGACAGCATCTTTAATATATTTACTAGGGTCTCAATCTCTGCTGATAAGGTACCTGTCCACGCTGCCACAGCGCTATAAACCCATGCCGACACAATAGCCGGTCTGTGTAGTATACTAGAATGTGCCCGCTATCTGCAGGATCCCTGAGAATAGCAAGTGCTACCATCTGTGCAAACAGGACACCCTAGGGGAAGATTCTCAACACATCCTGGCCCTAGTGGGGAAAGGATACAGCCTGAGAATTCTCTTGTGGGAAGCTGCCGTCTCTTGTCTGGAGATTCCCGCTCTTTTTCCTCATGAGAGGAGGGAAATTTACCTCAGCATTCTTCCCCTTAAACATGTGTACTCTCGTGTCAGGGACAGATGAGTCATCAGTGATATGCAAATCATCTTTTATTTCAATAATCATATATTGAATACCTTCTAGCCATCTTGGCTGTAACTTTGCATTATCGTAGTCGACAGTGGAGTTAAACTCCGTGTCGATACCAGTGTTTGTTATTTTGGATAGTGAGCATTGTGAGACTCTGAAGGTCTCTGTGACATAGGGACAGACATGGGTAGATTCCCTGTCTGTTACCTAACCATTTGTGCAATAAATTCACCTTAGCACTTACACATATCCATACAGGTGTCGGCGTTGTCGACGGAGACACTCTCTCACACACATATCCGCTCTATCACCTCCTTAGAGGAGCCTTTTACCTCAGACATGTCGACACACGCGTACCTACACACCACACACACAGGGGATGCTCTATTTGAGGACAGTTCCCCCACAAGGCCCTTTGGAGAGACAGAGAGAGAGTATGCCAGCACACACCCCAGCGCTATATAACCCAGGGATTACACTACAACTCAGTGTTTACCCAGTAGCTGCTGTATATACAATTTTTGCGCCTAAATTTATGTGCCCCCCCCCTCTCTTTTCACCCTTTGTGTACCAGGATACTGCAGGGGAGAGCCTGGGGAGCTTCCTTCCAGCGCAGAGAAAATGGCGCTGGTGTGCTGAGGAAGAAGGCCCCGCCCCCTCAGCGGCGGGCTTCTGTCCTGTTTCTGACTAAAAATGACGGGGGTTTTACACATATACAGTCACAGACTGTATTATGTGTATTTTTATGCCAAAGGTATTTTTATTGCTGCCCAGGGCGCCCCCCCCCCCCCAGCGCCCTGCACCCTACAGTGACCGGAGTGTGTGGTGTGCTGTGGGAGCAATGGCGCACAGCTGCGGTGCTGTGCGCTACCTTAATGAAGACAGGAGTCTTCTGCCGACGATTTCATCGCTTCTCTTCTGTCTTCTGGCTCTGCAAGGGGGACGGCGGCGCGGCTCCGGGAACGGACGATCGAGGTCAGGCCCTGTGTTCGAACCCTCTGGAGCTAATGGTGTCCAGTAGCCTAAGAAGAACAAGCTAGCTGCAAGCAGGTAGGTTTGCTTCTCTCCCCTCAGTCCCACGTAGCAGTGAGTCTGTTGCCAGCAGATCTCACTGAAAATAAAAAACCTAACAAATACTTTCTTTCTAGCAAGCTCAGGAGAGCCCACTAGGAGCACCCAGCTCTGGCCGGGCACAGATTCTAACTGAGGTCTGGAGGAGGGGCATAGAGGGAGGAGCCAGTGCACACCAGATAGTACCTAATCTTTCTTTTAGAGTGCCCAGTCTCCTGCGGAGCCCGTCTATTCCCCATGGTCCTTACGGAGTTCCCAGCATCCACTAGGACGTCAGAGAAAATGGTATCCTTATCAAGGGTCTCAATATCCGCTGATACGGAATCTGTCCATGCTGCTACAGCACTACAAACCCAGGCCGACGCAATAGCCGGTCTGAGTAACGTACCAGAATGTGTGTAAATGGACTTCAAGGTAACCTCCTGCTTGCGGTCAGCAGGATCCTTGAGGGTAGCCGTATCTTGGGATGGAAGCGCTATCTTTTTTGATAAGCGTGTCAAAGCTTTGTCTACCCTAGGGGAGGATTCCCACCGTATGCTGTCCTGTGACGGGAAAGGATACGCTATTAGAATCCTTTTGGGAATCTGCAGTTTTTGTCTGGAGTTTCCCACACTTTTTCGCATAATTCGTTCAGCTCATGTGAGGAGGGAAAGGTGACCTCAGGTTTCTTTCCCTTATACATGTGTACCCTCGTGTCAGGGACAGAGGGTTCCTCAGTGATATGCAAAACATCTTTTATAGCGATAATCATATATTGAATACATTTAGCCACCCTTGGCTGTAATTTTGCATCATCGTAGTCGACACTGGAGTCTGAATCCGTGTCGGTATCTGTGTCAGCTATTTGGGATAGTGGGCGCTTCTGATACCCCGAAGGTCCAGGCGACATTGGGACAGGCATGGGTTGACTCCCTGACTGTACCCCAGCTTCAGCTTTGTCTAATCTTTTGTGCAATAAAATAAGATTTTACTCACCGGTAAATCTATTTCTCGTAGTCCGTAGTGGATGCTGGGGACTCCGTAAGGACCATGGGGAATAGCGGCTCCGCAGGAGACTGGGCACAGCTAAGAAAGATTTAGGACTACCTGGTGTGCACTGGCTCCTCCCACTATGACCCTCCTCCAGACTTCAGTAAGGATACTGTGCCCGGAAGAGCCGACACAATAAGGAAGGATTTTGAATCCCGGGTAAGACTCATACCAGCCACACCAATCACACCGTATAACTCGTGATAATATACCCAGTTAACAGTATGAACATAACAGAGCCGCTCAAAAGATGGCTCAACAATAACCCTTTTAGTTAACAATAACTATATACAAGTATTGCAGACAGTCCGCACTTGGGACGGGCGCCCAGCATCCACTACGGACTACGAGAAATAGATTTACCGGTGAGTAAAATCTTATTTTCTCTGACGTCCTAGTGGATGCTGGGGACTCCGTAAGGACCATGGGGATTATATCAAAGCTCCCAAACGGGCGGGAGAGTGCGGATGACTCTGCAGCACTGAATGAGAGAACTCAAGGTCCTCCTCAGCCAGGGTATCAAATTTGTAGAATTTTGCAAACGTGTTTGCCCCTGACCAAGTAGCAGCTCGGCAAAGTTGTAAAGCCGAGACCCCTCGGGCAGCCGCCCAAGAAGAGGCCACTTTCCTCGTGGAATGGGCTTTTACAGATTTAGGCTGCGGCAGCCACAGAATGCGCAAGCTGAATTGTGCTACAAATCCAGCGAGCAATAGTCTGCTTTTGCATAAATAATAGGATAAATAGCGAGTCAGTCTTCCTGACTCCAGCAGTCCTGGAAACATACATTTTCAAGGCCCTGACTACGTCCAGTAACTTGGAGTCCTCCAAGTCCCTAGTAGCCGCAGGCACCACGATAGGTTGGTTCAAGTGAAAAGCTGATACCACCTTAGGAAGAAACTGGGGACGAGTCCTCAATTCTGCCCTATCCATATGGAAAATCAAATAGTGGCTTTTACATGACAAAGCCGCCAATTCTGACACACGCCTTGCCGAAGCCAAGGCCAAAAGCATGACCACTTTCCACGTGAGATATTTTAAATCCACGGTTTTGAGTGGCTCAAACCAATGTGACTTTAGGAAACCCAACACCACGTTGAGGGAGGTCCCACGGTGCCACTGGAGGCACAAAAGGAGGCTGAATATGCAGCACTCCCTTGACAAATGTCTGAACTTCAGGCAGTAAAGCCAGTTCTTTTTGGAAGAAAATCGACAGAGCCGAAATCTGGACCTTAATGGAACCCAGTTTTAGGCCCATAGTCACCCCTGACTGTAGGAAGTGCAGAAATCGACCTAGCTGGAATTCCTCCGTTGGGGCCTTCCTGGCCTCACACCACGCAACATATTTTCGCCATATGCGGTGATAATGTTGTACGATTACATCTTTTCTAGCTTTAATGAGCGTAGGAATGACTTCCTCCGGAATACCCTTTTCTTTTAGGATCCGGTGTTCAACCGCCATGCCGTCAAACGCAGCCGCGGTAAGTCTTGGAACAGACAGGGCCCCTGCAGCAGCAGGTCCTGTCTGAGCGCCAGAGGCCATGGGTCCTCTGAGATTAATTCTTGAAGTTCCGGGTACCAAGACCTTCTTGGCCAATCTGGAACAATGAGAATAGTTCTTACTCCTCTTTTCCTTATTATCCTCAGTACCTTGGGTATGAGAGGAAGAGGAGGGAACACATAAACCGACCGGTACACCCACAGTGTCACTAGAGCGTCCACAGCTATCGCCTGAGGGTCTCTTGACCTGGCGCAATATTTTTCTAGCTTTTTGTTTAAGCGGGACGCCATCATGTCCACCTGTGGCCTTTCCCAACGGTTTACAATCAGTTGGAAGACTTCTGGATGAAGTCCCCACTCTCCCGGGTGGAGGTCGTGCCTGCTGAGGAAGTCTGCTTCCCAGTTGTCCACTCCCGGAATGAACACTGCAGACAGTGCTAACACGTGATTTTCCGCCCATCGGAGAATCCTTGTGGCTTCTGCCATCGCCGTCCTGCTTCTTGTGCCGCCCTGTCGATTTACATGGGCGACTGCCGTGATGTTGTCTGACTGGATCAAAACCGGCTGGTTTTGAAGCAGGGGCTTTGCCTGACTTAGGGCATTGTAAATGGCCCTCAGTTCCAGAACATTTATGTGTAGGGAAGTCTCCTGACTTGACCAAAGTCCTTGGAAGTTTCTTCCCCGTGTGACTGCTCCCCAGCCCCGAAGGCTGGCATCCGTGGTCACCAGGACCCAGTCCTGTATTCCGAATCTGCGGCCCTCTCTGAGATGAGCACTCTGCAGCCACCACAGCAGAGACACCCTGGTCCTTGGAGACAGGGTTATCAACCGATGCATTTGAAGATGCGATCCGGACCATTGGTCCAACAGGTCC
This sequence comes from Pseudophryne corroboree, assembly GCF_028390025.1. Classification (NCBI taxonomy): domain Eukaryota; kingdom Metazoa; phylum Chordata; class Amphibia; order Anura; family Myobatrachidae; genus Pseudophryne; species Pseudophryne corroboree. Next base: position 467,165,840 of record NC_086452.1, on the reverse strand, counting down.
CACTGAAAGGTTCTGGCATGGAACCTGCCGAATGGAACTGCTTCGTATGAAGCTACCATCTTTCCCAGGACTCGCGTGCAGTGATGCACCGACACCTGTTTTGGTTTCAGGAGGCCTCTGACTAGAGATGACAGCTCCTTGGCTCTCTCCTCTGGGAGAAACACTTTTTTCTGGACTGTATCCAGAATCATCCCCAGGAACAATAGACGTGTCGCCGGAACCAGCTGAGACTTTGGAATATTCAGAATCCAACCGTGCTGGTGTAGCACCTCCTGAGATAATGCTACGCCGACCAACAACTGCTCTCTGGACCTCGCCCTTATCAGGAGATCGTCCAAGTATGGGATAATTAAAACTCCCTTTTTCCGAAGGAGTATCATCATTTCGGCCATTACCTTGGTAAATACCCTCGGTGCCGTGGACAGGCCGAACGGCAACGTCTGGAATTGGTAATGACAATCCTGTACCACAAATATGAGGTACTCCTGGTGAGGATGGTAAATGGGAACATGCAGGTAAGCATCCTTGATGTCCAGAGATACCATGTAATCCCCCTCTTCCAGGCTTGCAATAACCGCCCTGAGCGATTCCATCTTGAACTTGAATTTTCTTAAATATGTGTTCAAGGATTTCAAATTTAAAATGGGTCTCACCGAACCGTCCGGTTTCGGTACCACAAACATTGTGGAATAGTAACCCCATCCTTGTTGAAGTAGGGGCACCTTGACTATCACCTGCTGGGAATACAGCTTGTGAATTGCCTCTAACACAGCCTCCCTTTCTGAGGGAGTCGTTGGTAAGGCAGATTTGAGGAAACGGCGGGGGGGGGGGGGGATGTCTCGAATTCCAGCCTGTACCCCTGAGATACCACTTGAAGGATCCAGGGATCTACTTGTGAGCGAGCCCACTGATTGCTGAAGTTTTTGAGCCGGGCCCCCACCGTACCTGGCTCCGCCTGTTGGGCCCCAGCGTCATGCGGCGGACTTAGCAGAAGAAGCGGGGGAGGACTTTTGTTCCTGGGAAGTGGCTGTATGCTGCAGCTTTTTTCCCCTACCTCTGCCTCTGGGCAGAAAGGACGCGCCTCTACCCCGTCTGCTCTTTTGGGGGCGAAAGGACTGTACCTGATAATACGGTGCTCTCTTTGGTTGTGAGGGGACATGTGGCAAAAATGCTGACTTCCCAGCCATTGCTGTGGACACTAGGTCCGAAAGACCATCCCCGAACAACTCCTCACCCTTATAAGGCAAAACTTCCATGTGCCTTTTAGAATCTGCATCACCTGTCCACTGCCGGGTCCATAACCATCTCCTGGCAGAAATGGACAGTGTACTTATTTTAGATGCCAGCCGGCAAATATCCCTCTGTGCATCTCTTATGTAGAAGACTGCGTCTTTAATATGCTCTACGTTTAGCAATATAGTGTCCCTGTCTAGGGTGTCAATGTTTTCTGACAGGGAGTCTGACCATGCAGCTGCAGCACTGCACATCCATGCTGAGGCAATAGATGGTCTCAGTATAATACCAGTGTGTGTATATATAGCTTTCAGGAGAGCCTCCTGCTTTCTGTCAGCAGGTTCCTTTAAGGCGGCCGTATCCTGGGACGGCAGTGCCACCTTTTTTGATAAGCGCGTAAGTGCTTTATCTACCCTAGGGGGTGTTTCCCAACGTGACCTATCCTCTGGCGGGAAAGGGTACGCCATTAGTAATTTTTTTGAAATGACCAATTTTTAATCGGGGGAAGCCCACGCTACTTCACACACTTCATTTAATTCTTCAGAAGGGGGAAAAACTACTGGTAGTTTTTTCTCCCCAAACATAATACCCTTTTTTGTGGTACCTGGGGTCACCTCAGAAATGTGTAAAACATTTTTCATTGCCTCAATCATATAACGAGTGGCCCTATTGGACATTACATTTGTCTCTTCGTCGTCGACACTAGTATCAGTATCCGTGTCGACATCTGTGTCTGCCATCTGAGGTAGCGGGCGTTTTAGAGCCCCTGATGACCTTTGAGACGTCTGGCCAGGCACGGGCCGAGAAGCCGGCTGCCCCGCATTTGGCATGTCGTCAAATTTTTTATGTAAGGAGTCGACACTTTCGCGTAATTCCTTCCACAAGTCCATCCACTCCGGTGTCTGCCCCGCAGGGGGTGACAACACATTTATAGGCACCTGCTCCTCCTCCACATAAGTCTCCTCATCAAACATGTCGACACAGCTGTACCGACACACCGCACACACACAGGGAATGCTCTGACAGAAGACAGGACCCCACAAAGCCCTTTGGGGAGACAGAGAGAGAGTATGCCAGCACACACCAGAGCGCTATATAATACAGGGATTAACTAAATTATATCCCCTTATAGCTGCTATATGTATATTGCGCCTAAATTTAGTGCCCCCCCCTCTCTTTTTTTACCCTTTCTGTAGTGTAGACTGCAGGGGAGAGCCAGGGAGCTTCCTTCCAGCGGAGCTGTGAGGGAGAAATGGCGCCAGTGTGCTGAGGGAGATAGCTCCGCCCCTTTTTCGGCGGACTTTTCTCCCGCTTTTTTATGGATTCTGGCAGGGGTATTTATCACATATATAGCCTCTGGGGCTATATATTGTGATATATTTGCCAGCCAAGGTGTTTTTATTGCTTCTCAGGGCGCCCCCCCCCAGCGCCCTGCACCCTCAGTGACCGAAGTGTGAAGTGTGTATGAGGAGCAATGGCGCACAGCTGCAGTGCTGTGCGCTACCTTGGTGAAGACTGATGTCTTCTGCCGCCGATTTTCCGGATTCTTCTTGCTTCTGGCTCTGTAAGGGGGCCGGCGGCGCGGCTCCGGGACCGAACATCAATGGCCGGTTCCATGCGGTCGATCCCTCTGGAGCTAATGGTGTCCAGTAGCCTAAGAAGCCCAAGCTACCACCAGTTAGGTAGGTTCGCTTCTTCTCCCCTTAGTCCCTCGCTGCAGTGAGTCTGTTGCCAGCAGATCTCACTGTAAAATAAAAAACCTAAAATATACTTTCTCTCTAGGAGCTCAGGAGAGCCCCTAGTGTGCATCCAGCTCAGCCGGGCACAAGATTCTAACTGAGGTCTGGAGGAGGGTCATAGTGGGAGGAGCCAGTGCACACCAGTAGTCTAAAGCTTTCTTTTAGTTGTGCCCAGTCTCCTGCGGAGCCGCTATTCCCCATGGTCCTTACGGAGTCCCCAGCATCCACTAGGACGTCAGAGAAATTAACATTAGCACTTAAAACATTCCACATATCCATCCAGTCAGGCGTCGGCACTGCCGACGGAGACCTAACATTCATACACTCCCCCTCCTCCTTAGGTGAGCCTTCAATCTCAGACATGTCGACACACGCGTAAGGACACACCCCACACACACAGGGAAGCTCTTTTCTGAAGACAGGTTCCCCACCAGGCCCTTTGGAGAGACAGAGAGAGAGTATGCCAGCACACACCCAAGCGCTATATGACCCAGGAAAAAACACAGTATGTTTACCCAGTAGCGCTTTTGTAATGTATATGCGTCAATTATGTGCCCCCCTCTACTTTAAAACCCTTCTTTCACCGTGTGTCAAGCAGGGGAGAGTCTGGGGTGCTTCCTCTCAGCGGTGCTTTGGAGAAAAATGGCGCTGGTGAGTGCTGAGGGAGAAGCCCCGCCCCCTCAGCGGCGGGCTTCTGTCCCGCTCTAAATTTCCAATAACATGGCGGGGGCTCTTTATATACATGTACAGTGCCCAGCTGTACATGTATATATACATATATGCCACAGGAGAGGTTTATATTGCTGCCCAGGGCACCCCCCCCTGCGCCCTTACAGTGACCGAGGTGTGTGAGGTGAATGGGAGCAATGGCGCACAGCTGCAGTGCTGTGCGTTACCTCAGTGAAGATCCTGAAGTCTTCTGCCGCCTGTGATGTCTTTTCCTCACATACTCACCCGGCTTCTTTCTTCCGGCTCTGCGAGGAGGACGGCGGCGCGGCTCTGGGACGGACGGCGAGGGTGAGACCTGCGTACCGATCCCTCTGGAGCTAATGGTGTCCAGTAGCCTAAGAAACAGAGCCCTGAAACTCAGAGAAACAGGTCTGCTTCTCTCCCCTCAGTCCCTCGATGCAGGGAGTCTGTTGCCAGCAGTGCTCCCTGAAAATAAAAAACCTAACTAAAATGCTTTCTTTACAGGAAACTCAGGAGAGCTCCTGAAATGCACCCAGTCTCCACTGGGCACAGTATCAAACTGAGGTCTGGAGGAGGGGCATAGATGGAGGAGCCAGTGCACACCCAGAGTCAAAGTCTTTCTTAAAGTGCCCATGTCTCCTGCGGAGCCCGTCTATCCCCATGGTCCTTACGGAGTCCCCAGCATCCTCTAGGACGTTAGAGAAAACTGCAATTCTGCGCATGTGTCGCAATGCGCACGTGCGACGTACTATTACAGCGAACGATGTAGTATCACACAGGGTCTAGAGAAGCTTTTTAGTCGCACTGCTGGCCGCAGAGTGATTGACATGAAGTGGGCGTTTCTGGGTGTCAACTGACCGATTTCAGGGAGTGTTCGGAAAAACGCAGGCGTGGCTGGGCGAATGCAGGGCGTGTTTGTGACGTCAAAACAGGAACTGAACAGTCTGAAGTGATCGCAAGCGCTGAGTAGGTCTGAATCTATTCAGAAACTACACAAAAATAAGATTTTACTCACCGGTAAATCTATTTCTCGTAGTCCGTAGTGGATGCTGGGAACTCCGAAAGGACCATGGGGAATAGCGGGCTCCGAAGGAGGCTGGGCACTCTAGAAAGATTTATGACTACCTGGTGTGCACTGGCTCCTCCCACTATGACCCTCCTCCAAGCCTCAGTTAGGACACTGTGCCCGGACGAGCTGACATAATAAGGAAGGATTTTGAATCCCGGGTAAGACTCATACCAGCCACACCAATCACACCGTACAACTCGTGATACTATATCCAGTTTGACAGTATGAAAACAACTGAGCCTCTCAACAGATGGCTCAACAATAACCCTTTAGTTAGCAATAACTATTTACAAGTATTGCAGACAATCCGCACTTGGGATGGGCGCCCAGCATCCACTACGGACTACGAGAAATAGATTTACCGGTGAGTAAAATCTTATTTTCTCTAACGTCCTAGTGGATGCTGGGAACTCCGAAAGGACCATGGGGATTATACCAAAGCTCCCAAACGGGCGGGAGAGTGCAGATGACTCTGCAGCACCGAATGAGAGAACTCAAGGTCCTCCTCAGCCAGGGTATCAATTTTGTAGAATTTTGCAAACGTGTTTGCCCCTGACCAAGTAACAGCTCGGCAAAGTTGTAAAGCCGAGACCCCTCGGGCAGCCGCCCAAGATGAGCCCACCTTCCCTGTGGAATGGGCTTTCACTGATTAAGGATGCGGCAGTCCAGCCGCAGAATGCGCCTGCTGAATCGTGTCACAGATCCAGCGAGCGATAGTCTGCTTAGAAGCAGGAGCACCCAACTTGTTGGGTGCATACAGGACAAATAGCGAGTCAATTTTCCTGACTCTAGCCGTCCTGGAAACATAATTTTTCAAGGCCCTGACTACGTCCAGTAACTTGGAATCCTCCAAGTCCCTAGTAGCCGCAGGCACCACAATAGGTTGGTTCAAGTGAAAAGCTGATACCACCTTAGGGAGAAACTGGGGACGAGTCCTCAATTCTGCCCTATCCATATGGAAAATCAGATAAGGACTTTTATATGACAAAGCCGCCAATTCTGATACACGCCTGGCCGAAACCAAGGCCAATAACATGACCACTTTCAACGTGAGATATTTTAGATCCACGGTTTTTAGTGGTTCAAACCAATGTGATTTTTAAGAAACTCAACACCACGTTGAGATCCCAAGGTGCCACTGGAGGCACCACCGGGGGCTGAATATGCAGCACTCCTTTTACAATGTCTGAACTTCAGGTACTGAAGCTAATTCTTTCTGGAAGAAAATCGACAGAGCCGAGATCTGTATCTTAATGGAGCCTAATTTTAGGCCCATAGACACTCCTGCTTGTAGGAAATGCAGAAATCGACCTAGTTGAAATTCCTCTGTTGGGGCCATTTTTTGGCCTCACACCAAGCAACATATTTCCGCCATATGCGGTGATAATGTTTTGCAGTTACATCTTTCCTGGCTTGAATCAGCGTAGGAAAGACTTCCTCCGGAATGCCCTTTTCCTTTAGGATCCGGCGTTCAACCGCCATGCCATCAAAACGTAGCCGCGGTAAGTCTTGGACCAGACAGGGCCCCTGCTGCAGCAGGTCCTGTCTGAGCGGCAGAGGCCATGGGTCCTCTGATATATTTTCTTGAAGTTCTGGGTACCAGGCTCTTCTTGGCCAATCCGGAACCACGAGTATCGTTCTTACACCTCGCCTTTTTATTATTCTCAGTACCTTTGGTATGAGAGGCAGAGGGGGGAACACATAAACCGACTGGTACACCCACGGTGTTACCAGAGCGTCCACAGCTATCGCCTGAAGGTCCCTTGACCTGGCGCAATATCTTTTATAGCTTTTTGTTGAGGCGGGACGCCTTCATGTCCACCTGTGGCCTTTCCCAATGGTGTACAATCCTTTGGAAGACTTCTGGATGAAGTCCCTACACTCTCGGGTGGAAGTCGTGTCTGCTGAGAAGATCTGCTTCCCAGTTGTCCACTCCAGGAATGAACACTGCTGACAGTGCTAACACATGATTTTCCACCCATCGGAGAATCCTTGTGGCTTCTGCCATCGCCATCCTGCTTCTTGTGCCGCCCTGTTGGTTTACATGGGCGACTGCCGTGATGTTGCCTGATTGGATCAGGACCGGCTGGTTTTGAAGCAGAGGTCTTGCCTGACTCAGGGCATTGTAAATGGCCCTCTGTTCCAGAATATTTATGTAGGGAAGTCACCTGACTTGACCAAAGTCCCTGGAAGTTTCTTCCCTGTGTGACTGCCCCCCAGCCTCAAAGGCTGGCAACCATGGTCACTAGGACCTAGTCCTGTATGTCGAACCTGCGGCCCTCTTGAAGATGGGCACTCTGCAGCTACTACAGTAGAGATACCCTGGTCCTTGGAGACAGGGTTATCAGCCTAATGCATCTGAAGATGCGACCCGGACCACTTGTCTAACAGGTCCCCCTGAAAAATTCTTGCATGGAACCTGCCGAATGGGATTGCTTCGTAGGAAGCTACCATTTTTCCCAGGACTCGCGTGCAATGATGCACCGATACCTGTTTTGGCTTCAGGAGGTCTCTGACTAGAGATGACAGCTCCTTGGCTTTCTCCTCCGGGAGAAACACTTATTTCTGGTCTGTGTCCAGAACCATCCCCAGGAACAGTAGACGTGTCGTAGGAACCAGCTGTGACTCTGGACTGTTTAGAATCCAACCGTGCTGTTGTAGCACTTTCCAAAATAGTGCTACCCCGACTAGCAACTGCTCCTTGGACCTCGCCCTTATAAGGAGATTGTCCAAGTACGGGATAATTAAAACTCCCCTTTTTCGAAGGAGTATCATCATTCCGGCCATTACCTTGGTAACACCCTCGGTGCCATGTACAGTCCAAACGGCAGAGTCTGGACTTGGTAATGGTAATCCTGTACCACAAATCTGAGGTACTCCTGGTGAGGATAGTAAATAGGGACATGCAGGTAAGCATCTTTGATGTCCCGGGATACCATGTAATCCCCCTCGTCCAGGTTTGCAATAACCGCCCTGAGCGATTCCATCTTGAACTTGAATTTTTTATGTATGTGTTCAAGGATTTTAAATATAAAAAAGGGTCACACCGAACCATGCGGTTTCGGTACCCCAACCGTGTGGAATAGTAACCCCGTCCTTGTTGAAGTAGGGGCACCTTAAGTATTACCTGCTGGGAATACATCTTATTAATTGCCTCTAGCACAGCCTCCCTTTCTGAGGGAGTCGTTGGTAAGGCAGATTTGAGGAAACGGCGGGGGGGGATGTCTCGAATTCCAGCCTGTACCCCTGAGATACCACTTGAAGGATCCAGGGATCTACTTGTGAGCGAGCCCACTGATTGCTGAAGTTTTTGAGACGGGCCCCCACCGTACCTGGCTCCGCCTGTTGGGCCCCAGCGTCATGCTGTGGACTCAGAGGAAGCGAGAGAAGAATTATGATTCTGGGAACAGGCTGACTGGTGCAGCTTTTTCCCTCTTCCCTTGTCTCTGTACAGAAAGGAAGCGCCTTTGACCCGCTTGCTTTTCTGAAGCCGAAAGGACTGTACCTGATAATACAGTGCTTTCTTAGTCTGTGAGGAAAACTGAGGTAAAAATATTTCTTCCCAGCTGTTGCTGCGGATACGAGGTCCCAGAGACCATCCCCAAATAATTTCTCACCCTTATAAAGCAGAATCTCTATGCGCCTTTTAAGGTCAGCATCACCTGTCCAGTGACAGGTCTCTAATACCCTCCTGACAGAATGGACATTACATTTATTTTTGGATGCCAGCCGGCAAAATATCCCTCTGTGCATCCCTCATATATAAGACGACGTCTTTAATATGTTCTCATGTTAGCAAACTAGTATGTTTGACAGGGTCACCGACCACGCTGCAGCAGCACGCTCTGCAGGTTTCAGTCTAGTACCTGAGTGTGTAAAAACAGACTTCAGGATAGCCTCCTGCTTTTTATCAACAGGTACCTTCAAAGTGGCCGTTCCTAAAACGGTAGTGCCACCTATTTTTGACAACCGTGTGAGCGCATTATCCACCCTAGGGGATATCTCCCAGCGTAACTTATCCTCTGGCGGGAAAAGGTACGCCATCAGTAACTTTTTAGAAATTACCAGTTTTTTATCATGGGGAACCCACGCTTTTCACACACTTCATTCATTCATCTGATGGGGGAACAAAACATTGCCTGCTTTTTCTCCCCAAACATAAAAACCCATTTTTAGAGGTTAATGTTAGAAATGTGTAACACATTTTTTATTGCCGGGATCAAGTCACGGATGTTCCTAGTGGATTGTGTATATGTCTCAACCTTGTCGACACTGGAGTCAGACTCCGTGTCGACATCTGTGTCTGCCATCTGAACGAGCGGGCGTTTTTGAGCCCCTGATGGCCTTTGAGACGCCTGGGCAGGCACGGGCTGAGAAGCCGGCTGTCCCACAGCTGTTACGTCATCCACCCTTTTATGTAAGGAGTTGACACTGTCGGTTAATACCTTTTACCTAACCATCCACTCTGGTGTCGGCCCCACAGGGGGCGACATCACATTTATCGGCATCTGCTCCGTCACTATATAAGCCTCCTCCTCAAACATGTGGACACAGCTGTACCGACACACCGCACACACACAGGGAATGCTCTGACTGAGGACAGGACCCACAAAGCCCTTTGGGGAGACAGAGAGAGAGTATGCCAGCACACACCAGAGCGCTATATAATGTGGGGATTAACACTATAACTGAGTGAATTTTCCCCTATAGCTGCTTGTATATACAATATTGCGCCTAAATTTAGTGCCCCCCCTCTCTTTTTAACCCTTTGAGCCTGAAAACTACAGGGGAGAGCCTGGGGAGCTTTCTTCCAGCTGCACTGTGAAGAGAAAATGGCGCCAGTGTGTCTGAGGGAGATAGCTCCGCCCCTTTTCCGCGGCCTATTCTCCCGCTTTTTTCTGGATTCTGGCAGGGGTATTTACCACATATATAGCCTCTGGGGCTATATATTGTGGTATTTTTGCCAGCCAAGGTGTTTTTATTGCTGCTCAGGGCCCCCCCCCCAAGCGCCCTGCACCCTCAGTGACCGGAGTGTGAAGTGTGCCTGAGTAACAATGGCGCACAGCTGCAGTGCTGTGCGCTACCTTGGTGAAGACTGATGTCTTCTGCCGCCGTTTTTCCGGACCTCTTCTTGCTTCTGGCTCTGTAAGGGGGACGGCGGCGCGGCTCCGGGACCGAACACCAAGGACTGGGCCTGCGGTCGATCCCTCTGGAGCTAATGGTGTCCAGTAGCCTAAGAAGCCCAATCCGGCTGCAAGCAGGCGAGTTCGCTTCTTCTCCCCTTAGTCCCTCGCTGCAGTGAGCCTGTTGCCAGCAGGTCTCACTGAAAATAAAAAACCTAAATCTATACTTTCTTTCTAAGGGCTCAGGAGAGCCCCTAGTGTGCATCCAACCTCGGCCGGGCACAAGATCTAACTGAGGCTTGGAGGAGGGTCATAGTGGGAGGAGCCAGTGCACACCAGGTAGTCCTAAATCTTTCTAGAGTGCCCAGCCTCCTTCGGAGCCCGCTATTCCCCATGGTCCTTTCGGAGTTCCCAGCATCCACTAGGACGTTAGAGAAATTATTTTATAGCCGCTCTGCGATCCTTTCGTTTGCACTTCTGCTAAGATAAAATACACTCCCAGTGGGCGGCGGCATAGCGTTTGCACGGCTGCTAAAAACTGCTAGCGAGCGATCAACTCGGAATGACCCCCAATGTGAGCACATAAACTGCCCTGACTTGTGGGCCTGTGTTAGAAGCTCCTTGCTATTCTATTCTGAGTCATGCATACAGAGAAGGGAAGCCTGTTTCTGACTAGGAAGGCCAATCCCGGGTCATTTTCTCAATCCCGGGTATCGGGATTGTAAAATGGTCAATCCCAGGATTGGTTTGTTTCCTGTGCAGTCCCCCCACCCCACACACATAACTCACCATGATACCTGGGATGGAGAGTGGGTGGGTCACTTCCTTCGGTGAGGTCCGTGCGGCTGGCTGCTCAGCGTGGCCTCTGACTTTACGTCACACTGCACAGGGAGACGGGAGGAGGGAGCCAGGCAGCGTCTGAGCACCCGGAGGATGCTCAACGCTGCCCAGCATTAAAAAAAAACCAAAACAATGGGCCGTCTGATCCCGAAATCCCTGGGATTGGAGCTAAATCCCATTATCCCGCCGATCCCGAGACTGGCCACCCTATTTCTGACTGATCTCTTACACCGGGTACAGGGCTGGTGCAAGTGCAGATGCTATAGATGTTTGCAGCAGCTGGCATAAAATCAACGGGCAGCACAGCCATCCACTTGCAGGCACACAAACCCCTCATTAGCACAAGGTACATAATCAGGCTCCCGCAGGTACTCAAAACTGCAGCCAATTTGTGTGCAAAAATCAGGCCCTTAAGTGTCAATCCTCAGTCTGGCACAACACCAGGATTCCACACATGGTAAATGTTTTTTAATTCCACACATAGCTCTTATCATGAGGACCTCTTATCAGGATTCAGCCGCAGCCAACTGGCACTCTTCCGCTCCTGGAGCTCAGCTAGACTGCCAGCTAGGGTTGGTATTGGATGCTCAGTAGCACAGTTGTGCATCATCGGCATAGCAATGGTAGACCAGGCCGTGACATCTGATGTCATCCAGTGGTAGCGTGTATACTGCAGGAAGCGTGAGAGATTGTATAGAGCCCTGAGGAATGCCGCTTGGCAGTAGTACTGGAGATGAGTATTCTCCAGAAGTAACTCTATGTGACCTGCTGGTGAGAAATATTTGAACCAGCCGAGGACTGTGCCATCCAGTCCACAGACTCTCTATAAGAATCCCATTGTCAGCATCAGCAGTGTGGACTATCCGAGCAGGCTGCTGTTCCTGGCTCCTGCAGAGCGGCTCTGATGTCCGGAGGTTGGGGACCTGCAAAGAGGCGCAATGATGTCCGGAGGTTGGGGACCTGCAAAGAGGCGCAATTGTTTCTGACTACTGGTGCGCAGGGGCCGGAAGCTCTGGCGCCTGCGCAGTGAAGTCAGCGTAGATCAGTACGAGAGGGCTGGGCGCCTCACCTAACCGTTATTATTAGGGGATTATTCTTCTCAGTCATTTGTCTCCTAATTCCGTGCCTGTCAGCGCTGCTAACACCTGTATACCTGACAATGGATTATGGGGGTAATTCCAAATTGATCGCAGCAGGAAATTTTTTAGCAGTTGGGCAAAACCATGTGCACTGCAGGGGAGGCAGATGTAACATGTGCAGAGAGAGTTAGATTTGGGTGTGGTGAGTTCAATCTGCAATCTAAAATGCAGTGTAAAAATAAAGCAGCCAGTATTTACCCTGCACAGAAACAAAATAACCCACCCAAATCTAACTCTCTCTGCACATGTTACATCTGCCCCCCCTGCAGTGCACATGGTTTTGCCCAACTGCTAACAAAGTTCCTGCTGCGATCAGCTCAGAATTACCCCCTATATCTGACCTGCCTCTGACTTTATCCTTTATTATTTGGAAACTTACCTGTATTATCCGATCTTGGATTGTACCTGACCTGCTTCATGTCTCAGGCCTCAGTGTGCATCTGTTTGGGACTACCCTGCAACTACTGGGGTGTTTGAACGGTTTCCTCTTTTCCACCTAAATCCCAGGTCTGACCCAAGACTTGGAACACAGGGCCTAATTCAGATCTGATCGCTCGCTAGGGTTTTTTTGCAGTCCTGCGTTCGCATAGTCGCCGCCCACCGGGGAGTGTATTTTAGCTGTGCAAGTGTGCGAACGCCTGTGCAGCCGAGCGATACAAAAAGATCTTGTGCAGTTTCTGAGTAGCCCAGGACTTACTCAGCCGCTGCGATCACTTCAGCCTGTCCGGGGCCGGAATTGACGTCAGACACCCGCCCTGCAAACACTTGGGCACGCCTGCGTTTTTCCAGACACTCCCTGAAAACGGTCAGTTGCCACCCACAAACGCCTTCTTCCTGTCAATCTCCTTGCGATCGCCCGTGCAAAAGGATTCTTTGCACAAACCCAGCAGTGAACCGCTTTGAATCCGTGCGACACGCCTGCGCATTGCGGTGTATACGCATGCGCAGTTCTGACCTGATCGCAGTGGTGCAAAAACCGCTAGCGAGCGATCAGGTCTGAATTAGGCCCAAAGTACCAAACCTAGTCAGAGGAGGTCTAACAATTGCTTCCCGTGGCGGGTCAGGAAAAATGCCTGTCTGCAAAGAGTATTGTACTGTTTTGGCAAATATGGATCCAAGTACGTTACAGCACCCTATTAGGAGCTCACAGGGTCTGGATCGCAGCTGGCAGAACACAACCTTTGGGTAGTTTCAGCAAAGCCTTCTACATTCAGGGGGTCAAAGCTACAACTAGTTTACATGGAACCGCTGGCACTCATTGGACTGCATAGTTGGGCTTCCAGCCCAGAAGGAGAGTACTTGATCAGCAATGGAGACTGCAGATACTTTAATCATCTTGACTGGGAGAGGGCTGCATCAGGGCGTAGACATTCTGGTTTGCTGTGTATCTCTGCCAGGGTATCCGTTCACATGGTCGACAGTCGTTAGGTCGACCACTATTGGTCGACATTGACATGGTCGACATGGACACATGGTCGACACATGAAAATGGTCGTCATGAAAGGTCGACACATGAAAAGGTCGACATGAGTTTTTTTAACTTTTTTTCTTTTGGGGAACTTTTCCATACTTTACGATCCACGTGGACTACGATTGGAACGGTAATCTGTGCCGAGCGAAGCGGTAGCGGAGCGAAGGCACCATGCGACGGGACGCGGTGCACTAATTGGGGTTCCCAGTCACTTTACGCAAAAAACGACACAAAAAAAAGTTAAAAAACTCATGTCGACCTTTTCATGTGTCGACATTTCATGTGTCGACCATTTTCATGTGTCGACCATGTGTCCCTGTCGACTATGTCAATGTCGACCAATAGTGGCCGACCTAATGACTGTCGACCATAACATGGTCGACCATTCATACCGGAACCCTCTGCCAGAGGCAGAAGCTGAGCTTGGCTGTTGTTTACCGTCATTATCTCACTGGACAGGAATTCAGACTTCTTACGGGTGACTCCTCAATATGCTTGATGCGACGCTGTACCTGAAGTGACTGGGTAATACAGATCAGGTGCTCTAGGTGACATCTTACCTCTAGTCTGACCCTTTTTATTATAGTTTAGGTAACCTCCACCCTATTTGATCCTTAGTTCTTTGTAAGGATATTCATATGCCTATCCCAAGCGGTTCTGGGATGAATGGTTGACATAAACATGGTCGCCATAAACTAATAGTCGACACGAGACTGGTCGACACATGAAAAGGTCGACATGTTTTTTAAACTGTTTTTGGTGTCATTTTTTTCCGTAACATGACCAGGAACCCCAATTAGTGTACCGCGTCGGGCAAGGTGCTGCGCTCTGCACAGGTTACCATTCCCAATCGTAGACCACGTGGATGGTAAAGTATAAAAAAAGTTAAAAATCTATATTTTTAAAAAGCCATGTCGGCATTTCCATGCGTCGACCTGTCCCGTGTCGACCAATAGTGGTCGACCTAATGACTATGGACCTTAACATGGTCGACCATCCAAACGGATACCATCCCAAGCATGTTTAATTTGCTCTGACAGCCTCTACCACCTCTGACGGGAGGCTATTCCAAGTATCCACTACCCTTATATAGTCAGAGTTTCTCAAACTTTGGCCCTCATTCCGAGTTGTTCGCTCGCTAGCTGCTTTTAGCAGCAGTGCACACGCTAAGCCGCCGCCCTCAGGGAGTGTATCTTAGTTTAGCAGAAGTGCAAACGAAAGGATCGCAGCGCTGCTACAAAAACAAATTGTGCAGTTTCAGAGTAGCTGCAGACCTACTCCTACCTTGCGATCACTTCAGACTATTTAGTTCCCGTTTTGACGTCACAAACATGCCCTGCGTTCGGCCAGCCACTCCCCCGTTTCTCCAGCCACTCCTGCGTTTTTATCTGGTACGCCTGCGTTTTTCAGCACACTCCCTGAAAACGGTCAGTTACCTCCCAGAAACACCCACTTCCTGTCACTCACTCAACGATCGGCAGTGCAACTGAAAAGCGTCGCTCGAGCTTGTGTAAAACTGCATCGGCTTTTGTGAAAGTACGTTGCGCGTGCGCACCATACGCATGCGCAGTGCCGATTTTTAGCCTGATTGCTGCGCTGCGAACAACGGCAGCTAGCGATCAACTCGGAATGACCCCCTTTGTCACTACAGTCTAGGTTTTAAGGATATTCATGCTTCAGGCCAGATGGTTAAATCAAATTTACTTAGGTAAGTCATCTGTGCGCAAGCATATTATTATTGTTTCTTTATATTGCGCCACAAGGGTTCTGCAGCGCCTAACAAAGTACACGAACGTATGAGCAGTACTAGAGTACGAGACAATGCTGGACAAAAGCATGGTAAATAAATCCTTGTCCTGGACTGTCTGGTTTTCAAAGCTGCTGAGGATTGGCGGCTTTAAGGAATGAAATTAAACCGGCTGTACCTACCCTGTGCCGCAGGGTTCTCCTCTCCTGCTGTCGCCGTGGCACATAACCCCGCATGGCGGAGACAGGACTGGCCATACAGGATTATATAGACCGCCACGCTGTACTTACCCCGTGCCGCAGGGTTCTCCTGTCCTGCTGTCGCCGTGGCACATAACCCCGCATGGTGGAGACAGGACCGGCCATACAGGATTATTATATAGACCGCCACGCTGTACTTACCCCGTGCCGCAGGGTTCTCCTCTCCTGCTGTCGCCGTGGCACATAACCCCGCATGGCGGAGACAGGACCGGCCATACAGGATTATTATATAGACCGCCACGCTGTACTTACCCTGTGCCGCAGGGTTCTCCTCTCCTGCTGTCGCCGTGGCACATAACCCCGCATGGCGGAGACAGGACCGGCCATACAGGATTATTATATAGACCGCCACGCTGTACTTACCCCGTGCCGCAGGGTTCTCCTCTCCTGCTGTCGCCGTGGCACATAACCCCGCATGGCGGATTCAGGACCAGCCATACAGGATTATTATATAGACCGCCACGCTGCTACTTACCCCGTGCCGCAGGGTTCTCCTCTCCTTGTGTTGCCGTGGCACTTAACCCCACATGGCGGAGACAGGACCGGCCATACAGGATTATTATATAGACCGCCACGCTGTACTTACCCCGTGCCGCAGGGTTCTCCTCTCCTTGTGTTGCCGTGGCACTTAACCCCACATGGCGGAGACAGGACCGGCCATACAGGATTATTATATAGACCGCCACGCTGTACTTACCCCGTGCCGCAGGGTTCTCCTCTCCTGCTGTCGCCGTGGCACATAACCCCGCATGGCGGATTCAGGACCAGCCATACAGGATTATTATATAGACCGCCACGCTGTACTTACCCCGTGCCGCAGGGTTCTCCTCTCCTTGTGTTGCCGTGGCACTTAACCCCACATGGCGGAGACAGGACCGGCCATACAGGATTATTATATAGACCGCCACGCTGTACTTACCCCGTGCCGCAGGGTTCTCCTCTCCTGCTGTCGCCGTGGTACGTAACCCCACATGGCGGAGACAGGACCGGCCATACAGGATTATTATATAGACCGCCACGCTGTACTTACCCCGTGCCGCAGGGTTCTCCTCTCCTGCTGTCGCCGTGGCACATAACCCCGCATGGCGGAGACAGGACCGGCCATACAGGATTATTATATTGGGGTCTATTAACGAAGCTGAGCCTGTAGGGAAGTTGCCCATGGCAACCAATCAGCCGCTACGTATAATTTTATGGACTGCACTTTATAAATGTTACCTCAGCACTGATTGGTTGCCATGGGCAACTTCTCCACACTTCCCACTGCTTCATGAATAGACCCCACAGAGAGCAGTAATGCCCCCAGGGCCGGTGAAGAGATAATAGTCAGCACTGGGAGCTGCTGGTGACCGAGGATCGTCTCACTCTCAGGCTGCCCCACGCCTCAGACCCCCCCCCCCCCACCAGCTCCCTGCTGTACCCTTCCTGACCTGTTTCAGCCCTGACGTCACTGCCAGGGGGGAGTGTAGTGTGTGGCGGAAGTCGTGACGTCGATGCGTTGCTTCACACGGAGCTGCTGGAGAGCAGAGCCCTGTGATTGGCTACAGGGGAACGTCAGTCAGCCAGCCGAGCGACAGGCTGCGAGTCGAGGGGAGGCGGGACTGAGGGGTTGGCCAATGGCGGAGTAGGGTGTTACTGGAGGGGGCGTGGCTAGCTGCCAGCCGGAACATCCATCTCTCAGTTATTACCCGGTGACATTGGGGCGATCCGGCAGCTGAGAGCAGAGCAGCCAGGCAGGAGGACGTGCTGAGACTTGTAGTTCTACCGCAGCTGGTGAGACCCGGGGTGCCTGCTTTCTTACCTATAAGTATATATGTGCTAGTATCATATGTGTGTGTGTATATAATTAGTTTTATATATGTATTACATTATATATATATATATATATATATATATATATATATATATATATTTTTTTTTTTTTCCAGAGGCTGCTTTGATGACTTGTTTTAGAGACATCCAGTCCCACTAATGAGTTTTGATCTAGTAATATAATAATAATAATGTAATATTGCAGTGCTATGTGCGCCCGGCTGTCTGTACAGGGATCATATCGCTGTGCTCTCTCTCCCCCCTTCCACAGACAGCACAGAGCAGGATGGAGACCATTGTCCGCCGTTGCCCCTTCCTCTCCCGGGTCTCGCAGACCTTCCTGCAGAAGGCAGGCAAGTCGCTGATCTCCTACGCCCAGAACTGCCCGGTGATGATGAGCCCCAGATCCCTGTCCACCTCCACCGCGCACCATAAGGAGGCGAAGGATACCCCGTCCCGGGAGCAGAGTAAGCCTCCAGCATCTCTATTGCCCCTGCACCTCTGTCTGATACCTGTATCCCCCCCCTTACAGCCTCCCCTCCAGCATCTCTATTGCCCCTGCACCTCTGTCTGATACCTGTATCCCCCCCATACAGCCTCCCCTCCAGCATCTCTATTGCCCCTGCACCTCTGTCTGATACCTGTATCCCCCCCATACAGCCTCCCCTCCAGCATCTCTATTGCCCCTGCACCTCTGTCTGATACCTGTATCCCCCCCCCCCCATACAGCCTCCCCTCCAGCATCTCTATTGCCCCTTCACCTCTGTCTGATACCTGTATCCCCCCCCCATACAGCCTCCCCTCCAGCATCTCTATTGCTCCTAACCTCTGTCTGATACCTGTATCCCCCCCATACAGCCTCCCCTCCAGCATCTCTATTGCCCCTAACCTCTGTCTGATACCTGTATCCCCCCCATACAGCCTCCCCTCCAGCATCTCTATTGCCCCTAACCTCTGTCTGATACCTGTATTCCCCCCATACAGCCTCCCCTCCAGCATCCCTACTGCCCCTGCACCTCTGTCTGATACCTGTATCCCCCCCATACAGCCTCCCCTCCAGCATCTCTATTGCCCCTAACCTCTGTCTGATACCTGTATCCCCCCCATACAGCCTCCCCTCCAGCATCTCTATTGCCCCTAACCTCTGTCTGATACCTGTATCCCCCCCATACAGCCTCCCCTCCAGCATCTCTATTGCCCCTAACCTCTGTCTGATACCTGTATCCCCCCCATACAGCCTCCCCTCCAGCATCTCTATTGCCCCTAACCTCTGTCTGATACCTGTATCCCCCCCATACAGCCTCCCCTCCAGCATCTCTATTGCCCCTAACCTCTGTCTGATACCTGTATCCCCCCCATACAGCCTCCCCTCCAGCATCTCTATTGCCCCTGCACCTCTGTCTGATACCTGTATACTCCCCCCCCCACATTCATCCATACACCTACCTTACATCCTCCCCTCCAGCATACAGTGTCTCTGCTGCCCCTGCACCTCTGTCTGATACCTGTATTCCCCCCATACAGCCTACCCTCCAGCATTCCTACTGCCCCTGCACCTCTGTCTGATACCTGTATTCCCCCCATACAGCCTCCCCTCCAGCATTCCTACTGCCCCTGCACCTCTGTCTGATACCTGTATTCCCCCCATACAGCCTCCCCTCCAGCATTCCTACTGCCCCTGCACCTCTGTCTGATACCTGTATCCCCCCCATACAGCCTCCCCTCCAGCATCTGTACTGCCCCTGCACCTCTGTCTGATACCTGTATCCCCCCCATACAGCCTCCCCTCCAGCATCTCTATTGCTCCTAACCTCTGTCTGATACCTGTATCCCCCCCATACAGCCTCCCCTCCAGCATCTCTATTGCCCCTAACCTCTGTCTGATACCTGTATCCCCCCCATACAGCCTCCCCTCCAGCATCTCTATTGCCCCTAACCTCTGTCTGATACCTGTATCCCCCCCATACAGCCTCCCCTCCAGCATCTCTATTGCCCCTGCACCTCTGTCTGATACCTGTATTCCCCCCATACAGCCTCCCCTCCAGCATTCCTACTGCCCCTGCACCTCTGTCTGATACCTGTATTCCCCCCATACAGCCTCCCCTCCAGCATTCCTACTGCCCCTGCACCTCTGTCTGATACCTGTATTCCCCCCATACAGCCTCCCCTCCAGCATCCCTACTGCCCCTGCACCTCTGTCTGATACCTGTATCCCCCCCCATACACCCCCCCCCCCTCCAGCATCTCTACTGCCCCTGCACCTCTGTCTGATACCTGTATCCCCCCCCCCATACACCCCCCCCCCTCCAGCATCTGTACTGCCCCTGCACCTCTGTCTGATACCTGTATCCCCAATCCATACACTTCTCATACATCACCCCCTCCAGTATCCCTGCTGTCTATCTGATACCTGTGTCCCCCCCTCCAGCATGTCTGCTGCCCCTGCACCTCTTTCTGATACCTGTCTCCCCCCCCCCCCCCCCCCCCCCCCCCCTCCTCCTCCTCCTCCTGCATACTGTGCCCCAGGTAAAGTGGCCGCCGTAGGCTTCACCATGCGATTCTGTTTCTGCCTCACTGGACGCAATGATCTCCTTCAGGTAGAGTCTTCAGATCTTTGTCCGGAGGTCGCCGGCGCTGGTTAATTACAGGGTGGGGACTATTAACCTCCCCCCTGTAATTAATGTCCAGGACTCACATTTTGGCTACTTATCCGAATGCACAGGTCACTTTATAAATGCTAATGATGATGTATATTAGGTTTATTTTTGCTGAAATAATTCCTGTATAGTGATGTGAGCAGAGTAACCCATAGACGATGACTGAGAATAACTGTATTAGTTACACGGTTGGGTCGCGCTGTCCTCATGCAGTCTCGTGGTTTGGGTTCAGACCCGTTGCATTAACTATTCCTGTTCCGGGGAGAGGAGAGAAAATGACTTTTCATTTGTAGACGGGGAAGTTTCCATGTTGCATTAATAGTGTTTGCGGAGTACAGTAATGAATCTTTCCCTCTATATCCCTCAGGAACACATGGTTTTCTCACACTGGGAACAATATTTACATTCATGTGTGTGAACTTTAAATTCTTTAATATTATTTAATACCATACCAAGAAGTTCCGCAGGGCTGTAAATATATAACTGGGTATATTTGACTATAGTCATATGTGCACAGATCATGTGCTGGGAGCCAGACAGTATGTACCGGGATATAATGATATGTAACAAACACCAATAGGGAAAACCCGGTGAGTAAACTTACTATGCGGCACTTGGCAAAGATGCGGCGTCTTCAGGGACTGGATTTAAAGAAGCGATAATATTAAATACAAAACCAAACATGTTTTGTATTTGATTTTGTTTCCCCTTTAAATCCACCAACCACTCTGACAAGTAATTTTACCTCTAGGAATGTGGGGCTTGCCAGAAGAGCTTACAGCCTAAGGGGGTCACTCAGACCTGATCGCACGCTAGGATTTTTCGCTGCGATCAGGTCAGAACTGCGCATGCACGGCAATGCGCAGGTGCGTCGTACGGGTACAAAGCGGATCGTTGCTGTGCGATGGATTGTACGAAGAATCCGTTCGCACGGCCGATCGCAAGGAGATTGACAGGAAGAGGGCGTTCTGGGAGTGTTTGGAAAAATGCAGACGTGTCCAAGCGTTTGCAGGGAGGGTTCCTGACGTCAATTCTGGTCCTGGACATGCTGAAGTGATCGCAGCGGCTGAGTAAGTTCTGGGCTACTCAGAGACTGCACAAAACATTTTTGTACTGCTCGGCTGCACATGCGATCGCACACTTGCAAAGCAAAAATACACTCCCCCCTGTAAGCGGCGACTATCTGATCGCAGCGCTGCAAAAAATAGCAAGCGATCATGTCCGAATTAGTCCCTAAGTCTGTTGCATTAATAAGAACTTGTTGTATAGTGTAAACTGAAGGAGCGTGGGCGATTTATTCCGTCATGTAATGTTACTAATGCAGAGTGCAGTGTTTGTGTTTCTGTCCTTAATCGTGCGTCTGAGTGTAATAACTTGCTCTTTGACCCTGAACTACTCTCCAAACACCCGCCGTTCCCGTGCTCCCAAGGAGTGTTCTAGAATTATTCATGCCTGCGTGATCATAACACAATTTCTGATCTTTAGCCCAGGACCTGTAAATCTGATTAGCCTGGGTATCACCTGCAATTAGTACAAAGGGTACGGGTAGCACGGAGGCAGGGGGGGGGGGGAGGGGTATATTTCAGAGGTACAAATACTGATTTCATGTTTGCCCTGATTATATAAATGACAGTGCTGACAAATATTCATTTTTATTCTCTGTTCTATCTCTATGTAGATAGTTGAACCTGAAATTCTCGTAGCAGTTTCATAGAAAGGTCGTCTCTATTAACACATACTATGGTGCCCGTGGGGAGACTCCGTCCGCCTCTGCCCACAATTGGGCACCAGCCGTTGTTCCTGTGCATGCAGAAGTATGTGACGGGCTGCAGTCCCAGGGGAGCCCCTTAAAGCGTATTCCATATAGCTATATCCTGTTCAGATTCCTTGTCTGTTATGCTAAGTTACTGTTTAACGCAAAGTACCTCAGGCTGCGTGTAGACAGGTGAAAGGTATTTCTGCATAAAGACGTGTTTGGTATAACTCGTACAATAGTGCAGGCATTCCCAAACTCAAGGCACAGTCCAGGTTTTAGCGCTATCCGTGCTTGAGCACAGGTGCCTTACTCAGTAGCTCACTTATTTGGATTTAACCGTCTGTACTGAAGCCTGGATATCACCAAAATCCTCACTGTTATACCCCCTTCAGAGCGAAATGCCTGGTCGCATCCGGGTTTTTGGTACACGGGTCCTTCCCCGCTGCGACCTGACATACACCCCTTTCAGACTGGCAGCCTGACCTCACCGCCGACGCATCTCGAGACGGCACTTGGCGATGAGATGATCTCCAGGCACCAGCTGTTCTATGCGGGGTCGCAACCCTGGTTGTATTCAACCCTTCCCGCTTGATATTCCGGGTCTCTTCACCTGGTGCTTTCACACTGCGCAGTATCCCGGGTTCCTGCGCTTTCATGTGCAATAACCCGGGATATTTATGGCAGTGTGCAAGGGGTATTAGTGTGCCTTGAGGACAGAGGTTGAGAATGCCTGTAATAGGTTATCGGTAGGTTATCCAGTTTTGCTGCTTGATCTCCTCTTCATCGCTGCGCCCCACGTAAGGTGAAATGAGTTCTGCGCTCGGATCACCTGACTGGTTTCTGTGCCCAGATCTTCATGAACGCTTGGACTGGGGAAAGGGCTCAGCCTGTCTTTTGTTATCCGCTCCATCTATAAACTGGGATGACCCTGCCTGGCATTGTGTGAGCCAAATCTTTATCCATGAAAGTGACTGGACTCTTGCATGTTGCAGTGTCAGCGGGGGGGAAGAGAGTTTATCCTGGGGGTGAAACCAGTTTTCTTGCTTCTGTTCCAAGAAACTTTTAGTTAATATTTGATTAGACTTTTCTGCCTCTGTGTTCGGCCTATACTCACCGCCTATCTAAGTCCTTGCAGTTTGCATTGAGGCCAGTGGCTGGGGAGGCGCTGGCTAGTATCGCAGCCAGATGTACACACCTAAAAGTGATTAGAGTAATACAAAGATGATATTCTGAAGGGGACATTTACTAAGCAGTGATAAGAGCGGAGAAGTGAGCCAGTGGAGAAGTTGCCCATGGCAACCAATCAGCACTTTAGTAACATCTATAATTTGCATACTATAAAATGATACAGAGCTGCCGATTGGTTGATGGGGCAACTTCTCCACTGGCTCACTTCTCCGTTCTTATCACTGCTTAGTAAATGTCCCCCTAAGTTCTAAATATCTTTTTTTGTATTATTCTAATCATTTTTGTAGTCAAAACTCTGGAGTGTACTGGAGTATGACGGGTGAGGCAGTGCCTACACCAGCCTGCCCTGAGCTCACGTCACTGGCTATTTGGCATTTTTCGGCCCAGGTCATTGACCGGGAAACTGCACCGAACCTAGAACAGCGTGAAAGGAATTATATTTATAACACTTAACGTCCAATTAATCCATAGTACTAGTTCTACAGAGATCCATAACTAAATCCCGCCTGTTTGATCTACAGTGCAAATAAACTTCCATAATGTTTTATTACTAAACAGTGGCTAATGTTAATATTATCCACACATTGGGCCTGATGTTGCTTCTCGCACAACTCTCAATGTGACTGCATCTAGCACTTTTTATGTTGTGGTGTGGGGGCTTCGTGAACGGCTTGCGAACGTACGCACAATTCGGAGTCTTAACTGGGCGGCAGGAGCCAGGCGAGAGAACCGTTTTGACGGCGTGTAGCCGGCGTTACTTGTCGCTCTGTGTCGTGCTTATGCCTTGTGGACGCCACATTCTGTCACACCTCTTGCAGCCGGCACGGGGTTGGTGTAAGGGGTGATAATGGCGTATGTCCGCGAGTACAGGAGAGTGTGTAAGTCACATTGCGCTCACAGCGGGCGTTGCGTTGGCAGTACCAGCATTGCGTTGGCAGTACATATGTCTTATAATCAGGCCTGTTATAGGTAGTGATGAGCGGATTCGGTTTTACTCGGTTCTCAAAACCGAATCTTATTGGCTCACTGATGTCACGTGTTTTGGATAGCCAATAAGATTCGGTTTTGAGAACCGAGTAAAACCGAGTAAAACCGAATCCGCTCATCACTAGTTATAGGTAATCCTGACCACTCTTTATTCTATAAACTCTATACTACTGTTCTGTTTTTAAGCTTTGATGGTCATAACCTGCTATTGAGTGGTGTATAACGCGTGTAGTGTACATATAATTATACCATCAGGCTTCATTAATGCAATGGTGTCCATATTTCGTGAGTAACCATGAGCAACCAGAGTCTTGCTTTCATTAGGCTGACTTTAGTTGCCCGATCACGGCTACCTTATTTCCGGGACGGCCACTTGTGTGTAGCACTGGCATACTCTATAGTCGTCATTATATTTCTTTCTTTTCTTCTCTAGAAGCTCAGATGACTACGAGTGCAGCCCCGGGAGCCGCCGCTGCTACGCCCCAAATGCCAGCAGATCACGTGGCTGCCGCCAGCGGCCAGGCTGCTTCCAAATGTCCCTTCCTGGCCGCAGAGATGACCCACGAAAGCAGCAGCGTGTTCCGGAAGGCCAGCCTCGCCCTGCAGGAGGATGTCCATGAGATGCAGAGCATGAGGAAAGGTGCGTTCCGTGTCTCTACCGCGCACTATGTTACCAAAAAGAAACTTGTGCTACTTTTTGTCATACTGGTGCAGTACAGTTTGTTGCAGCAACTTAGAGAATGGGTTTTGTAAGTAAATGAAACCTGCGCAGATCTCATATGGAGACTGTTATGTGTCACATATTTACACCGTACTATGGGGGTCATTCAGATCTGATCCCAGCAGCAAATTTGCTAGCTAATGGGCAAAACCATGTGCACTGCAGGTGGGGCAGATGTAACATGTGCAGAGAGAGTTAGATTTGGGTGGGTTATATTGTTTCTGTGCAGGGTAAACACTGGCTGCTTTATTTTTACACTGCAATTTAGATTTCAGTTTAAATACACCCCACCCAAATCTAACTCTCTGCACATGTTACATCTGCCCCACCTGCAGTGCACATGGTTTTACCCATTAACTAACAAATTTGCTGCTGCGATCAGGTCTGAATTAGGCCCTCTGTTCAGTTCCGATGAGGTGCGGACGTGGGCTTGCAGCCCGTGTACGGGCCCGCTTAGGATGACTGCAGTTCTGGGACACATAATATGATCTAATACAGAGTGCACAGAAATACAGGATAAGGCTTTATGTAACTGCTCTTTATGTCTGCTTATAAATAGAACCCAAAAGACCGCCACCCCAATCTGTATAACTGGAGGGAAGATGAGAGTTGGTGGGGTTTGAGTCAATGGAAGAAACTATTATTGTCAGAGAATAAATCAGAACTTGATAAAAGTTAGGTCATAACATTTATGCCCTAGTTCCCACTGCGCGTGTGTGGCGCAGCGTCAGGACAGGAGAAGGCCGGGATCGGGGGTAAGTGTAACAGGACGGTGACCTGGCACATTTCCGGGTCCAATATTTTACTAGTATATAAAGTGAACAGGCGTCTGTGTTCTCATTGCGTGACATCCTCTAGGAACGGCTACATCCGGCCCATATATAGATGAATGATATAAAAATAACTTGGTCTGGATACAGTTCCCAGCTGTGAGTTGTGTGCACATCGTGTGTAATTGTGCGTCACTGGCTGCAGCCAGTCCCTGATCGGAATACACAGGATAAGTGTTATAGAGGGGGAGCTGGTGCAGTGTTTGCTTTCTTCAGTGGCAATAAGGAAGGTGTAACCTAAGCGGTTGGGTTATGTAAGCTATGCGGGATTCTCCTATTACAGTAGTGAGAAAGCGGACATCGTTTTATTATACACCTTCTCCAGTTACTGTAGAATAAATACCCTTTTTATATTCATTGCTGGTGGAGAATCTATTGTCTGACAGGTGTCCATGCACATTGTCTTCCAGATCCTGCGAGTGAGCCAGCGGCCACTAGATCCAGCCCACAGAAGAAGATCGGGGTGTTGGAGACATTTCAGGAGCGGGTTCTTCATCAGAAGCCGGAGCTGGTCTCTCACCTCCTGCAGGATAACATGCCAAAATGTAATTATTTTACTGCTGTCCATTGCTATGAAGTTGCACTACTCTCGCTGTGGGGTGTGCATTATAATGTATATTGCATTGACACACACACCCCACCGGCCCACCCCTTCCTACCTCTTCATCTGTTGCACAGTTGCCCCTTGGACCTTCCCTCCTGAATGTTCTGGAAAGAACGTCCAATAAGCAGACAGATATGAGTTTCCCACTTGAACCTTTACAGGGTATGTCCTAGCAGTCTGGCCTAATCTGACCGGTAAGTCACACAAGTGCGTGGCTGTATGTGGAAACTGGGGGCGTAGGCGCTGTGGGCGAACCGGCCGTTGTGTTGCCAGAATTAGTAAGGGACACGCTTACCACAGCGGCCTTTTCTGGCACAGAATATTAGAAATAGACTATGTTGATCTATCTCCTCAATTAGTTCAGTATTAGTCCGAGTATAGCACAATGCACTGGGGTTGGTTTAAGGTCATTGCTTGAATTACGAAATGTAAAATTTAGGAATAATTTATTTATAATCCACACGCACAGTGCCGGCCACGATCGTCATTGGTGTTTGCGTGCGACCCAAGGCCGTATTTGCCTTCTGATAAACAGATAGTGTCCCTTTGATCGCTGGCCATGCGCAGGGTGATTTCATGACCGCTGGGCAATGTTTAGTTTACTGGACCTCACGAATACTGCGTCTTACGTAACGTGTCTGTCTCTCTCGTTTTCGCAGCAGTGCGCACCTTCAAGTACGACCAGTTTTTCGAGAAGAAGATTGAAGAAAAGAAAAATGACCACACCTACCGCGTCTTCAAAACGGTCAACCGGCGGGCGCAGGTCTTCCCGATGGCGGATGACTATTCCGACTCGCTGATCAGTAAAAAGACCGTCTCCGTCTGGTGCAGCAACGACTACCTGGGAATGAGCCGCCACCCGAAGGTGGTGGGTGCCGTCATGTGAGTTGGTGCATAACGCATACAGGAAACATTCACAGCTCAGAGTCTGTTTGTTATGTCTGCATCAACCATAAAGATGAATATTCTTATCTTATCCAATATCAGCCTTATCTGAGCACTGAGAAACGGAAAAACCACCAATAAATTCTGTTGTGCTTATCTAAAAATATCACCGATAATAAGTAACACATTAAAAACAAACAGACCTAAGTACATCACGCTTACGTAACTATGGGGGTGTTTCAGATCTGATCACTGGTTGTTTAATTTTGCTGTCCTGCGTTCAGATAGTCGCCACCTCCAGGGGAGTGTAAACTGGCCGTGCAAGTGTGCGATCCCATGTGTACGCAGAGCTGCAAAAATCCACTGTGTGCGCAGCCCAGGACTTACTCAGTGCGATCACATCCGGCTCGTAGGGGCCGGAGCTGACGTCCGACACCCGCCCTGAGAATGCTTGGGTACGCCTGCATTTTTCCAGACACTCCCAATAAACGGTCACTTACCACCCACAATTGGCATCCTCGTGTCAGTCACCTTGCGAACGCCCGTGCGAACTGATTTTTTCGCACCATCCCAGCGCTGACCGGCGATGCCCTTTGTTGCTGTCTGACGCACGTGCGCATTACGGTGCATACTCATGTGCAGTTAGTACTTGATCGCCCGCTGTGCAGCGATCAGATCTGATTGACCCCCATTCATTATATAGATATCGGCACATAACAACCTCTCTCAGTTAAAGATGAGCGTAGATACCAATAACACAGTATTTAGGTCTTCCAGAAAGTGCTATTGGTTTAGTAAATCCCCCCCATTTTCCATGTCTTCTTTAGTAACATTCGGTTCAAGTTATTAGACGAGGAGAATTTGACGAAGCTTTAGCTATTTTGAATTCTGTGTCCTGCGCTAGTTGTTCACTTCTTATCGGAGTACTGTATATACTGCTGTTTGAAGCTCTGCGATACAGATTGTCTTGCTCAAGGTCTCCGGGACCCAAGGCCTGAATATGACCCTCACGTCTGTGATTTAATCTGTGATCCGACCTTCGAATTCTAGTTAAAGCTTTTAACACCCTTGGTGAGCAGTAATTGGGTCACGTAGCACTATGGGCCTGTGACCCATATGCATCCTGTGTAACTGGAGCTGTGACCCCCCTACGTGCCGGCATTATGTCCATCACCTAAGCCTGGAAACCTGATAAGGAACCTGATTATGAGTTGTTATGCGTTCTGTAGGCGCTAAGAGGGATTGAGGGAAAACGATGCCATTGTATCGTGACCTAAATCTGCCTCGAGCTGGGTCAAGCTGTACAGTACGTGAGAGAGATTGCATCCAGGCTCTTGTTCTGCACCAAGCCTTTGTCGTCTTCAGATTTTTCTCAAACAAAGCATCGGTTGCGTAATGGGGTGTTACGATAAGTGATATGCCGCAGCGCGTTACCGGGGGCGTGAGTCCAGGTGTCTGTTATCACGCCGCTCCCAGTCTCTTGTGTTCTGTCTAATCTGTTTGCCCTCACAGGGGCTGAAGTCTTTGCCCCACCCCTGCCCTGGCGCCCGGAGGTCCTTGCTGGGGCTCTTAGTAGGAGATTTATCAAGGCTTGGAGAGAGATAAAGTAGAGAGATTAAACCAGTCTAAATGCCATGTTACAGGCTGTGTTTGAAAAATGACAGGAGCTGAATGGTTGGCACTTTGGGGCAGATGTACTAAAGCCTTTGGAGAGTGATAAAGTAGCGAGAGAGAATGTAGCAACCAATCAGCTCCTAACTGTCTTATTTCAAACACAGCCTGTAACATGGCAGTTAGGAGCTGATTGGCACTTTATCTCTCTCTCCAGGCGTTGATACAATCTCCCCCTTGAGGTCCGTAGGGGCTAATTCAGACCTGATCAGGTCTAAAGTGCGCATGCTCCGGCCATGGCAGACGGCGGTCTTAGCTCTGCGATCGCCTCTGCCTGATTGACAGGCAGAGGCGGTCGCTGGGCGGGATGGGGTGGGCCAGCAGCGCTTGGCCGTCGTTTAGGGGGCGCGGTCCAGGCAAAACGCAGGCGTGCCCGGACCATTGGGGTGGCCGGCCGCGGCGGCTGTGTGATGTCACATCCAGCCGCTGTGACCGGGCAGCGACGAGTAGCTCCCTGCCAGCGCGCAGGAACTGCGCTGGCCGGGAGCTACTCCTACAGTACAAAAGCATCGCCGCTGTGCAATGCTTTTGTACTTGTGCGGGCGAGTAGGGCCTGACACGCGGGGCGGACTAGCCCTGTGCTGGGCGTCCCCCCACATGTCGGTGAAGCTGATCATAGATGTGCTAAATTTAGCACAACTACGATCAGGTCTGAATCACCCCCATAGTACCGCTATAGAGCGAGGTGTAATCCTGCCCATTGAAGCGATACGGGCGGCTTGTGGTGTGGGGTAATATTTGATTTATATTTCATCCATTGCGGCCGGATCGGTGAGTGGTCTGTTGCCGTATACGTTAGCTGCTCCCTAGTACGTGGTGGGGTTTACCGTAACCACACGAGCGGACCCTGGTCCTGTAAGACGGAGCGCGGACGTGTGTCTCTGTCCCTGTGGAATGTTTCAGCCTCTTAATATAGTTAAACAAAGACCCCTAATCTGGGAAAGTTACTAATTATTTTAGCTAGAAACGGCCTCATCAAGCCATGTGAACAGAAAACCCTTTGTATAGTGGGATTAATATTATTTCCCGTCTTCTGCGTGTTCTCTGCAGTGTTAGGGGTTCTTAAATATCTTTATATTAACCAACAAACTAAACGTTATTTCTTTGTGACTACACCCTCAGTGTTGTGTAACGTTGTGTGTGAGCAGGGAAATAGCTGTTAGTGTTGCACACAGTGTTATCTGGTAGCGATTGTATTGGAAAGAGGAAGACGGCAGTGCAGAAGTAACGTTACCTCAGACACGGCAGGTGGCCGCGTCCTGTGTTACATGTGGGGTCAGGTTATGTAAGGGTTTGCGGCCGGTTACCAAATCCCACTTTGTGTTCTGACTTCCCTGTAAATAACGTGTCCGGCTTGGTACATACAATCGCAATGTGTGTGTAAATAAATCCTCTTCTTTCTTTTTTGGTAGGGAAACGCTAAAACACCACGGAGCCGGCGCAGGTGGCACCAGGAACATCTCGGGAACCAGTAAGTTCCATGTGGATTTGGAGCATGAATTGGCCGACCTCCACGGAAAGGACGCCGCGCTGCTCTTCTCCTCGTGCTTCGTGGCGAATGATTCCACGCTCTTCACGCTGGCCAAGATGTTACCCGGTAAGAGACGCTCTGATGGGCCTACTGTGACTGCATCGCCTCCCGTCTGGATGATGGTAGCTGTGATTATTGGGGAGGGGGCCGGTAGTGCGACCTGTCTGGTATTGCGTGAGACATTTTTATTTTCTCTTACGTCCTAGAGGATGCTGGGGTCCACATTAGTACCATGGGGTGTCTAATGTCATTTTGTGACATTTAAAGGTTTTGCGGTAATAAAAGATGACGCGTCGCAGAAGTATAACTATTTATTACTGGTTGTACCTAAACCCACACAGGTGTCCGTACCAAATGTCACCATACCGTTATTCTGTATGTGAGGCGTTAAACGTGTGGTGCCATACAGGGTGTAACTAATACTACAGGGTGATTCAGAAGTCGCAGTATACCCTTTTGTTTCGAAAACTGTGCAGGAAATGGGAAAACTGAACACTCCAGTAAGGTATGGGTGAGGTGGGTTATCTTTTAGGGTATGTACCGAACATGGGCGCCATCTTGAATCTAAGTCCATTTTTTTCAAATGGAAAGGGTGTCATGTAACATGTCAAACAACATCAGAATTTGCTGAAAAGTTTATTGCTGCAAACTGATTTGAAATAGCACTTAATGGTTTCTCGGAATTTGGAAATTAGGCACCTGACAGTGTCATGTGAAACTGGAGGTCTTTCTGGGTGCCGGTTGTTATAATTTGCAGCTATGACACGGAAACTTTGTTCTCCAGACATCAAAATGACCTCCGTTCTCTCCTCTTTTGTGAAAGCAATCTTCTGTTACCTGCAACAAAAAGTGTTGTAACTTTTGAACCATAATGGCTATTCCAAATCTGTTTGCAGCAATAAACTTTTCAGCAAATTCCTGTGTTATTTGACATGTTATACAACCCCCTTTCCAATTGAAAAAACTGACTTAGATTCAAGATGGCCGATTTCAAGATGGCATCCATGTTCGGTACATACCCTAAAAGATAGCCCACCTCACCCATACCGTACTGGAGTATTCAGTTTTCCCATTTTCTGCACAGTTTTTGAAACAAAAGGGTGTACTGCGACTTTTGAATCACCCTGTATATAATATAACAGAGAGATATCACAACTGTGTCCAGGATATAAAACCCACACAAGGCCAGTATCCCGGACATAGACTGTCACCCATCGTCTCAGCTGGGACTCGGGTTTTGGAGCCCATACCTGCGGATCACTTGGGGGTGAGGAACTTTCCCTTGCACACCCTCCACCCTTATAATGAGAGTAGTTATAATGTAACGTCACGTGATATTACGTTGTTTGGCAACATTTGCAGACCCGGGAGACAGAAGTGTTCTAGCAGCAAATTGTATAATTACACGGTTATGCAATATTGCCTATAACTTTTTATATGATTACTATCTGTGGGTGTGTGGCCAGCATCTGTCAGTGTATGTTACATTAGGTCCGTGTTCTGTTTGTGTTGATTAAATGTCTCTTGGCTGAACCTCTTTACCATTTGCCAAGCACTTCTATTTTACTATATGTCCTGTAGCAATGTTACTTTTTACATGTCACTTGGTCTTTAACAAAAGTCTTATTTTGTAATTGAGATTTTCTATATATATATATATATATATATATATATATATATATATATATATATATATATATATATATATATATATATATATATATATATATATATAATTTTACAGGTTGAGTATCCCTTATCCAAAATGCTTGGGACCAGATTTTTCCGTATTTTGGAATAATTGCATACCATAATGAGATATCATGTTGATGGGATCTAAATCTAAACACAGAATGCATTTATGTTTTATATACACACAGCCTGAAGGTAATTTTAGACAATATTTTATATAACTTTGTGCATTAAACAAAGTGTGTCTACATTCACACAATTCATTTAAGTTTCATATACACCTTATGCACACAGCCTGAAGGTCATTTAATACAATATTTTTAAGAACTTTGTGTAATAAACAAAGTTTGTGTACATTGAGTCATCAAAAAACAAAGGTTTCACTATATCACTCTCACTCAAAAAAGTCTGTATTTCGGAATATTCCGTATTTCGGAATATTTGTGTGTATATATATATGTGTATATATATATATGTGTATATATATGTATAATTTTATATATGTATAATATTATATATATATATATATATATATATATATATAATGTATCCCATATCCAAATATTCCGAATTCTTTGAGTGAGACTGAGATAGTGAAACCTTTGTTTTCTGATGGCTCAATATACACATATTTTGTTTAATACACAGTCATTAGAAAATATTGTATTAAATGACCTTCGGGCTGTGTGTATAAGGTGTATATGAAACATAAATGAAATGTGTGTATGTACACAAACTTTGTTTAATGCACAAAGTATATTATAATATTGGCTAAAATGACCTTCAGGCTGTGTGTATAAGGTGTATATGTAACATAAATGTATTTTGTGCTTAGACTTGGGTCCCATCGCCATGATATCTCATTATGGTTTGCAATTATTCCAAAATATGGAAAAATCCGATAACCAAAGTACTTCTGGTCCCAAGCATTATGGATAAGGGATACTCAACCTGTATGTGTGTGTGTGTATATGTAATATTTGATATGATTTTTTTTCTTATGAAATGCAGGCTGTGAAATCTACTCTGACGCTGGAAACCATGCCTCCATGATTCAGGGTATCCGGAACAGCGGGGCGGCGAAGCACATCTTCCGCCACAATGACGTTGGTCATCTCCGGGAGCTGCTAAAGAACTCCGACCCATCAATCCCTAAGATTGTTGCCTTTGAGACTGTCCATTCCATGGATGGTGAGTGTGTGGGCGGAGGACGCCATAACGTTATGTAGCCTGTGTGCCTGTAAGGGCGTCATGGTTGCCTAGCACTGATCATAGCTACGCTTCCCTGCTTATTGCTGAACGGGATATAAATAACGAATCATTAAAAAATTTGGACAAACCCATTCTAGCCTTAATATGGCGCCTGCTATGTACTTGTTAACTAAGGACTACATTTTCCAACATATCTGCTAAAGATCTGATCTTCCGCATTGGGCATGCTGGTCACTGTAGTACACACGCTGCAGACGTGACTGCACTGAGTGAGTAGTCGTTTCCTTATGATGGGGAAAACCAATAACCTATATTTCCGTATGATGGGGGAAAAACCAGTAACGTGTATTATTTCCTTATGGTGGGTGGAAACCAATAACATATATTGTTTTTGTATGATGGGGAAAAACCAGTAACCTGTATTATTTCCTTGTGGTGGCGGGAAACCAATAACCTGAAGCATTTCCTTAAACTATACAAAAGAATCCCATCCGTCAGTCACTGTCTCAGAGCTATTTGCGGAACACAATGAGTTGTATCATCGCCGTAGCGAGGCTGTTACTGGGGTTAGTCACTGGTATTGTGCGCTGGTTTAACACTGACCTTCTCCTTCATTAATGTTCCGTGTGATGAATCTGTTACAGGTGCCGTCTGTCCCCTGGAGGAGATGTGTGACGTGGCACACGAGTACGGAGCCATAACATTTGTGGATGAAGTGCACGCGGTCGGGTTGTACGGCTCGCGGGGAGGCGGGATAGGAGACCGTGATGGGGTCATGAATAAAATGGATATTATCTCTGGCACACTTGGTATGTTCGAGTACACTGGTCAGCTTACATTAACTGTATTTGATGTACTAACGCCTGATGTGCTGCCATATAGCGGTCAGCGTTGGAGAGAAGTGTTTAACTCCTGCATATTACGCAGCGCTGCACAGAGAACAGGATGCTAACCCCCCCTCAGTCCCTGCCCCATTGAAGCTTAGCCTAGATTCCCTTCCACACATGTTAAGGTCCATTATGCCAACATGGTGGTGCAGTGGTTAGCATTCATGCTTCACAACACAGAGGAAATGAGTTCAATTCCTGACCAAATCAGTATATGTGTGGAGCTTGTATGTTCTCCCTATGTTTGCATGGGTTTCCTCCAGCTGCTCTGGGTTCATCCTACACATACATGTAAGTTAGCTGGCTGAAGACATATATATTTGCCCAAGTGTGTGTATACATCTAGTAGGGAATATAGATTTGTAACTAGTAATACATTAAACTAGCAATATGTTTTTGAACTGTGGAAAAATTAACATAAATGGTATAAAACAGCCAGCACACAGGGATAGTCATGTGTCTTCCTACTGGGTTTTGTGGAAAAGCAAATAAGAATTCTACCACATAGCCGAGAAGAACATACAAACTCCACACATATAGGGTTCTGATCAATCTAGAACTCACGTCCCTAGTGCTGTGGGACCAGCAACAGTAACCACTGAGCCACCCTATGTGTGTGTATGTAATGGTGACCACTGTACCACCCTATGTGTATATGTAATGGTGACCACTGAGCCACCCTATGTGTATATGTAATGGTGACCACTGAGCCACCCTATGTGTGTATGTAATGGTGACCACTGAGCCTCCCTATGTGTGTATGTAATGGTGACCACTGAGCCACCCTGTGTGTGTATGTAATGGTGACCACTGAGCCACCCTGTGTGTGTATGTAATGGTGACCACTGAGCCACCCTGTGTGTATATGTAATGGTGACCACTGTGCCACCCTATGTGTGTATGTTATGGTGACCACTGAGCCACCCTATGTGTATATGTAATGGTGACCACTGAGCCACCCTATGTGTGTATGTAATGGTGACCACTGAGCCACCCTATGTGTATATGTAATGGTGACCACTGTGCCACCCTGTGTGTGTATGTAATGGTGACCACTGAGCCACCCTATGTGTGTATGTAATGGTGACCACTGTACCACCCTATGTGTATAAGTAATGGTAACCACTGAGCCACCCTATGTGTATATGTAATGGTAACCACTGAGCCACCCTATGTGTGTATGTAATGGTGACCACTGAGCCACCCTATGTGTATATGTAATGGTGACCACTGTACCACCCTATGTGTATAAGTAATGGTGACCACTGAGCCACCCTATGTGTATATGTAATGGTAACCACTGTACCACCCTATGTGTGTATGTAATGGTGACCACTGAGCCACCCTATGTGTATATGTAATGGTGACCACTGAGCCACCCTATGTGTGTATGTAATGGTGACCACTGAGCCACCCTATGTGTGTATGTAATGGTGACCACTGTACCACCCTATGTGTATAAGTAATGGTAACCACTGAGCCACCCTATGTGTATATGTAATGGTAACCACTGAGCCACCCTATGTGTGTATGTAATGGTGACCACTGTACCTCCCTATGTGTATATGTAATGGTGACCACTGTGCCACCCTATGTGTGTATGTAATGGTGACCACTGTGCCACCCTATGTGTGTATGTAATGGTGACCACTGTGCCACCCTGTGTGTGTGTGTATGTAATGGTAACCACTGTGCCACCCTATGTGTGTATGTAATGGTAACCACTGAGCCACCCTATGTGTGTATGTAATGGTGACCACTGAGCCACCCTATGTGTGTATGTAATGGTGACCACTGAGCCACCCTATGTGTGTATGTAATGGTGACCACTGTGCCACCCTGTGTGTGTGTGTGTGTATGTAATGGTAACCACTGTGCCACCCTATGTGTGTATGTAATGGTAACCACTGAGCCACCCCGAGATTGTACAACTAAACTGATCATTTTGTTTCTGCTTTAAATGTCTGTCGCCTCTCCTAGTGGGAGATGTATGGAGGATTGGTCAAGTTGTCCATAGCAACAAAGCAGCTCCGGCCTATCACTTTGTAGAATGGACTTGATAAATGCTACCTTGGTAGCTATGGGCAACTTCTCCACTCTTCACTGCTTGATGCATCTCCCCCCCATAGAATCCAATAAGGTAGGTTGTCATTGTACTGAGCCTTCCCGCTGTGTCTTCTGCAGGGAAAGCGTTCGGCTGCGTCGGAGGATACGTCGCCAGCACCAGCGATCTGATAGACACCGTCCGCTCCTACGCCGCTGGTTTCATTTTCACGACCTCTCTCCCCCCAATGCTGCTCTCCGGAGCGATGGCCTCCGTCAGGCTGCTGAAGAGCGAAGAAGGCCAAGCCCTCCGCCGCCAGCACCAGCGCAACGTCAAGCTTCTGCGGCAAATGCTGATGGACGCCGGCCTCCCGGTGGTGCATTGCCCTAGCCACATCATCCCCATCAGAGTAAGTGTTTCACATTAAAGTATCCATTATATTCTCCACCCTGGGCGTGCGTGTGTGTGTACAAGATGTACAGAGACATCCACGTGTTTCACAATTCTGGCAATAGAGCAATATGTAACGTGTGCACGATCGTATTACGCAGTATTTCTGCATTTCATAGTACGAGTCCGGGCAGCGTTCCCGTCTACGGGCACATTTGCTGCCCTGGAAACGCCTTAATCCTTTGGTACTGGGAGTGTCGGAGCCTGAAGGCCTCGGCTTGTGTAAACGTATAGGCAGGCATTCCAATTAGTCAGGCTTTAATCTCACGTTTAACTCGGGTGACCTGTTCTCTAGTTTGGAAGGGACGTGTAAACGGAGAAGGAATCCTAAATAAAACTGGGCGGAATCCCGACCTCTTACTAAGCTGCGGATTCCAGCATGTTGGTGACTTGGCATAAGCCCTTAGTTACTCACCTCTGTGAGGACAGACTGGAGCAGTCTCGGCACAAGCAGGTAGAACAACTTCTGTAGGAATGGAGAAGTCTGCAAACAAACCGCTCAACATTAACCTGTCCGTCTCCAGGTGTTACGGAGCAAAGTGCTCTACCTGAAACAGGTGTTTATACTTCTAGTTCAGTGGTTCTCAAACTCGGTCCTCAGGACACCACACAGTGCATGTTTTGCAGGTCACCCAGCAGGTGCACAGGTGTACTCATTACTCACTGACATATTTTAAAAGGTCCGCAGGTGGAGCTAATTATTTCACTTGTGATTTCTGTGAGGAGACCTGCAAAACATGCACCGTGTGGGGTCCTGAGGACCAGAGTTTGAGAACCTGTGTTCTAGGGCTACACGTTAATGTTGTTTAAACCCATAAAGCAACCAGTCTATTTGGTTGAAAATATATTTATTTATTTTATTTAATAATCCTATCTTTGCATGAGCGCCGGGAAAGATGTCCGTCCATTCATTTTGTTTATTTCAGGTTTCAGATGCTGCAAAGAACACGGCCATCTGTGACAAACTGATGAGCCATTATGACATCTACGTCCAAGCCATCAATTACCCCACAGTCCCGCGGGGGGAGGAAATGCTGCGGATCGCCCCAACCCCGCACCACAATCCTCAGATGATGAACTATTTCTTGGGTAGGTGGGAAACCCTTACAGTACGTGGGTAGGCTGTGGTCCCGCCATACCGAGCCTATCTGTTCCTAGTGGGCTGCGATATATAAACACTGATCCTAATTTTGTTGAAAGCATAAGGAAATGCTGTTCTTGTGGTTTATAAACTCATAGGGGGGTATTCAATTGTTTGAAAAGTCAGTTGGGTGTCTGTTTTTTTCCTGTCTATTAGATAGGAAAAAAACAGACACCCAACCCACTTCTCAAAAATTGAATTCCCCCCATATTGTTGTACCTGGGACCCGGCATATCACTCCGATCCCCCACACTGCCCTTCCCCCTCCCTGCACTGTATACTTCCCCTTCCCCCTTCCTGTACTGAATACTTACCCTTCCCTGCACATAGCAGCAAGGTCATACGGCTGAGGTCTGCCCGTATTAGAGATGACCATCGATCACTGATGATTCCTAATCATCGATGGTTTATGGCCAATGTCGAATGCATCAGTGGGAGAGAACCAGATGCCACAGTATAAACAAATATTTTATTTATTCATTATTTTACGAGGCGGTGGGACTTGGAACATAGCTCCGCCTCAGGCAACCGTGAAGCCCCGCCCCCAGGCTGTGATTGGCCTTCGGGTCATTCAGTGAAATAACAGGGATGACCATCGATGGTCTCCCATAGCATAGTTGGTGACCATTGATCGCCACTCAGTTTCGCCATCCATGCTGAACACACCGATGACCATCCCTAGTCCGTAACGGCACCAGTCTCCCATTGTGCACGTAGGAGGCGGGACGGACTTTACCAGAACATTATACAGACACATATTATAAGCTAACAAAAACAAACTGACCACGCCTGCCATAAAAATCATCTCTGATCCAAACATCCGTAAAACTCATCGGTGGATGGGTTAGAATGCTCGTGTGTTTGTGGTAGGAAGTCACAAGGCATGCTGGGAACTGGAGGCCAGACCTCTCACCAGTTTATGTCGTTCTGCGCTTCACCAGGTGTCTGCTCTCTCCACAGAAAAACTGCTGAAGACCTGGCAGGACGTGGGCCTGGAGCTCCGCCCCCATTCCACCGCAGAGTGTAACTTCTGCCGGCAGCCGCTGCACTTCCAGGTGATGAGCGAGAGGGAGAAATCCTACTTCTCCGGCCTCAGCAAGATGGTTTCCGCCAGTGCCTAACGCCAAGGGCTCATGTGGCGCCAGAGTCTATAGTAAAAGATTTATATGTCATGTACCAGAACAGTGTAGTATGTCCACAGATTATAAGTATTGTTATTGCCAATGGATGTTATTAAAATGTCTTTCATATGGTAAATGTCTGTCCCTGTTTTACTAAGGACGTGTCCTGGAGATCTGCAAATAGAAACAGGACAACATCTCTTCTGTGGGATCCATAGGGAGTCCACAGGGAATACCATGGGGGTGTAGGTGATGGTGAAAGGACCGGGCAGCAAACTGTTAAATAAATAAAATTTTAATCAGAGTACAATGACGACCAGAGGGAAAAGGGGGCCTGGCCCCAGCACAAGATTGGGAAAAGATTTTGTTATATAAATGTAATCCCAATATTGGGTTATGTGATGAAGCGGTGGGCTTTCAAGAGAGCTTAAAGGCTGAAGCCCTCCTGGTTATGATATGCATAGAAGACCCTGGAAGCCCTCGGAGGGGGATGCAGCCGTGCAAGAGAGCTTAAAGGCTGTTGCCCTCCCGGTGAAGGTTCCGATCAATGAATGACTGCAACATCCGTTGTCCTGTCTTTATTGTAATATTTTCTTTACAGACTGACAACGGCTATGAGTGGGCCCCTCCGGCCATGCTGGAACTTGTTACCCCACAAGTGCCGGCTTGCTGGGACGTGTGGTCCGCCGTAAAGACCAATATTCACATACTGTTAACGCTGCACCCACCTCTACCTGGGCTGGGTGTTTCTTGGAAGGAGAGACCCCATTTTCTTTTTGGGATCCCTGCTTTCTGAGGAATTCCAAATCCGTCTCGGAGGTCCAAGGGTGGTTATTGGTTTGTGAGGGGGGGGGGGGGGGGAACCCCACTTTTTTTATTTTATGGGAAACAACCCTTAATTATTAAAATTCCCTGTCCCAATCTCCTAGCCACATTGTTAATAATATATTCCTCCCCTTCCCCCACTGTATTATAATTCGTAAATCCACCCACCCCTAGCCCCCCTTCCCCCGGGCCGCTGCTCCTTTCAGCAGAGTGTTTCAGTGGATGCAGAATGAGAGGTCTGCAGGTGTGTAGGCAGAGTGTTTCAGTGGATGCAGAATGAGAGGTCTGCAGGTGTGTAGGCAGAGTGTTTCAGTGGATGCAGAATGAGAGGTCTGCAGGTGTGTAGGCAGAGTGTTTCAGTGGATGCAGAATGAGAGGTCTGCAGGTGTGTAGGCAGAGTGTTTCAGTGGATGCAGAATGAGAGGTCTGCAGGTGTGTAGGCAGAGTGTTTCAGTGGATGCAGAATGAGAGGTCTGCAGGTGTGTAGGCAGAGTGTTTCAGTGGATGCAGAATGAGAGGTCTGCAGGTGTGTAGGCAGAGTGTTTCAGTGGATGCAGAATGAGAGGTCTGCAGGTGTGTAGGCAGAGTGTTTCAGTGGATGCAGAATGAGAGGTCTGCAGGTGTGTAGGCAGAGTGTTTCAGTGGATGCAGAATGAGAGGTCTGCAGGTGTGTAGGCAGAGTGTTTCAGTGGATGCAGAATGAGAGGTCTGCAGGTGTGTAGGCAGAGTGTTTCAGTGGATGCAGAATGAGAGGTCTGCAGGTGTGTAGGCAGAGTGTTTCAGTGGATGCAGAATGAGAGGTCTGCAGGTGTGTAGGCAGAGTGTTTCAGTGGATGCAGAATGAGAGGTCTGCAGGTGTGTAGGCAGAGTGTTTCAGTGGATGCAGAATGAGAGGTCTGCAGGTGTGTAGGCAGAGTGTTTCAGTGGATGCAGAATGAGAGGTCTGCAGGTGTGTAGGCAGAGTGTTTCAGTGGATGCAGAATGAGAGGTCTGCAGGTGTGTAGGCAGAGTGTTTCAGTGGATGCAGAATGAGAGGTCTGCAGGTGTGTAGGCAGAGTGTTTCAGTGGATGCAGAATGAGAGGTCTGCAGGTGTGTAGGCAGTGTTACAGTGGATGCAGAATGAGAGGTCTGCAGGTGTGTAGGCAGAGTGTTTCAGTGGATGCAGAATGAGAGGTCTGCAGGTGTGTAGGCAGAGTGTTTCAGTGGATGCAGAATGAGAGGTCTGCAGGTGTGTAGGCAGAGTGTTTCAGTGGATGCAGAATGAGAGGCCTGCAGGTGTGTAGGCAGAGTGTATCAGTGGATGCAGAATGAGAGGCCTGCAGGTGTGTAGGCATGGGTTGGATGCAGAATCTGCGGCAGTAGGATTGTACAGTCAGTCTGATCTGCTGAGGATTGGGTAGTGTGTACCCAGCATTAGGGCACAGAGACAACTCTGTGTCTTTCTCCCAGTCGCCCATCTGCTGTTGTCGTTCTGAAGTTAATACAGGAAAGGAAACAGGTTCTGACAAAGGCTCCGGCAGTCCCATGCAGCAGCCCTCACTGACTCACTGCCCAGCCTCTGTCGCCTGTGTCATCGCAACACTCACAGGGCAGGGACATGACCTCCACAGCTCCTGCGTCAGGCAGAACAAGTGTGTACACATCTGCACCAAATTGACTGAGATGCTGATGGGCGCTGTTCGCCTCCATCACATTATCTGTGGTGAAATCTCATATATGCAGCTACGAATGAACGTGAAAGTCGCATGTTCCTCATCAATGTGATAAGTATAATTACAAATCCATAAATTACGTTTAAAAGCAGACGTCTGTTTTCCCCATTTAGTAATCAATTGAGAAGCTTCCTGCAGAGACACAAAATTAAATGTCAGTCTAGTAATAGAGATAGATGGCTGTTACTTCATATAAGTAGTGACCAAGGGAGTAGCTACCATAGGTGCAGGGAGTGCAGCTGCTATGGGGCCCAGAGCTGAGAGGGGCCACCTTCCCTGTCACAGTTACACGTGTTATATACAGGGTGTAGCTGCCATAGGTGCAGGGAGTGCAGCTGCTATGGGGCCAGAGCTGAGAGGGTCCACCTTCCCTGTCACAGTTACATGTGTTATATACAAGGTGTAGCTACCATAGGTGCAGGGAGTGCAGCTGCTATGGGGCCCAGAGCGGAGAGGGGCCCCCCTTCCCTGTCACAGTTACATATGTTATATACAGGGTGTAGCTACCATAGGTGCAGGGAGTGCAGCTGCTATGGGGCCCAGAGCTGAGAGGGGCCAGCTTCCCTGTCACAGTTACATGTGTTATATACAGGGTGTAGCTACCATAGGTGCAGGGAGTGCAGCTGCTATGGGACCAGAGCTGAGAGGGGCCACCTTCCCTGTCACAGTTACATGTGTTATATACAGGGTGTAGCTACCATAGGTGCAGGGAGTGCAGCTGCTATGGGGCCCAGAGCTGAGAGGCCACCTTCCCTGTCACAGTTACATGTGTTATATACAGGGTGTAGCTACCATAGGTGCAGGGAGTGCAGCTGCTATGGGGCCAGAGCTGAGAGGGGCCACCTTCCCTGTCACAGTTACATGTGTTATATACAGGGTGTAGCTACCATAGGTGCAGGGAGTGCAGCTGCTATGGGGCCCAGAGCGGAGAGGGGCCCCCTTCCCTGTCACAGTTACATATGTTATATACAGGGTGTAGCTACCATAGGTGCAGGGAGTGCAGCTGCTATGGGGCCCAGAGCTGAGAGGGGCCACCTTCCCTGTCACAGTTACATGTGTTATATACAGGGTGTAGCTACCATAGGTGCAGGGAGTGCAGCTGCTATGGGGCCCAGAGCTGAGAGGAGCCACCTTCCCTGTCACAGTTACATGTGTTATATACAGAGCGTAGCTACCAGAGGTGCAGGGAGTGCAGCTGCTATGGGGCCCAGAGCTGAGAGGGGCCACCTTCCCTGTCACAGTTACATGTGTTATATACAGAGCGTAGCTACCATAGGTGCAGGGAGTGCAGCTGCTATGGGGCCAGAGCTAAGAGGGGCCACCTTCCCTGTCACAGTTACATGTATTATATACAGGGTGTAGCTACCATAGGTGCAGGGAGTGCAGCTGATATGGGGCCAGAGCTGAGAGGGGCCACCTTCCCTGTCACAGTTACATGTATTATATACAGGGTGTAGCTACCATAGGTGCAGGGAGTGCAGCTGCTATGGGGCCAGAGCTGAGAGGGGCCACCTTCCCTGTCACAGTTACATGTGTTATATACAGGGTGTAGCTACCATAGGTGCAGGGAGTGCAGCTGCTATGGGTCCCAGAGCTGAGAGGGGCCACCTTCCCTGTCACAGTTACATGTATTATATACAGGGTGTAGGTACCATAGGTGCAGGGAGTGCAGCTGCTATGGGGCCCAGAGCTGAGAGGGGCCACCTTCTCTGTCACAGTTACATGTGTTATGTATATTTTACACCATTGGGTGATGCATGGGGCCTTACATCCCTACAAACTTTTGCCTTGGGTCCTACAAAAATCTAGTTATGCCTTTGGACCTGCTCATTGTAATGTGGTATAAAATGAACTGGAGGATATTATAATGCTACACAAAATGAACTGGGGCACTGTAATGTGGTATAACACGAACCCAGTACACTGTATGGCATAATGTGAGTTGGGGGTACTGTGTTGTATAATGTGTACTGGGGAACAAAAATTAACAAATGTTGTGGAGAGGAGTCTCTCTAGAAGCATTAAGCTTTGGGATAGGG
This sequence comes from Pseudophryne corroboree, assembly GCF_028390025.1. NCBI lineage: Eukaryota > Metazoa > Chordata > Amphibia > Anura > Myobatrachidae > Pseudophryne > Pseudophryne corroboree. The sequence continues at coordinate 467,122,763 of NC_086452.1, read as the reverse complement.
GCCCCTTCAAAATGTTGCTATGGGGCCCACAAAGTTCTGGCTATGCCCCTGGTAGTGACGTTAATGATTTCAGTACTTTGGAGGCGTCGATACGCAATCAGCCCACTATTAGCAGCAACTGCTGAATCCTCATCATCATTGTGTTATGTCTTCATCCATAAACAGCCTTCGATGGTAAAATAAGATTTTACTTACCGGTAAATCTATTTCTCGTAGTCTGTAGTGGATGCTGGGGACTCCGTAAGGACCATGGGGAATAGACGGGTTCCGCAGGAGACAGGGCACTTTAAGAAATAATTTGGATACTGGTGTGCTCTGGCTCCTCCCTCTATGTCCCTCCTCCAGACCTCAGTTAGAGAAACTGTGCCCGGAAGAGCTGACAGTACAAGGAAAGGATTTTGGAATCCAGGGCAAGACTCATACCAGTCACACCAATCACACCGTATAACTTGTGATAAACTTACCCAGTTAACAGTATGAACAACAACGGAGCATCAGATCAACCCTGATGCAACCAAACATAACCCTTATTTAAGCAATAACTATATACAAGTATTGCAGAAGAAGTCCGCACTTGGGACGGGCGCCCAGCATCCACTACGGACTATGAGAAATAGATTTACCGGTAAGTAAAATCTTATTTTCTCTAACGTCCTAGTGGATGCTGGGGACTCCGTAAGGACCATGGGGATTATACCAAAGCTCCCAAACGGGCGGGAGAGTGCGGATTACTCTGCAGCACTGAATGAGCAAACACAAGGTCCTCCTCAGCCAGGGTATCAAACTTGTAGAACTTTGCAAAAGTGTTTGAACCTGACTAAGTAGCCGCTCGGCAAAGTTGTAATGCCGAGACCCCTCGGGCAGCCGCCCAAGAAGCGCCCACCTTCCTTGTGGAGTGGGCTTTTACTGATTTTGGAAGCGGCAATCCAGCCGCAGAATGAGCCTGCTGAATCGTGTTACAGATCCAGCGAGCAATAGTTTGCTTTGAAGCAGGATCACCCAGCTTGTTGGATGCATACAGGATAAACAGCAACTCAGTTTTCCTGACTCTAGCCGTTCTGGCTACATAAACCTTCAAAGCCCTGACCACATCTAGTAACTCGGAATCCTCCAAGTCACGAGTAGCCACAGGCACCACAATAGGTTGGTTCATATGAAAGGATGACACCACTTTTGGCAGAAATTGTGGACGGGTCCGCAATTCTGCCCTGTCCATATGGAAAACCAGATAGGTGCTTTTATGTGACAAAGCCGCTAATTCTGACACACGCCTAGCTGAAGCCAAGGCTAATAGCATGACCACCTTCCACGTGAGAAATTTTAACTCCACGGTTTTGAGTGGCTCAAACCAGTGTGACTTCAGGAAACTCAACACCACGTTAAGATCCCAAGGTGCCACTGGAGGCACAAAAGGGGGCTGCATATGCAGCATTCCCTTTACAAACGTCTGGACTTCAGGAAGAGAAGCCAGTTCTTTTTGAAAGAAAATGGATAGAGCCGAAATCTGGACCTTAATGGAACCCAATTTCAGGCCCAAAGTCACTCCCGACTGTAGGAAGTGAAGAAATGGCCCAGCTGGAATTCCTCCGTAGGGGCATTCCTTGCCTCACACCAAGCAACATATTTTCGCCATATACGGTGATTATCACGTCCTTCCTAGCCTTTATCAGCGTAGGAATGACCTCATCCGGAATGCCTTTTTCTGCTAGGATCCGGCGTTCAACCGCCATGCCGTCAAACGCAGCCGCGGTAAGTCTTGGAACAGACAGGGCCCCTGTTGCAACAAGTCCTGTCTTAGAGGCAGAGGCCATGGGTCCTCTGTGAGCATTTCTTGCAGATCCAGATACCAAGTCCTTCTTGGCCAATCCGGAACAAAGAGTATTGTTCTCACTCCTCTTTTTCTTATGATTCTCAGCACCTTTGGTATGAGAGGAAGAGGAGGAAATACATAAACTGACTGGAACACCCACGGTGTCACTAGTGCGTCTACAGCTATCGCCTAAGGGTCTCTTGACCTGGCGCAATATGTCTGTAGCTTTTTGTTGAGGCGGGATGCCATCATGTCCACCTGTGGCAGTTCCCACCGCCTTGCAATCTGCGTGAAGACTTCTTGATGAAGTCCCCACTCTCCCGGGGTGGAGGTCGTGCCTGCTGAGGAAGTCTGCTTCCCAGTTGTCCACTCCCGGAATGAACACTGCTGACAGTGCTCTTACGTGATTCTCCGCCCAGCGAAGAATTCTGGTGGCTTCCGCCATCGCCACCCTGCTCCTTGTGCCGCCTTGGTGGTTTACATGAGCCACTGCAGTGATGTTGTCTGACTGAATCAGCACCGATTGGTCGCGAGGCAGGGTCTCTGCTTGACTTAGGGCGTTGTATATGGCCCTTAGTTCCAGGATATTGATGTGAAGGCAAGTCTCCTGACTTGACCACAGACCCTGGAAATTTCTTCCCTGTGTGACTGCCCCCCACCCTCGGAGGCTTGCATCCGTGGTCACCAGGACCCAGTCCTTAATGCCGAACCTGCGGCCCTCGAGAAGGTGAGCACTCTGCAGCCACCACAGAAGAGACACCCTGGCCCTGGGGGATAGGGTGATCAGCCGATGCATCTGTAGATGTGATCCGGACCACTTGTCCAACAGATCCCATTGAAAGGTCCTCGCATGGAACCTGCCGCAGGGAATGGCCTCGTACGATGCCACCATCTTCCCCAGGACTCGCGTGCCGTGACGCACCGACACCTGTTTTGGTTTTAAGCGGTCTCTGACCAGTGTCCTGAGTTCCTGCGCCTTCTCCGTCGGGAGAAAAACCTTCTTCTGGTCTGTGTCCAGAATCATGCCCAGGAAGGGCAGACGCGTCGTAGGAATCAGCTGCGACTTTGGAATATTTAGAATCCAGCCGTGCTGTTGTAACACTTCCCGAGAGTGTGCTACGCTGATCAGCAACTGCTCTCTGGACCTCGCCTTCATGAGGAGATCGTCCAAGTATGGGATAATTGTGACCCCCTGCTTTCGCAGGAGCACCATCATTTCCGCCATTACCTTGGTAAATATTCTTGGTGCCGTGGAGAGACCAAACGGCAACGTCTGGAATGGGTAATGACAATCCTGTACCACAAATCTGAGGTACGCCTGATGAGGTGGATAAATGGGGACGTGAAGGTATGCATCCTTTATGTCCAGAGACACCATAAAATCCCCCCCTTCCAGGCTTACGATGACCGCTCTGAGTGATTCCATCTTGAACTTGAACTTGAACCTTTTCAGGTATATGTTCAGGGATTTTAAATTCAATATGGGTCTGACCGAACCGTCCGGTTTCGGTACCACAAACATGGTCTAATAATAACCCTTTCCTTGTTGAAGGAGGGTAACCTTGACCACCACCTGCTGAAGATACAATTTGTGAATTGCAGTTAACACTGTTTCCCTCTCGTGGGGGGAAGCCGGCAGGGCCGTCGGTGAGGGGGCATCTTCTCAAAGTCCAGCTTGCATCCCTGAGACACAATATCTATTGCCCAGGGATCTAACAGGAAGTGAACCCACTTGTGGCTGAACTTACGCAGGCGTGCCCCCACCGGGCCTAGCTCCGCCTGTGGAGCCCCAGCGACATGCGGTGGATTTTTGTAGAGGCTGGGGAGGACTTCTGTTCCTGGGACCTAGCTGTGTTGTGCAGCTTCTTTCCTCTGCCCCCGCCTCTGGCAAGAAAGGACGCACCTCGGACTTTCTTGTTTCTTTGTTCGAAAGGCTGCATTTGATAATGTTGTGCTTTCCTAGGCTGTGCAGGAATATAAGGCAAAATATCAGAATTACAAGCTATAGCTGTGGAGACCAGGTCCGAGAACCCTTCTCCACACAATCCTCAGCCTTACATATGCCTCTTAAGTCGGCATCACCTGTCCATTGCATATTCTACAGGACACGTCAAGCAGAAATCGACATAGCTTTGACTCTAGGACGCAGTATACTCATGTCTCTTTGGGAATGTTTTATATATATATATATATATATATATATATCTCTTAAGACAGCATCTTTTATATATATATATATATATATATATATATATATCTCTATATATACATATATATATATATATATCTACATACTAGGGTCTCAATCCCTGCTGATAAGGTACCTGTCCACGCTGCCACAGCGCCCAGAATGTGCACGCTATCTGCAGGATCCCTGAGAATAGCTGTTACGTCAGGGCTACCTTTTGGGCAAACGTGACACCCTAGGGGAAGATTCCCATCGTATCCTGGCCCTAGTGGGGAAAGGATACTGCCTGAGAATTCTTTGTGGGAAACTGCAGTCTCTTGTCTGGAGATTCCCGCTCTTTCTCTGACGTCCTAGTGGATGCTGGGAACTCCGTAAGGACCATGGGGAATAGACGGGCTCCGCAGGAGACTGGGCACTCTAAAGAAACGATTAGGTACTATCTGGTGTGCACTGGCTCCTCCCTCTATGCCCCTCCTCCAGACCTCAGTTAGGGAAACTGTGCCCGGAAGAGCCGACATTACAAGGAAAGGATATTTTGAATCCAGGGTAAGACTCATACCAGCCACACCAATCACACCGTACAACTCGTGATAACCTTACCCAGTTAACAGTATGAACAACAACTGAGCCTCACTCAACGGATGGCTCATAACAATAACCCTTATTTAAGCAATAACTATATACACGTATTGCAGAAAGTCCGCACTTGGGATGGGCGCCCAGCATCCACTACGGACTATGAGAAATAGAATTACCGGTGAGTAAATTCTTATTTTTTCTGACGTCCTAGTGGATGCTGGGAACTCCGTAAGAACCATGGGGATTATACCAAAGCTCCCAAACGGGCGGGAGAGTGCGGATGATTCTGCAGCACCGAATGAGCAAACACAAGGTCCTCCTCAGCCAGGGTATCAAACTTGTAGAACTTTGCAAATGTGTTTGAACCCGACCAAGTAGCCGCTCGGCAAAGCTGTAAAGCCGAGACCCCTCGGGCAGCCGCCCAAGAAGAGCCCACCTTCCTTGTGGAATGGGCTTTTACTGATTTTGGATGCAGCAATGCAGCCGCAGAATGAGCTAGCTGAATCGTGCTACAGATCCAGCGCGCAATAGTTTGCTTTGAAGCAGGAGCACCCAGCTTGTTGGGTGCATGCAGGATAAACAGCGAGTCAGTCTTCCTGACTCCAGCCGTTCTGGAAACATATATTTTCAAAGCCCTGATTACGTCCAGTAACTTGGAGTCCTCCAAGTCCCGAGTAGCCGCAGGCACCACAATAGGTTGGTTCAAATGAAACGATGATACCACCTTTGGGAGAAATTGTGGACGAGTCCTCAATTCTGCCCTGTCCATATGGAAGATCAGATATGGGCTTTTACATGACAAAGCCGCCAATTCCGACACACGCCTAGCCGAAGCTAAGGCCAACAACATGACCACTTGATATGCAAATCATCTTTTATTACAATAATCATATATTGAATACTTTTCTGCCATTTAGGCTGTAACTTTGTATTTATGTGTAGAGAAGTCTCCAGACTTGACCACAGCCCTTGGAAGTTTCTTCCCTGAGTGACTGCCCCCCATCCTCGGAGGCTTGCATCCGTGGTCACCAGGACCCAGTCCTGTATGCCGAACCTGCGGCCCTCGAGAAGGTGAGCACTCTGCAGCCACCACAGAAGAGCCACCCTGACCCTCGGGGACAGGGTGATCAGCCGATGCATCTGAAGATGCGATCCGGACCACTTGTCCAACAGATCCCACTGAAAGATCCTCGCATGGAACCTGCCGAAGGGAATGGCTTCGTATGAAGCCACCATCTTTCCCAGGACTCGCGTGCAGTGATGCACCGATACCTGTTTTGGTTTCAGGAGGTCCCTGACCAGAGATGCTAATTCCTGGGCCTTCTCCACCGGGAGAAACACCTTCTTCTGTTCTGTGTCCAGAATCATGCCCAGGAAAAGCAGACGCGTCGTAGGAATTAGCTGCGACTTTGGAACATTCAGAATCCAGCCGTGCTGTTGCAATACTTCCTGAGAGAGTGCTACGCTGATCAACAACTGCTCCCTGGACCTCGCCTTTATGAGGAGATCGTCCAAGTACGGGATAATTATAACTCCCTTCTGCCGAAGGAGTATCATCATTTCGGCCATTACCTTGGTAAATATTCTCGGTGCCGTGGACAGGCCAAACGGCAACGTCTGGAATTGGTAATGACAGTCCTGTACCACAAATCTGAGGTACTCCTGGTGAGGTGGGTAAATGGGGACATGCAAGTAAGCATCTTTGATGTCCAGCGACACCATAAAATCCCCCTCTTCCAGGCTTGCAATAACCGCCCTGAGCGATTCCATTTTGAACTTGAATTTCTTTATATAAGTGTTCAAGGATTTTAAATTCTGAATGGGTCTCACCGAACCGTCCGGTTTCGGTACCACAAACATTGTGGAATAGTAACCCCTTCCCTGTTGAAGGAGGGGGACCCTGACAATCACTTGCTGGAGGTACAGCTTGTGAATTGCCGCCAGCACTACCTCCCTTTCCATGGGGGAAGCTGGCAAGGCTGATTTGAGGTAACGGCGGGGGGGAGTCGCTTCGAATTCCAGCTTGTATCCCTGAGATACAATTTGTATAGCCCAGAGATCCACCTGTGAGCGAACCCACTGGCTGCTGAAGTTTCGGAGACGCGCCCCCACCGCACCTGGCTCCGCCTGTGGAGCCCCAACGTCATGCGGTGGACTTAGTGGAAGCTGGGGAGGACTTTTGTTCCTGGGAACTGGCTGCATGGTGCAGCTTCTTACCTCTACCCCTGCCTCTGGCAAGAAAGGATGCGCCCCTGACTCTCTTGCCTTTCTGGGAACGAAAGGACTGCATTTGATAATACGGTACTTTCTTAGGCTGTGAGGAAACCTGAGGCAAGAAAGTCGACTTCCCAGCTGTCGCTGTAGACACGAGGTCCGACAGACCGTCCCCAAACAATTCCTCACCCTTATAAGGCAAAACCTCCATGTGTTTTTTAGAATCAGCATCTCCTGTCCATCGCCGAGTCCATAAGACCCTCCTGGCAGAAATGGACATAGCATTAACTCTAGATCCCAGCAGGCAAATGTCCCTCTGAGCATCTCGCATATATAAGACGACGTCTTTTATATGGCCCAGGGTTAGCAAAACAGTATCTCTGTCGAGGAAATCTATGTCGTCTAACAGAGTATCTGTCCACGCTGCTACAGCACTACACATCCAGGCTGAAGCAATAGCAGGTCTCAGTAGAGTACCAGAGTGTGTATACACTGACTTCAGGATAGCTTCCTGCTTTCTATCCGCAGGCTCCTTTAGGGCGGCCGTATCCTGAGACGGCAGGGCCACTTTTTTAGATAAGCGTGTCAGCGCCTTGTCCACCCTAGGGGATGTTTCCCAACGTAACCTGTCCGTTGGCGGGAAAGGGTACGCCATCAGTAACCTCTTAGAAATCACTAATTTCTTATCAGGGGAACTCCACGCTTCTTCACACAATTCATTTAATTCATCAGATGGGGGAAAAGTCACTGGCTGCTTTTTCTCCCCAAACATATAAACCCTCTTGGTATTAACAGGGTTAATCTCAGAAATGTGTAATACATCTTTCATTGCAACAATCATGTATCGGATGGCCTTGGTCATTTTAGACTGTAAATGTGCCTCATCATCGTCGACACTGGAGTCGGACTCCGTGTCGACATCTGTGTCAACCATCTGAGATAGAGGGCGTTTATGAGCCCCTGACGGTTTCTGAGTCGCCTGGGCAGGCGTGGGCTGAGACCCCGGCTGTCCCAAGGCTGCAGCGTCATCAAACCTTTTATGTAAGGAGTTTACATTGTCATTTAAGACCTTCCACATATCCATCCAATCAGGTGTCGGCCCCGACGGGGGCGACACCACACTTATCTGCCCTTGCTCCGCCTCCACGTAACCTTCCTCATCAAACATGTCGACACAGCCGTACCGACACACCGCACACACACCGGGAATGCTCAGACTGAGGACAGGACCCCACAAAGTCCTTTGGGGAGACAGAGAGAGAGTATGCCAGCACACACCACAGCGCTATATAACACAGGGATTTTCACTGACAATAAGTGATTTACCCAATAGCTGCTTTATAAGTCTTATTTGCGCCTAAATTTATGTGCCCCCCCCCCCCCCCCCCTCTCTTTTTAACCCGTCTTGTACCTGGATACTGCAGGGGAGAGCCTGGGGAGCTGCTTCCAGCGGAGCTATGAAGAGAAAATGGCGCTGGTGTGCTGAGGAAGAAGGCCCCGCCCCCTCAGTGGCGGGCTTCTGTCCCGCTTTCTGTGTAAAAAAATGGCGGGGTTTCTTACATATATACAGTGCCAGACTGTATATATGTATATTTATGCCAAAAGGTACCACAATTGCAGCCCAGCCCCCCCCCCCAGCGCCCTGCACCCTACAGTGACCGGAGTGTGTAAGTGTGCTGGGAGCAATGGCGCACAGCTGCGGTGCTGTGCGCTACCTTAATGAGGACAGGAGTCTTCAGCCGCTGATTTCGTCGTCTTCAAGCTTCTGTTCTTCTGGCTCTGCGAGGGGGACGGTGGCGCAGCTCCGGGAACAGACGATCGAGGACAGGTGCCTGTGTTTGAACCCTCTGGAGCTAATGGTGTCCAGTAGCCTAAGAAGCACAAGCTAGCTGCAAGCAGGTAGGTTTGCTTCTCTCCCCTTAGTCCCACGTAGCAGTGAGTCTGTTGCCAGCAGAAGCTCACTGAAAATAAAAAACCTAACAAATACTTTCTTTACTAGCAAGCTCAGGAGAGCCCACTAGGAGCACCCAGCTCTGGCCGGGCACAGATTCTAACTGAGGTCTGGAGGAGGGGCATAGAGGGAGGAGCCAGTGCACACCAGATAGTACCTAATCTTTTCTTTAGAGTGCCCAGTCTCCTGCGGAGCCCGTCTATTCCCCATGGTCCTTACGGAGTTCCCAGCATCCACTAGGACGTCAGAGAAACATGGCGCTGGTGAGTGCTGAGGAAGAAGCCCCGCCCCCTCAGCGGCGGGCTTCTGTCCCGCGTTTCTGTGTAAAATAATGGCGGGGGCTCATGCATATATACAGTGCCCAACTGTATATATGCTCACTTTTTGCCAAGAGGTTCCTAATTGCTGCCCAGGGCGCCCCCCCCCCCCCCCCTGCGCCCTGCACCCTACAGTGACCGGAGTATGTGGGTTTAGTGTGGGAGCAATGGCGCGCAGCTGCAGTGCTGTGCGCTACCTCATATGAAGACTGGAGTCTTCTGCCGCCGATTTCGAAGTCTTCTTGCTTCTGTCACCGGCTTCTGTCTTCCGGCTCTGCAAGGGGGACGGCGGCGCTGCTCCGGGATCGGACGACAAAGGGTGCGATCCCGTGTACGATCCCTCTGGAGCTAATGGTGTCCAGTAGCCTAAGAAGCAGGACCTATCTTCAGTGAGTAGGGCTGCTTCTCTCCCCTCAGTGTCACGTAGCAGAGAGTCTGTTGCCAGCAGATCTCTCTGAAAATAAAAAAACCTAACAAAATACTTTCTTTTTAGCAAGCTCAGGAGAGCTCATTAAGTTGCACCCAGCTCGTCCGGGCACAGATTCAAACTGAGGTCTGGAGTAGGGACAGAGGGAGGAGCCAGAGCACACCAGTATCCAAATTCTTTCTTAAAGTGCCCTGTCTCCTGCGGAGCCCGTCTATTCCCCATGGTCCTTACGGAGTCCCCAGCATCCACTAGGACGTTAGAGAAAACTATTTACCATTGATGGTTGCTGGAGATCAATGGCTGATGGCCATCTCCACATCCAACACATTAAAATAATTAGTAATAAAAGCAAACAAAACACACAGCAATGGCTTTATTTAGATGATTAACACAAACTTTGATATCTGCTACAAGCTAATAAACCCCTGTTGTAGAGATACTAGTAGGGTGCCCTCTGGTGGAAAAAGAGTATCTGCAAACACATTTTAGAACTCAGTACTGTTACTATTGGATTGTTACTTGTTCCTAATCAGTGGGAAATGTTACTGGTTATTATAACATGTAAAAGTCTTTTGTTGTGGGTGAGTGAAAATAAGACATTTAATTTTACATACTGTGGTCATGGCTGGGCCCATGTCAACATTGATACCCGCTCAACCCCAAGACCAGCTTAACATATAGGCACTCTGGGCAGTTGCCCAGGGGCCCACAGATCCAGGGCGGGGGTTGGCAGTGGTGTAACTACAAATTTTGCGCCCCCCTGCCAAAATAGTTTCTGGCAAACCCCGCTCCCCCTTCCCCCCCCCACACACACTCCCATGGTCCCTGCTCGTTGACAGGGGATCCCCCTCCCCCGGCCACCACCGTGAGTCTGCAATACTGGTGGTGGGGTGGTGGAGCGGGGGGTTTGCTGTTTGCACCTACCCCCTTTTTAGTATTGAAATTGTCTTAACCAAAATGGCTATCACCTCCTCTAGCATTCTTCATAATTGTCTTCTCTGAGGCAGTGGTCATTTTGGGAGGGACATCTCTCCCACGGTGCTGTTCCTCAGGCCGGCGGCTCCTTTCTGCTGCACTGACAGCGGCATGGTGGCCCATGACAGTTGTCCCCACAGTACTCCCAGTGCCTCCAAGCCACTGCGGGATCTGTTGCTACGTCACTGGGTGGTGGTCACACAATCAGAGTGTGAGGCAACATTCTCTACATGCCTCCCTGCCTGCAGGTAGACAGTGAATGGCTGTCAGCGTGCTGATTGGTGGATAGCAGATGGAGAGAGTCCCGTATATGGGTCTGTAGGGGCCCCAGTGCTTTGCTTTACCCAGGGCCTACAATAATGTTAAGACAGCCATGCAAATTGTTGAGCAGGAGATTAGGTTGAATCTGGAGGCATTGGGACCGGCCCGAAATTAAGGTGGAAGTCACGTGATGGGGCGTGACAAGCAGGGCTACCATCAGGCCCGCGATCCTGCAGACATAATGTCGCTTTTCTCTGACTACTGTTAAAAGTGATACTTTCTTGTGTTCCTATATGTTTGTTAGGCCATATTGTCAGAAGTTTTGTCTCCTCCATGGTGGTGGCCATTTTGTTGAGGACATTTTATTTATTTATTAACAGTTTCTTATATAGCGCAGCAAATTCCATTGTGCTTCACAACTGGACACAATTATATGACAAAACTGGGTAATAACAAACAGTAATGGAGGTAGGAGGGCCCTGCTTGCAAGCTTACAATCTATGGGGAAATAGGCATTGATACACAAGGATAGGATATTGCAGTGGTTCTCAAACTGGGTCCCCAGGACCCCACACGGTTCACGTTTTCCATGTCACCCAACAGCTGCACTGTGTATCACCAACTGTCACATTTTAAAAATCTACAGGGGACCTGCAAAACATGGACCGTGTGGGGTCCTGAGGACCGAGTTTGAGAAACTGTGGTCTATTGTATAGTTGTCCACCAGATTGCTAGGTTCTTGGTGGGCTGTGTAAATGCTGATTTACTTACAGGACTAAAAGCAACACTTTAAAAATACATTCAATACTCTTTAAAATGGAGCCGCTGCGGCCGCTGTAATCAATCCTTAGCCTATGTACTTTTTACACAGTTAGCGTACAAAGCCCCGTACCGTGTACGCACTTTGCGTACAAACACCGCGACGGTCGTACAAAGTACACGCGGTGCATACACACACAAAGACACGCCGTGAGCACTTTGCAGCTACACATGTGACTAGATTACACTTATATAACACTAGCAGGGAAAGAGAGACACAACACCAATTTGTATTTCAAAGACTATGTTGGGGTCCGACCCACCAACGGTTCTTTACTAGCAGGGGGTTACAATAATAACAATACAATACAATACAATAAGAAAATGGCTACAGTCAATGGTACATACGTTTGGTTTCGCTAGCGCCACGCGGTCCCGGTGCTCAGATCAATCAGGCATGATGACCCTTCAGAGAGAGAGATTACCGACCGGCTAGGCAGCTTGGCTTTTTATACAGTTGATCAAAACATAATATAATAGACACTGTGTGCTCTTCTTCCATTGGTTCGGGGGTGGGACATATACTGTGCACCGGGGATAATTGGTCAGCTCAAGCGGTGGGCGATGGCTAAGACTTAAGATGTGATTTCTGTTGTTTGCATCTGAGTTCCCGCCACATGACCAGTTAAACCCCTCACATTAATCATACATAAATCTGGTATTTTTAATAACTTGTTGTTGCAATATGTGACAATACTCTTATACCCACCAGATTAATGTTTACGTGACCCTGAACAATATGATCCCACACATGATATGATTATTTCCATCCTCAAGATATATATATATATATATATATATATACACATACACACTCCTGCTATTACAATTTGTTAGGAAATATATATATATGTGTATATATATATATATATATACACATATATACATACACACCAGTGGCGTAACTACTGCCCCCGCAGTCCTCGCGGTGGCTTGGGGGCGAGGGGCTGCGGGGGCGCAACTGACTTAGAACAGATTGACATGCGGACGAGCGTCCGCATGTCAATCTGCGGTCTCCTCTCCCTCCCTGCTGTGTTGGAGGGACACGGAACGCACATCGCGCGTCTCTCCTGTGTCCCTCCCTGGCTCTCCCCCGGCCAGTCTAAGGAAGTGCCGTTCGTGAGCTCTGATTGGCTCACGAACCGGCACTTCCTTTATTAGACCAGCCGGGGGGGAGAGCCAGGAGGGACGCAGGAGAGACGCGCGATGCGCTCCGTGTCCCTCCAACACATGGGGGGGGGGGGGGGAGCAGGCACTGTGGGCATATACCTGGCACTGTGGGCATATACCTGGCACTGGGGGCATATACCTGGCACTGTGGGGGGAAGATCTGGCACTTGGGGCATATACCTGGCACTGTGGGCATATACCTGGCACTGTGGGCATATACCTGGCACTGTGGGGGGAAGATCTGGCACTTGGGGCATATACCTGACACTGTGGGGGGCAGATCTGGCACTGGGGGCATATACCTGGCACTGTGGGGGGCAGATCTGGCACTGGGGGCATATACCTGGCACTGTGGGGGGAAGATCTGGCACTGGGGGCATATACCTGGCACTGTGGGGGGCAGATCTGGCACTGGGGGCATATACCTGGCACTGTGGGGGGGCAGATCTGGCACTGGGGGCATATACCTGGCACTGGGGGGGGGGAAGATCTGGCACTGGGGGCATATACCTGGCACTGTGAGGGGCAGATCTGGCACTGGGGGCATATACCTGGCACTGTTCGGGGAAGATCTGGCACTGGGGGCATATACCTGGCACTGTGGAGGCAGATCTGGCATATACCTGGCACTGTGGGGGCAGATCTGGCACTGGGGGCATATACCTGGCACTGTGGGGGCAGATCTGGCACTGGGGGCATATACCTGGCACTGTGGGGGGAAGATCTGGCACTGGGGGCATATACCTGGCACTGTGGGGGCAGATCTGGCACTGGGGGCATATACCTGGCACTGTGGGGGGAAGATCTGGCACTGGGGGCATATACATGGCACTGTGGGGGCAGATCTGGCACTGGAGGCATATACCTGGCACTGTGGGGGCAGATCTGGCACTGGGGGCATATACCTGGCACTGTGAGGGCAGATCTGGCACTGGGGGCATATACCTGGCACTGTGGGGGCAGATCTGGCACTGGGGGCATATACATGGCACTGTGGGGGGAAGATCTGGCACTGGAGGCATATACCTGGCACTGTGGGGGAATATCTGGCACTGGGGGCATATACCTGGCACTGTGGGGGAATATTCGGCACTGGGGGGAGCAGGCACTGAGGGGGCATATGTGGCACTGTGGGGGAATATTTGGCACTGGGGGGAGCAGGCACTGAGGGGGCATATGTGGCACTGGGGGGGGGGGTATATGTGGCACTGGGGGCATGTACCTGGCACTGTGGGGGAATATCTGGCACTAGGGGCATATACCTGGCACTGTGGAGGAATATCTGGCACTGGGGGCATATGTGGCACTGGGAGCATGGCCCTAGCAACGAGCACTACCCCCTAGCAACGAGCATGACACCCAGTGCATGAAACCCCTGGCAACGAGCATGACACCCTGAGCATGAAAACCCCTGGCACCGTGCATGGAACCAAGAGCATGAAACCCCTGGCAACGAGCAGGTAATTTAAAAGTAATTAGAAGCCTTACTGTAGAACTTAATGTGTAATGGGCATTACGGTGTGTGTCATAATGTATCAGGCATTACGGTGTGTTGTATACTATATCACGGGCATTGTGGTATGTGGTATAATGTCTCAGGATCATTGTGGTGTGTGTCATACTGTGTCACAGACATTGTATGTGCTATAATGTATCAGGGGCATTGCAGTGTGTAGCATAATGTATAACGGGCATTGCGATTCCTGTCATAATGTGTCACAGGCATTACGGTGTGTGGCATAATGTGTCTGGGGCATTACAGTGTATGCATATTGTGTCATGTGCATTATTGTGTGTGCAATAATGTCTAAGGGCCATTGCAGTATGTGGAATAATGTATACTGGGCATTACTATAAGGAGGAAAAATGACAAATAATGTAAGGGGCATGAATCAGGATTATTTTTCTTTCCCGTGGTGGCCAACGTCTGGGCGTGCAGGTTGCAAAACTGGGGTATAAGGTAGTCTTTTCCTGCAATGCCACGCCCTCCACGCAAAGCCACGCCCATTTTGACAAAACCACACCCCCTTTTTGTCGGCGCGCGCCTGCGGCGCGCACATTTTTCTACCTTTGTTAGTGCCAATTACGGGGGGTATGGGGGGGGGGGGGCGGGGGGCGGGCCGAAGGATTTTTTGGCTTGGGGGAGAAAAATTTCTAGTTACGCCACTGATACACACATCAACAAGAGTTTAGACTATGAATGTTATTACCTCAGATATCTAAATGTCTGGTTTGTAATTTGTTAGCTATTGCTAATTGAGTTTCTCTTCAAACTAGGTTCCTGGATATTGTCTTTTTGTTTGTCCTGTCTTCAGATAAGACAATGACAATCCAGTATTTATTGTCTTCGACAGATACTGGGCAACTCTAGAACAATAGGGGCAACCAAAGGTATTTGCCTTCTTCATAGGATTTCAAAGCTTTGCGTAAACAAGGCCGTCTGGTACATTGTATTAGAGTTTCTGGGAGGATAATTTATGTGTGAACCATCTTCTTGCTATTAGAAGGATGAGTAGACAGTGGGTGATTTATGCATTATATGGATTAAATATATGTCTTTATGGCTTTTCCATGCGAGTACAAATGCTTCCGTAATTACTCATACCACGCGCTAACACGCACGACCGCGTATGCGATCATACACAATTTGTGGATATGTGCACGCACGGCAGAATAAGTCCGCGCATGGAGGCCATCTGTGTGGTGTTTGTACGTGATGTGTGTACTGTAATATTTTCCGACTTCGACAGGCCACCCTTTGGCAGTCATAAATAACTGCCACTAACTAATCAATAAACAGAAAAAAATATTACCTATACAATATATACAAAAGCTTGGATGATCGGGGAGAGTTGTAGGTGGGAAATGTATAGCCTAGTGGGATAGTAAAAAGCATGTATGTATGAACCAATGTCTGAGTGGCATGTATCATTGTGCCGTATATGTTCTAAATAAGCTTTGAGGTATTATGAAGTATACATTAAATACTTCTTATTCCCTATTAAAAGTCTGTAAATGGGCAAACAAACACTACTAAGCTCTTTTCGGCTTCTTATTCCAACAAATGGGGAGCACATTTAGTTGATGATACATGGAGGGGGACCATATGTGAGTGCTGCTATATGTGGATAACACCTGACGACTATGTGTGCCATTACCTGAGGGTTTCAGAGATGAAGAAAAGACATATATATATATATATATATATATATATATATATATATAAAATTACATTCACATAAACATTTGGGTAGGGTTGGAGTTTTTTTCCGGTTAGATGTATCTGGGCAGAGGGGAAGACAGAGAAAACGGGTGAAAGAAACAGGCCATGAAATTCATTTTACAATCCTTATCATAACACAGTTTCTATAGAGGGGTCATAAATTAAATCTGCTGCTGTAACAGCGCTCTCGCTCCTTAGACTCATCAAATTTGTGCCATGTTTGCGCCGCGCTAGAATTCGAACACACCTGAATATCAGACCAATAATTATGATGACTCCCAGGATACAAAGGAGAAACTTTCCCACACTCATAATGACATTTTGAGCCCACTCTCCTAACCCTGCCTGTGCTGGATCAATTCTTTCTTGTAGGCTTGTAAACTCCCTTCCCGTATACCTGAAGGTGTCATCAAACATCTCAGTGATATTATCTATCAAGTTTGCTAGCGCATGGATGTACCTATGATTTATAGTTCCTCTGGCAGTACGGGTGATATCTAATGCGAGAAGAACTTGAATCCCGGTGGATTCATGGATCAAATCAGAGGCTACTTGCTCTGCCCTATCTATGAGGTGTCTCTTGATGATGTGTTCATAATGGGTATGAGTATAAGGAGTCTGAGCACCGCGGTGAACGTCTTTCGTTTTGTCGTGGGTTATGGTCATGACCTCTGGTAGTACTCTCCCAATATAACACAATCCCTCAGAGCTCGGAGTAAGCCACTTATACGCTTTCCTCCCACATATGAAATAGGCATCATCTGGGAGAACATAGGCGACAAAATGTAACATCACCATATTGCAAACTTTCCATGTAAAGAAACCAATCCCCAGTTCTCTCATTTGCTCAGTACAAGTATCAGGTTGGTGTTAGGGTCTCCTGCCCTGTGCTGCCACGTCGTCATGGCAACCGGGAGACAAGTGCTAGTGGAGTAACCTGAGCGCAGCTGATACTCCGGTTCGGGTCTTTTGCTGTGCAGTGGTTATAGGCTCTGTGCACGGCAGGGGATCCGGTGCTGGTTTTTGTGCTCACAGTCTGTGAGGTCTGAGTGGGGCGTGGACAGCACCTGCTTTATAAGGCCTCTTTTCAGGGTAAGCAGATGCTGCTGAATCTTTGTTGGTTAGTCAGTTCATGAAAGTTAGCCAGTACTGTGTAGCTTTGTATTTGTTTGTTGCTTACTGCAAATAGGCCTGGGGATTTGGTATTACACTCTGCCAATCCAGACCTAGCAGTAAGACTGGAGTCAGTCGTTTAGCTTGCTGGGGTTCTGTTACTACTCTGTGAACTTAGCAAGTTTGCGGCTGTATTCTAAGACTTGCCTGTCTAATCCTGTCTCACTGTACTAGGTGTCAGGGGTCAGTTTAGTGGCAGTAAGCTAAAACCTGTGCACTGCAAGTGAGAATTAGGATTGTGGAGATTCTCCTTGTGTCTATCATTCCATCTCTGACCAAGGAGTTTACTGCCACACCCGTTGGTAACCCTTTAGGGTTTTGCTGTTGCCCTTAGCAACAGCATTTCGGGTTCTCTACGTATTAAAACACAACATCTTGCTTTTCCATCTGAGCAGTTCTAATACAAGGGAGATACCCAGTTCCTTAGCCTCTGGGCTTCTCTGTTCACTTTGTGTGTATTTTGTTACCCTATCACCTTCTGTGTACATTATGTCATATTCCCCAGTTTGTCTGTGAGTCCATCTGTTTTGCATAACAGTTCAAACACCAGTACTTTCCTGCAGGCACTGGTGTGCATAACATATTCAGCAGCCTAATACTCCTGTTGAAATTTTGTGGGAATATGGAGCATACCCCTCAAAATACGTTGCAACAGGTGGTCGATCAGGTGCAGGTCCTGACTCGACAATTTAATGATTTGTCCATTAAAATGCACACCTCCCAGGCTCCTGGCGGAGCTCCCGCAGCAGCAGCACCTGCAGGGGTTAAGGAGCCGAAAGTAAATCTCCCGGATCATTTTTCTGGAGATCGCTCGCAGTTCTTTTGTTTCAAGGAGAGCTGCAAGCTATACTTCCGGCTTAGGTCTCAGTCTTCTGGGTCGGAGATTCAGCGGGTGGGCATAGTGATTTCCTTGCTACAAGGAGACCCACAGGTCTGGGCATATGGGTTGCAGCCTGACTGTCCGTCGCTTAAAAGTGTGGATGCTTTTTTTACGGCACTGGGCATGTTGTATGATGACCCTGACAAGACGGCCTCAGCCGAGGCTCAGATTTCGATCCTTAAGCAAGGGCGAAGGCCAGTTGAGGTTTACTGTACGGAGTTTCGGAGGTTGGCCCATGATACCCAGTGGAATGACCCAGCCCTGAGACACCAGTACCGAAGAGGTCTTTCTAACCAGATAAAGGACCAACTGGTACAATATCCCTTGCCTGATAGCTTGGATCAGCTCATGCAGTTATCCATCCGGGTGGATAGACGGCTGAGAGAGCGTAGGCTTGAAAGGGAGACTGAGATTTCCTTCCTTCCCAAGGGAACCTCAGACTCTGAGGAATTTTCTGAGGAGCCTATGCAGATTGGGGCTACCCGCCTCTCCTCGCGTGAGAAGACGCGGAGGAGACAGCAGGGGTTGTGTTTGTACTGTGGGAATAAAGGTCATGTGGCAGTATCATGCCCAGAAAAGCCGGAAAACTTCAGGGCCTGAGGGTGATGGGAAATATCCTGTCAGGCCAGAAGTCAGAATTTCCCAAGAAGACTTTTATCATTCCGGTGACCTTGAAGATCCTCGGTCAAACTGTCAAGACTGAGGCCTTTGTGGACAGTGGGGCCGACGGGGTTTTTATGGACCGCCAATTCGCCCTGAAACACTCTGTTCCCTTAGTACCCTTGGCATCGGAAATTGAGATTTGTGGGTTAAACGGGGAACCATTATCCCAAGGTAAAATTACCTCTTGCACTAGCCAGATTTCTTTGTTTATTGGAGCCACACACTCTGAAAAATTGTCCTTTTATGTGACTGTTTGTACTTTTGCCCCATTGGTGTTGGGGTTACCCTGGTTAAGGGCCCACAATCCTCAATTTGACTGGGTCTCTGGGGAGATTCTTAGTTGGGGTACTGATTGTTTCAGGAGTTGCTTGAGCCTTCCAGTCAGGCTCTCGCAGCTAAGTTTGCCAGGATTGCCAGGGTGTTATGCAGATTTTGCGGACGTGTTCTCCAAAAAAGTTGCAGAGGTACTACCTCCCCATCGCCCCTATGACTGTGCCATTGATTTGTTGCCAAATGCTAAGCTTCCCAAGAGCAGGTTGTACTCCCTGTCACGTCCTGAGACTCAGGCTATGGCAGAGTACATTCAGGAGAACTTGGCTAAGGGATTTATCAGACCTTCACAGTCTCCAGTTGGGTCGGGGTTCTTCTTCGTGGGTAAAAAGGACGGTTCGTTGCGACCCTGCATCGACTTCAGGGAATTGAACCGTATCACGATTAAAAACTCATACCCACTGCCTCTCATTTCGGTCTTGTTTGACCAGCTTCGTACTGCCACCATTTTTTCTAAGATTGACCTACGCGGTGCGTACAATCTAATCCGAATAAGAGAGGGGGATGAATGGAAGACTGCCTTTAATACCCACTCAGGGCATTATGAATATTTGGTGATGCCTTTTGGGCTCTGTAATGCCCCGGCAGTCTTCCAGGATTTCATGAATGATGTGCTCAGGGAATATTTGGATAGATTCTTAGTTGTATACTTAGATGACATCTTAATCTTCTCCCATTCCCTGGAGGAACATCGGAAGCATGTACGCTTAGTCCTCCAGAAACTCAGAGACCACCGGCTTGGGGCGAAGCTGGAGAAGTGCGAATTTGAAGTTCAGCAAATCGCATTTCTAGGATATATTATCTCCCCAGAAGGTTTCCAAATGGAGGGTTCCAAGGTACAGGCAGTCCTGGATTGGGTGCAGCCCACTAGTTTGAAGGCGCTTCAGCGTTTCCTGGGCTTTGCAAATTTTTATAGACGATTTATCGCTGGATTTTCGTCTATAGTGGCGCCCTTGGTGGCACTCACTAAGAAAGGGGCGGATGTTGCTCACTGGTCTTGTGAGGCTAAAGCGGCTTTTGCCCGTCTCAAAAGGGCATTTGTTTCAGCCAAGGTGCTGCGACACCCAGATCCAGAGCGTCCTTTTGTGGTGGAGGTGGATGCCTCTGAGATGGGTATTGGGGCAGTGCTTTCTCAGATGGGAGTGTCTGATAATCGCCTTCATCCCTGTGCTTACTTTTCCCATAAATTTTCGCCTGCCGAGATGAATTATGACGTGGGTAACCGGGAATTGTTGGCTATTAAGGATGCACTCGAGGAGTGGAGACACTGGCTTGAGGGGGCTAAGTTTGTGGTCTCAATTCTCACTGACCATAAGAATCTGGCATATTTAGAGTCAGCGAAGCGGCTCAATGCCAGGCAGGCACGATGGGCTTTGTTTTTTGCTCGCTTTAATTTTTTGATAACATATCGCCCTGGGTCAAAAAACATCAAGGCTGATGCGCTCTCGCGGAGTTTTGCTCCAATCCAGGAGACCACCGAGGAGCCGTTGCCCATTGTTTCCCCATCATGTATTAAAGTGGGCATTACCCAGGACCTCTTATCATTAGTCCTTAGAGCACAGGAGCAGGCTCCTCCAGACCTTCCGGTAGGTCTTTTGTTTGTGCCTCCTAGGTTAAGACAGCGAGTGTTCCTGGAATTCCATGCCAAGAAGTCGGCAGGTCACCCGGGTATTGCCAGAACTCGGGAGTTGCTATCTAGGGCGGTGTGGTGGCCCTCGGTGGCTAAGGATGTGGATCAGTGGGTTCGGGCATGTGACATCTGTGCCCGAAATAAGACTCCTAGAGGGGTTCCTGTTGGCCCATTACATCCACTCTCTATCCCATCTAAGCCATGGACCCACATTTCTATGGATTTTGTGGTGGACTTGCCCAAATCCTCGGGGATGACAGCCATCTGGGTTGTCGTTGACAGGTTTTCGAAGATGGCGCACTTCGTTCCACTGGTTGGGCTGCCATCAGCCAGACGCCTGTCTGAATTATTTATGCTGCATGTTGTGCGTCTCCACGGGTTGCCACTTGATGTGGTCTCTGACCGCGGATCCCAGTTTGTGGCCAAATTCTGGAGGGCATTTTGTTCCGATCTCCAGATTTCTGTCAGCTTGTCGTCAGGCTACCATCCGCAGTCTAATGGGCAGACTGAAAGGGTGAACCAGTCCTTGGAGCAGTTCCTCAGGTGTTATGTCTCCAAGTGTCAGACTGACTGGGTTGCTCATCTGTCCATGGCGGAGTTTGCCTATAACAACGCGGCTCACTCTGCTACAGGGATCTCTCCCTTCCTTTGTGTGTATGGGCATCATCCTAAGGCCAATTCTTTTGACCCCCTGGACTCCACGCCTGGTGGTTCCTCTGTGGTTTCGGTCCTTAGAGGTATTTGGCGGAAAGTGAAGAAAGCCCTTGTGTCTGTGTCATTAGTGACCAAAAGGGTTTTTGATAAGCGGAAAAGACCCTGCAGCTTCAAATTAGGAGACTTCGTCTGGTTGTCTACCAAGAATTTGAAGTTGAGACAGCCATCTCATAAGTTAGGGCCCCGGTTCATCGGCCCTTATAAGATCACCAGGGTTATCAATCCGGTGGCATTTCAGTTAGATCTGCCCCGTTCTTTGGGTATCAATAAAACATTCCATTGTTCCCTTTTAAAACGGGCGATTAGTAATCCTTCTTCCAGTGGAAGACCTTCCCCTCTTCTGATACGTGGCCAGAGGGAGTTTGTTGTTGAAAGGATTCTTGACTCCAAGGTGGTTCGGGGTCGGCTGTCATTTTTGGTGCACTGGAAGGGGTATGGCCCGGAGGAGCGGTCGTGGGTGCGCAGTTGTGATCTTCATGCCCCCAGACTGATACGCTCTTTCTTCTCGCAGTTCCCCGATAAACCCGGTGGTAGGGGTTCTTTGACCCCTCGTCAGAGGGGGGGTACTGTTAGGGTCTCCTGCCCTGTGCTGCCACGTCGTCATGGCAACCGGGAGACAAGTGCTAGTGGAGTAACCTGAGCGCAGCTGATACTCCGGTTCGGGTCTTTTGCTGTGCAGTGGTTATAGGCTCTGTGCACGGCAGGGGATCCGGTGCTGGTTTTTGTGCTCACAGTCTGTGAGGTCTGAGTGGGGCGTGGACAGCACCTGCTTTATAAGGCCTCTTTTCAGGGTAAGCAGATGCTGCTGAATCTTTGTTGGTTAGTCAGTTCATGAAAGTTAGCCAGTACTGTGTAGCTTTGTATTTGTTTGTTGCTTACTGCAAATAGGCCTGGGGATTTGGTATTACACTCTGCCAATCCAGACCTAGCAGTAAGACTGGAGTCAGTCGTTTAGCTTGCTGGGGTTCTGTTACTACTCTGTGAACTTAGCAAGTTTGCGGCTGTATTCTAAGACTTGCCTGTCTAATCCTGTCTCACTGTGCTAGGTGTCAGGGGTCAGTTTAGTGGCAGTAAGCTAAAACCTGTGCACTGCAAGTGAGAATTAGGATTGTGGAGATTCTCCTTGTGTCTATCATTCCATCTCTGACCAAGGAGTTTACTGCCACACCCGTTGGTAACCCTTTAGGGTTTTGCTGTTGCCCTTAGCAACAGCATTTCGGGTTCTCTACGTATTAAAACACAACATCTTGCTTTTCCATCTGAGCAGTTCTAATACAAGGGAGATACCCAGTTCCTTAGCCTCTGGGCTTCTCTGTTCACTTTGTGTGTATTTTGTTACCCTATAACCTTCTGTGTACATTATGTCATATTCCCCAGTTTGTCTGTGAGTCCATCTGTTTTGCATAACAGTTCAAACACCAGTACTTTCCTGCAGGCACTGGTGTGCATAACAGTTGGATGATATGGGCACAATACCCTTGCGATACCTTTCCAGCCCACATGGTCTTGCTTCCACGTGTATACTGGTACCAAAAATACCTCCCACTGTTGGCTATCTTGCGTACAAGTTCAGAGTCTATGGGTATCCCATCAGCTCTGTGTGAAAAGGTAATTGTCTGGATATTCCACGTCACTTCCCATTTTCCTGGTTTTCGGAAATTGGAAATATTAAAACACAACAGGGACCTATCTACGTGATACTGGTGGAGCTTCAAGCTAGGGGGCCTAGATATATTGAATTTCTTGTCCACCGGTCTCCCACCCCGTAATTTGAGTACCTCATCTATTGCTAAAGGGTACGGTACTAATCCTGACTTACTCTGTCCTTGAGGTACTTGTGAGCACACCCAACATTCTGTCTGGTTTAAGACCTTACCCACTGAGTGGTAATCACTCAACGGATGTCGGTCCATGTCGATATTAATGTTGGACTGACATCTTTGGATGCACCCATCTTTGACTATGTTCTCACAATTTCTACAAATACAATATTCATCAGACAATAACCCTTCACAGTGCCTCCGAGCTCCATGACTACCAGAGCGCTTACTGATACCAGCCTTTACTCGAGTGATGTGCTGCTCCTGAGATCCTACAAATTCGTACTCGCCATCAGAACCCATTCCAGATCCTTGCTCGACCTCTCTGGGACCCTCACCAAAACAAATTGTCCTGATCAAAATCAATATTAAATCAATATTACTAGCAGAACCCGAAAAGCAGTCTCTTGTGATAGATCCATTTCGTTAGGGCAAAGAAGGAAAATAAGAAGGAGAAAAGAAAGGAAAATGCAGGGGGGGGGGGGGTGAAAAAAGAAAATGGTGCGACAACCGTCCTTGATCTTGTTGCTCTCCACGCTCAGGTGCCGTTCAACAGTCCTGCCTCTCAGCTTTCCCGGAATAGACTTTCTAGTGATATGAGGTTCTCTTCACCTTGCTCTTTGTCACGAGTTATCTTTCTTTCCTTCTTGCAGTGGGACGAGTGGACCCAAGTCTCTCTTTTTCAGCGACCTTTAATGCTGTAGTGCTGGTTAACAAAACTTGGTACAGTCCTTCCCACCTGTCAATGAGGCAACCTGAGTGTAGAAAATTTTGTATCATCACATAATCCCCAGGCTCAATGTCATGACAATTACTGTTCGGTAGGTCAGGAATCACCAGCTTTAGATTTCCTTGTTGATTTCTCAGCTGCTGGCTCATCCTAACCAAATATTTCAGTTATTTCATTATTGCATTTCAAATCATCCTGGGGGTCTATCACTACATGGGGTTGTCGACCAAAAAGAATTTCAAAGGGTGATAAGTTAAGCGGAGACCTGGGAGTGGTTCTGATGCTGTACAACACTAGTGGCAAAGCTTCTGGCCACAGCAATCCAGTTTCAGCCATCACTTTGCTCAGCTTGTTCTTAATAGTGCTGTTCGCTCTCTCTACCTTCGCACTCGCCTGTGGTCGGTACGGAGTGTGTAGCTTGCTATTAATTCCCATCAGTTTGCACATGACCTGAAAGACTTCACCTGTAAAATGGGTACCCCTATCACTTTCAATCATTCTAGGGATACCATATCTACACACAAATTCCTGCACAATTTTCTTTGCAGTGAACACCACAGTATTTGTGGCAGCAGGGAACGCTTCTACCCAGTTGGAAAATACATCAATACATACTAACATATATTTCAAATTCCTACAGGGTGGTAACTGTATGAAGTCGATTTGTATTACCTGAAAAGGTCCGTCTGTAGGAGGGATATGGGATGGCTCTGTTGGTATTGTCTTACCAATATTCTTCCTCAAGCAAGAAAGACATGTCATTGCTCTCTTACCTGCATGGGAAGAAAATCCTGGCGCACTCCAGTAGGCTCTTACCAGCTTGCACATACCTTCCTTACCCTAGGTGAGTCAAACCATATGCCGCCTCAGCTAGACTTGGGAGATATGTTCTGGGGGCCACTGGCTTACCGTGTCCACCTCTCCAGTGTCCTGGGGACTCCTAACCATACCCCTTCGACTTCCAGGCCTCCTTTTCCTGTAGGGAACACAAATTTTTATCTCGATTTACTGTTGTGTGTTATCAGTTGTGTGAAGTAGAACATCTGTGGAAAGCGAAAAGAGGGGAATAAAAAAAAAGAAGAAAATGAAAAAAAAAAAGAAAAATGTCAGGTTTGCGTTCACCATCAGGTCATCACACCATCATGCATATTAATGTCTGTACACAGTTTCTCTTTCACCAGTATTCTCATTCTCCACCCTTTGTGCATGACCAGGCACATTGTAGTAATACTGGTGTCGTTCTGCTGTTGAGATATACTGGGTTTGGGCAGAACTCTGAAGGGCCTAGGCATGTGGAGTTTGAACTGTAATCGGGTCCATGTATTGGACCCCCCTGTGTGAGCGAAGAAGGTGAAGAGGCAATTGTGGAGAAACAGAAAAGAAGTTGGTGGTTTGTAGAGGCAAAGAGGATTTTATAAAATTTGACAACTAGATTGGGCACTACGGGGAATGACTTTTCTACTTGGTCTACTCCCCTTAAAAAAAATTCTATGTGTGTCTCTACTGGGACTATCCCAGCCATCAATCCAGTGTCCTATCCATCCTAAGTTCATAGGGAACCCGGTATCTTTGAGATAATTTCCCCTACCTGTGATGGACATGAATCTAGAACAGTGAAATGCAACATTAGTCTTCGTGGGTATCCAACATACTTTGTACTTCCTGAGTGGGAGCACATTATATGTACACCATATCTAACAAAGCTCCTGTTAAGTTAATCAGGGGCCATTTCTGCTAGCAGAAAGAAGCAAAAGTTTAGAGGCCCCATCTTAACCCCAGCAAGTTTTGTCAAAGGGTAATGTTGCATTTATTTTGTTCTTCAAATTAGCCGAATTTGTGTTTTCTATATGGCTTGTGATTCCTTACTATATGTCTCTTGATCCCGTCTATGTGTTTAATAATTTGGCTTGTTTTCTCTGTCTAGGGGGTATATGCAATTGCGGTCGAATTCCGGCTGGAATTCGACCGTTTTTAAATTCGACCCAATTCGACAGTCACTTACCCTCCCGTCGGGACCCCAATTCGACAGCTTTCAATAAAAAACGGATTCGACAGTCCCGCTGTCGAAAAACGGACCAATTAACGGATAGTGTGCGTCCTGGATTCGACTTTTTGGACGGCACAAAAATGGTTAAAAAACACTGAAAAAAATTGCGTGGGCTCCCCCCTCCTAAGCATAACCAGCCTCGGGCTCTTTGAGCCGGTCCTGGTTGTAAAAATACTGGAAAAAAATTGACAGGGGATCCCCCGTATTTTTAGAACCAGCACCGGGCTCTGCGTCCGGTCCTGGTGCAAAAAATACGGGGGACACAAGACCTAGGGGTCCCCCGTATTTTTAACACCAGCACCGGGCTCCACTAGCTGGAGAGATAATGCCACAGCCGGGGGACACTTTTATATCGGTCCCTGCGGCCGTGGCATTAAATCCCCAACTGGTCACCCCTGGCCGGGGTACCCTGGAGGAGTGGGGACCCCTTAAATCAAGGGGTCCCCCCCTCCAGCCACCCAAGGGCCAGGGGTGAAGCCCGAGGCTGTCCCCCCCATCCATGGGGGGCTGATAGCCTTGTGTCAAATAAAAGAATATTGTTTTTTGCAGCAGAACTACAAGTCCCAGCAAGCCTCCCCCGCAAGCTGGTACTTGGAGAACCACAAGTACCACATGCGGGTGGGAAACGGGCCCGCTGGTACCTGTAGTTCTACTGCAAAAAAAATACTCAAATAAAAACTACACACACACGGTGAAAGTAAAACTTTATTACATTCATGCCCACACACACATACTTACCTATGTTCACACGCCGACTCTGTCCACGTCTCCAAGAAGAATCCATGGGGTACCTGAAAATAAAATTATACTCACCAAAATAGAGTGGATCACCTCTCGTCTTCTTTTTTGTAATCCACGTACTTGGCAAAAAAACAAACCGCATTACCCGGACCACGCACTGAAAGGGGTCCCATGTTTACACATGGGACCCCTTTCCCCGAAAGCTGAGACCCCCCCGTGACTCCTGTCACAGAGGGTCCCTTCAGCCAATCAGGGAGCGCCACGTCGTGGCACTCTCCTGATTGTCTGTGCGCGTCTGAGCTGTCAGACAGCACATCGCACAGCCGCTCCATTATCTTCAATGGTGGGAACTTTGCGGTCAGCGGTGCGGTCACTCGCGGTCAGCGGCTGACCGCGGGTAACCTTACCGCTGACCGCAAAGTTCCCACCATTGAAGATAATGGAGCGGTATGTGCTATGCGCGTCTGACAGCTCAGACGCGCATAGCCAATCAGGAGAGTGCCACGACGTGGCGCTCCCTGATTGGCTGAAGGGACCCTCTGTGACAGGAGTCACGGGGGGTCTCAGTATTCGGGGAAAGTGGTCCCATGTGTAAACATGGGACCCCTTTCAGTGCGTGGTCCGGGTAATGCGGTTTGTTTTTTTGCCAAGTACGTGGATTACAAAAAAGAAGACGAGAGATGCTACACTTGATTTTGGTGAGTATAATTTTATTTTCAGATACCCCATGGATTCTTCTTGGAGATGTAGACAGAGTCGGCGTGTGAACATAGGTAAGTATGTGTGTGTCGGCATGTATGTAATAAAGTTTTACTTTCACAGTGTGTACTGTTTTTATTTGGGTATTTTTTTTGCAGTAGAACTACAGGTACCAGCGGCCCGTTTCCCCCCCGCATGCTGGTACTTGTGGTTCTCCATGTACCAGCTTGCGGGGAGGCATGCTGGGACTTGTAGTTCTGCTGCAAAAAACAATATTCTTTTATTTGACACAAGGCTAACAGTCCCCCATCCGCAGCCCAAGGATGGGGGGGACAGCCTAGGGCTTCACCCCTGGCCCTTGGGATGCTGGAGGGGGGTACCCCTTGATTTAAGGGGTCCCCACTCCTCCAGGGTACCCCGGCCAGGGGTGACTAGTTGGGAATTTAATGCCACGGTCGCAGGGACCGATATAAAAGTGTCCCCCGGCTGTGGCATTATCTCTCCAGCTAGTGGAGCCCGGTGCTGGTGTCAAAAATACGGGGGACCCCTAGGTCTTTTGTCCCCCATATTTTTTGCACCAGGACCGGAGGCAGAGCCCGGTGCTGGTTCTAAAAATACGGGGGATCCCCTGTCAATTTTCCCCCCGTATTATTACAACCAGGACCGGCTCAAAGAGCCCGAGGCTGGTTATGCTTAGGAGGGGAGACCCCACACATTTTTTTTCTTGATTTTAACCCATTCCCACTCCTTCCCACTGAAAACCATGCTCTCTATTTTAGTCAGTTAAAAAAAAAATATTCTTTTAAAAAATATATAAATAATACTTGTGTCTCCTAATAGACAAACCAAGTACATAATCCCTTCTAATATAAATAGATATGCTATTAGCAATAAAAAAAAACACAAACAAAACATGTTTTTAAATTTTTTTATTAGATTCCGCCAGCAAAGTGAGGCGGAATTAAATTGACGAAATTACTGTCGAAAAGCACTGTTGTCGAATCAACATTCTTCAATTGAATATACTTTTGTAGAAAAGCCGGATTTTTACCATTGCAGACATGTCGAATTTAAAAACTGTCGAAATTCAAAAAGTCGAATCTGAAACGTCCGTTTTTTTGTCAAAAAGTACTGCATTGCATTGTCGAATCCAATTCGACATGTTTTTTTTGTCAAAAATGCCCCGTTTTTTTACTTTTGCGGCAATTCGACCGCAATTGCATATATTGACTATGTGTTCTACTACTCTTACAATCTTTGGCAAAATGTCCTTTATTTCTACAAATGTAACATATTCTCGTTCGTGATGTACCACCAGGGGTCTGGGGTTTTGGCTGATGGGGCTTTGCTATAAGAGCCTGTATACTTACTGTCATCAGCTTATCCCCCTGTGACTCCCTGTGCTTACTGATGTTACGGTCGTGCCCGATAGCGGACTCTCTCAACGCAGCCACCGAGATACCTCTCCAATTAGGTAGAGAGGTTTGCACCCTTGTTCTCAGTGCCTCCTTTAAACCGTCCATGAACACAGAGACAGCTACCTCCCTATGGTGTGCATTATCTTTAATATCCTCGATCCCAGTGTATATAGCCATTTCCTGCAGTGCTCAATGGAAATATTCGGATGCCATTTCACCTTCCTTTTGTCTTATGGAGAAGATTTTATTCCATTTAACAACAGTAGTGAAATACACTCCTAATTGCAGGTTGATTTGCCGTACATTCTCCTGATTGTATTCATCAGTGAGAGGTACCTCTGCATCTAACTTACAATCCGTTATGAATTTCGTGATGTCAATATTTGAGGGTAAACACACCCGTAGCGCTGTTCGCCAATCTTTATTTGTGGGCGTAACCTAACTCTTTAATGAATCTCTGGAATGCGGCTAGATCTTTTCTGGGATCGGGGAATTCTGACATAATTGACCTTAACTCTGCTCGGGACCAGGGACAATGCATGGCAATGTTCCTGATGGGAGTTACTCCCTGACTATCAGTTCTCCCATTGGGAACCGCAATCACCCTGACAGAATTTAGTTCAACTATATCATTTGTGTTTGATTCTATAATGTGGGGAGCTGTTGTCTCTGCATAGTGTGTGGCACCGTACTTACCAGTGGACACAACCTCACTTACCCCTCCACTGGGGGGCACCGCTACTGCTCTTGGTGGTTGGGCCGTGCCCACCTGGGTGTCCTGTATGGTGGCTGCTAGAGAGAGTGCCGATATTGTGCTGGGCTCATCTTCCTGCTCACAGTCCTGGGGAAAGTTTAGAATGGGATACAATTGGCAAGGGTTAAGGTTAGTGTTAACACATTTATCAATCATTTTCCTATCCTTTACCGATGCAACATTGCTTGTAGCCAATTTCTCCCCATCAATATATGGTAATGGTGGTGTGCTTGCCATCGCTTTCCCGCTAGGTTTGGAACTTGCTATGGGAGCCAGTTCCTTCTGCACCTTCCCCTCTTGCTGCCACAGGTTTAAACAATTTGTATGTCTAACCCTTTGTTTTCTGGATTTAATCAGACATATTTTGATCCTTATATTCTGTAACACCTTTGATTCAAAGCTACCAACTTTTGGGAATGGGGTTGTATCTTCCGCAGTCATACGTATCCACTCATTGCAATAAGCCTGTGTGTGTGAGCCATATTTCTCACACATTATAAACCTTGCTGACCCTCTCGGCCGCAATTCTTCAGCCTGAACCCTGCCTAAAGGTCTCTCACTTGAGCAACTGGCTCCCATACTTGTGGGTCTTTTCACTAAGAAAAAAAATTCCCACAAACACCAAAATACTCAATGCAAGCAGACGGTGGAAGTCTCTCCGAGCGCCTTCCACTCGCTCTCGCCCACGCTGGCCAGTACAACGATACACTGTCGATAGCGGATCGCAATGTACCCAACTTAGGGCTCCTATAAGACCTTACAGCACCGTGATTTCGCTCGGTGGAGGTTCTGTTGGAATATTTTCCTGAGAGAGGCAGTGAAAAATTCCTTTTCAGTATCTTTCCACTGGAATTTTTTGTAGGGTGAAAAGCAGAGAAATTAGATAACTATTATTCACCCTTTCCAGTGGAAGCCCACCAGGCAGATTTCCCGACGTTATCAAAGAAAAACCCCTTTGTTTTATACAATCACATCTGCGTATGCTTTTCCACAGCGCTTATGACACAATGGTATCACGTTGTGCTGTGTAGAACACATGGATGTGCGATTGAATTGCACAGCCTATAGATACTAGTTATCTATATGCCCTACGATCGCTGTAGACCACTTGAACACCTAGTTCATTTTGAACACTTAGTTCACTTGGGACTGTGAACACATAGGCCCTCATTCCGAGTTGTTCGCTCGCAAGGCGAATGTAGCAGAGTTACACACGCTAAGCCGCCGCCTACTGGGAGTGAATCTTAGCTTCTTAAAATTGCGACCGACGTACGCGCAATATTGCGATTACAAACGAGTTAGCAGTTTCTGAGTAGCTTCAGACTTACTCTGCCTGTGCGATCAGTTCAGTGCTTTTCGTTCCTGGCTGACGTCATAAACACACCCAGCGTTCGCCCAGGCAGTCCCACCGTTTCTCCGGCCACTCCTGCGTTTTTCCCGGAAACGGTAGCGTTTTCAGCCACACGCCCCTGAAACGCTGTGCATCCGCCCAGTAACACCCATTTCCTGTCAATCACAATGCGAACGTCGGAGCGAAGAAAATGCCGTGAGTAAACTTACTTTCTTCATAGTAAAGTTACTTGGCGCAGTCGCAGTGCGAACATTGCGCATGCGCACTAAGAGAATTCTCACTGCGATGCGATGAAAATCTCCGAGCGAACAACTCGGAATGAGGGCCATAGTTCACTTTGAACACTTAGTTCAATTTGAACACCTAGTTCTTATCACGTAAGGTAGCAAAACCTACGCCACTGAGCCTCTACTAACCCAGTGTACCATGACGGGATCCCGAATTCCCAGGTTCAGCTCCACTCACTCCGCTTTCACTCACTCAAATACACCTGGTTTTTCTGTACAGAAAATTGTTTTACTCCCTTAAGTCAGCAGCTTTATTCCAGAGGTGCTTACAGTTTTTAAACTAAATTTAGAGTAACCTGCTTTTGAAATCGGATAGTTATGTGCTATTGTATTAAATGTCTACTATCCCACCTTAATTGAACAAATATCGTGTGCTTTGTACTTAGCGTCCGCACTCCTACGCAACCTTGCGTAATCATGCGACCAGCTTGTCTTTTACACCACGTGCGCTCACCTGTCTTTGTCCGGAGCACGTGTACAAAGTGCGCCCGCAATAAAACAAATCACACAATCTCTATAAATGAGAGCAATACAAACTATAATCAGTCACAACACAACCCATGTAACCCTTTACGACTGGGCCAGAACTGTGTTTTGATAATTACTCCCTTAAATACATTTACTTCAAATGTATCTATATAGCAAACAAATGTATCCGATTTCACACAGGTTTAAGAATGATTACTACCCTATGACAACAATGGGGGTAATTCCAAGTTGATCGCAGCAGGAAATTTTTTAGCAGTTGGGCAAAACCATGTGCACTGCAGGGGGGGGCAGATATAACATTTGCAGAGAGAGTTAGATTTGGGTGGGTTATTTTGTTTCTGTGCAGGGTAAATACTGGATGCTTTAGATTGCAGCTTGAACTCACCACACCCAAAAAAAATTCCTGCTGCGATCAACTTGGAATTACCCCCAATGTATGGGAGAGTATGCAAACTATTGGCACACTTTGTGTACGCTTTTGGCTCCAAAATTACACAGACTTTTAAATAGCTTTTTTTCCTGTTTACCTCCGGGCTCTATCAGCACCTCTATAGACCAGACAGAGCAGACGCAATCTAATCAGCACACAAATAAGGTTTTAAAACATCCAGCAACCAGAAAAATGTTTAACGTAGATATCTTTCCACCCTTTGCTGATAGATTAAAGTCTGCTATGATCTGCTAGCCTTTGAGCATGTGAAAAACCGGATCGAGTCCCCAATTGTAAATGCTGATTTACCTACAGGACTAAAAGCAACATTTTAAAAATACATTCAATACTCTTTAAAATGGAGCCGCTGCGGCCGCTGTAATCAATCCTTAGCCTATGTACTTTTTACACAGTTAACGTACAAAGCCCTGTACCGTGTACGCACTTTGCGTACAAACGCCGGGACAGTCGTACAAGGTACACGCGGTGCGTACACACACAAAGACACGCCGTGAGCACTTTGCAGCTACACGTGTGACTAGATTACACTTAAATAACACTAGCAGGGAAAGAGAGACACAACACCAATTTGTATTTCAAAGACTATGTTGGGGTCCGACCCACCAATGGTTCTTTACTAGCAGGGGGTTACAATAATAACAATACAATACAATAAGAAAATGGCTACAGTCAATGGTACATACATTTGGTTTCGCCAGCGCCACGCGGTCCCGGTGCTCAGATCAATCAGGCATAATGACCCTTCAGAGAGAGAGATTACCGACCGGCTAGGCAGCTTGGCTTTTTATACAGTTTATCAAAACATAATACAATAGACACTGTGTGCTCTTCTTCCATTGGTTCGGGGGTGGGACATATCCTGTGCACCGGGGATCATTGGTCAGCTCAAGCGGTGGGTGATGGCTAAGACTTAAGATGTGATTTCTGTTGTTTGCATCTGAGTTCCCGCCCCATGACCAGTTAAACCCCTCACATTAATCATACATAAATATGGTATTATTAACTTATTGTTGCAATATGTGACAATATTCTTATACCCACCAGATTAATGTTTACGTGACCCTGAACAATATGATCCCACACATGATATGATTATCTTTTTCCATCCTCAAGATATACATATATCCATATATATATATACATATATATATATATATATATATATATACACATATCCAACGCAAGGAAGGAGGCACTCAGAGACAGCAAAATAAATCAAGTTGATGTATTCAAGGTCGGTCTAGTACTTTCGAGGTATGCACCTCGTCCTCAGGACCACATCACAGAAAAAATTACAGCCACAGTATAATACCACACTTACCCCACTTAAATCTCCCTCCACAGTCACGCTGGCTGGCGCCGCCGGACTCCGGGACCCGCTGGCCGGAAGTGCATCATCGTGACCTATTTCCTGTGGTCGCGGCCAGCGTTGCCTCAGCAACCGTTGGTTTGCGTTCCACAGGGATCATTGATGCGTTCCACACTGCCTCCACCTCCCAAGCAGTAGCAACCATGGCGGCGGATCATCAGGGGGCCCAATCGCGTGATCTGTGAATAACAAACAAAAAAGACATACATAAATAAAGACATATAACAGTGAAAAACATATGAATCAATGCAATATTAAAACTTCAAACAAAGATTCAATGCATATACATATAACACTTACACTAAGGTATTCCAGTTAATCTTGTCATTGAGCCCTGCTGGTTTAGTAGTGCCCAGTCTCACAATCCACCTGGATTCTTTTATCAACAGAGCCTTAGCTCTATCACCACCCCGTAGGGAAGCGGGCACATGATCGATCATAAAATATTTGATCGATTCCTGGGGATGTTTGGATTCGAGGAAGTAACGTGCCACTGGTTGGTCCACGTCCCTACCACTGAAAATCAATTTTGATGCTGACCTATGCGCATTCATGCGCTCCTTAAATTTCCGTGTGGTCTGCCCAACGTAGTATAAACCACAGGGGCAGACCACCACGTACACAACAAAAGACGTGTTACACGTCAGTACGCACCTAATGTCATAGACCTTATCAGAATGCGGGTGTTTAAACTTCTTACATTGTAACAAAAATTTACAGGTGATGCAGTCATTACAACTATAGCAACCGGGCGGTTTTCTATATACATTAGGTAATGGTAATTCATTACGCCCCGAGATGTCTGCCTTCACCAATCTATCCCGTAAATTAGTGCCACGTCTAAACGCAGCCACTGGTCTGATATTACGCAACATGGGCACATCCCTGTCTGAACGCACAATCGGCCATAACGCCTTTAATGCTCTTTTAATAATGGGACTAGCAGTAGTGTAATCTCTACTCAATGGTAAAATGGTGTCAGGATCCCTACGGGCTGGATTCAATAACTGATCCCTAGGCATTTTAAGTACTTTCTCCTTCTGTAGGTTCAAGGTTTTCAGATCATAACCTCTACTACAGAATTTGTCCACCATCCTGTCCAGTTCGATAGGGACCTTTTCTGGAGCACTGGTAATTCTAGCTACCCGTATCATCTGGGTTACCGGCAGGCCTTTCTTCAGTGCTTCCGGGTGGTGGCTAGATGCCATAAGTAGGGTATTTCTATCCGTTGGCTTAGTGTAAACTCCTGTTTCAAAAACACCATCCCTCACTGTGACATGAATGTCAAGAAAATTCGCCTCACTGGTACTGCAAGTATATGTAAACTTAATCGGTGATTGCAAGTTATTAGTTGTGAGACTGGGCGCTACTAAACCAGCAGGGCTCAATGACAAGATTAACTGGAATACCTTAGTGTATGTGTTATATGTATATGCATTGAATCTTTGTTTGAAGTTTTAATATTGCATTGATTCATATGTTTTTCACTGTTATATGTCTTTTATGTATGTCTTTTTTGTTTGTTATTCACAGATCACGCGATTGGGCCCCCCTGATGATTCGGCGCCATGGTTGCTACTGCTTGGGAGGTGGAGGCAGTGTGGAACGCATCAGTGATCCCTGTGGAACGCAAACCAACGGTTGCTGAGGCAACGCTGGCCGCGACCACAGGAAGTAGGTCACGAGGATGCACTTCCGGCCAGCGGGTCCCGGAGTCCGGCGGCGCCAGCCAGCGTGACTGTGGAGGGAGATTTAAGTGGGGTAAGTGTGGTATTATACTGTGGCTGTAATTTTTTCTGTGATGTGGTCCTGAGGACGAGGTGCATACCTCAAAAGTACTAGACCGACCTTAAATACATCAACTTGATTTATTTTGCTGTCTCTCAGTGCCTCCTTCTTTGCCGGCATATTGTGGATTTTATATATATATATATATATATATATACACACACATGCACACACTCCTGCTATTACAATTTGTTAGGAAATATATATTTATATATATATATATATATATATATTTGATTTGAAATGTCCGCACTCACAGCAATAAATGATCACCAATGGGGTGCTCCTCAAGAAAGTCCAAAATCGGACATCCACATATACCAGATATTATCCAGATCCACAACAGGGTCCAGAATAGAGGGCACTCACCAATCCGACTTCATTAAAGATTTTATTGGTACATCAAAGTCATCACATAATGTCGACGTTTTGGCTCTAGCAAGCCTTTTTCAAGACAGCCCCAGGAGACATCTGCTCAGCATGCCAGGAATAAGCATACTGACACCCTCTCACGGGCTCCCTTATATAGCACACACACTCTCAATTAATCAACTTAATTACCGGAAATGCACAAATAGATTAGCCACCATTGGCCCGTGATATACCATCCGTTTATCTGTACAACAATACCTATTTTTACAAAACTAAATACCGACACACTGCATGACAGGAATGTATTTTAGGACTGGCCGTTTATTCATACAAGATAGATAATAGGCTATATGCATACTTAATTTAATAATTACCGGAGTCCCACACTATCGGCATTTTACCGGAAGCGCCTCATTTGCGCTCCACCGCTCATGATAACGTCATTGCCGGAAGTCAACTCACGCTCATCCGGCAATGTTCAGAGCCTTGTACTATCACGGGAAGCGCATCATGTGCGCTCCACAACCAACACTGCCATGCGTTCCACCAATCTAACACCTAATCAAAACAAAAAGTCTATTATATACTACTATCGAACACCAATTCCACATTGTCACTGCAGTTTTTTAGGGACAGGCGATTATGTGTACCCCCCCTTCCGAAGAGGAGGCGGCCGAGGGGCCAACAGAGGAGGGGAGGGAAGTGTAAAAAGAAGAGGTCCGAAACCACGGACCTGAACACAGTGTTTAATCTTTCCTCATATGCCCTAAACGAAGTTGAGTTGTCAGTATTGTCACTTGGTCTCTCTTTCGTCCCCACAACGAAACATGATCCATTTAATTGGATGATTGATAACTATCGCTTGGGACGTAAATTGAGACTAAGGGAACAATTTGGCAGTAATAGTGACCTCAAAGATCCAATTAAATGTAAACAACCAAGCCACTATGACCCAGTTTCCTATAATGCCAGCATTAAAACGTTTATACGGTTTGTTGAAACTGAAAAAATGACGAGGGTTAGAACTACGCCTAAATATTACAATCTGTCATCTGAACAAAGGACTGCACTAAAATCCTTAAAGGATAACAAAAATATCACCATACGCCCTGCCAATAAAGGAGGGGCGGTGGTGATACAGGATTGGTGTCAATATGACAAGGAGGTCAGACGCCAGTTATCTGATGATTGCACATATGTGAAGCTTAAATGTAACCCAACTAATATGTACAAAAAAATTATAGATGAGACCATTGATTTAGGTTTTAGGGCAGGTTGGATCGATGAGGTCACAGTTGAATTTTTGAAGGTCGAATACCCTATTACACCAATATTGTATACCTTGCCGAAGGTCCACAAACAATTGAAGGACCCGCCGGGACGTCCGATAGTTTCAGCTAAAGGGTCACTTCTCCAACCGCTGGCTATTTATGTTGACCAGTTTTTGCAACCCCTGGTGGGTAAGACCAGTAGTTATGTACGTGATACATCTGATTTTTTGTCTAAAATTAGAGACATTAAGCTACCCGAGTCTGAAGTGTGGTTAGCAACGCTTGATGTACAGTCACTGTATACTGTAATTCCGCACCAAGAAGGGATTGAGGCAATTGAACAACATTTGATCGAAGCCCAACATAAAAAAATCCCTGTAGAATTTCTAGCTAATCTGGTTACATTGTTCTTGAAACAGAATTACTTTATGTATGGGAGTGACTACTTTGCCCAAATTAATGGTACAGCAATGGGCTCTAATCTTGCACATGCTTACGCAAATTTATACATGGCATTATATGAATGGAGACATATATTGTCACATTATGCATCTAAGTTGATTAAATATATGAGGTTTATTGATGACATCTTTTTACTCTGGTCTGGCACGAGGGACGAATTGATCAATATGATAGATACCCTCAATGGACTTGAGGGACCCATTAGATTCACTTACAACATGGATCTGACTACAGTCACGTTTCTTGATGTGAAAGTTTGGAGAGAGGGAACTGGACTTAGTACAACACTGTTCCGAAAGGTGACTGACCGTAATACCACATTACAGGCTACAAGCCAACATCCACCTATGTTAAAAGAAAGTCTGCCGATATCACAGTTCCTTAGAGTACTGAGAATAAATTCGTCAAGTGAGCTTGCTGAACTGCAGATAGAAGAAATGAAAACCAGATTTTTGCAAAGAGGGTACTCACCTATAACCTTGAATAGATGTATCAGAAAGGCATATCATCGCTTCAGAAACCCACTGAGTGAAACAGAGAAATCAGGGAGAAGTGATTGAATGGTACATGTGAGCACATATGACCATACATAACACATCACTGGGGACATTTATAATCAGCATTGGCCATTGTTGACGTCTGATCCACAATTGAATCTCAAGGGTAGCAAACCTCCAATGAGAGCCTATCGAAGGGTAGCAAACTTACGCCAATTATTAATGCGACCAACTATGCAGCCGATCAAGACTCCCTTACACTGGTTAAGATCAGGGAGGACAGGCTGCTTTAAATGTAAAGGATGCACCACGTGTAATTCAATGATAAGTGGAAGAGACGTCCGACATCCACATAATGGTACCAAAATCAGGATTCAGTATAACCTGACCTGTATGAGTGCTTTTGTCATCTATGTGGTGATCTGCCCGTGTGGCTTGTACTACACTGGGATGACAAGCAGGCCATTCAGGGATCGAATGGCAAACCACAGATATTCAATCAGATCGGCGATTGAAACAAAGGAGACCGATAAACCTGTGGCTAAGCACTTTCTCCAGCATAACCATCAGGTGTCATCTATGCGTTGTATGGTCATTGACCAAGTTCCAGAACCAGTGAGAGGTGGAGATCGTGTCCTCGCCTTGAAGAAACTTGAAGCACGATGGATCTATACACTTGATACGGTTGTACCACGTGGGCTTAATGAGAACAACCCTCTAAAGATCTTTATTCACTAATCTCAGAATATCATAATGGGGATCTAATTTTGATCCTGATGTATTTTTAGCGAGAAGTACACTTTAGTGTTATATCCTATGCAATTTTATTAGTATTTTTTATAAAAAAATAAAATAACAAAAATATAAAAAATATATATATATATATATATATTTTAAAATAATTTTTTGTTGTTGTATAGAAGTGATTTGCTGATTTATGCCCTCTGCCCCTTAGTAGTTTTCTCCTCGGGGACAGAGGTGATATGATTAGCATAACAGTTTAGTTGTTTTGGTAGTTATTTTTCTATGTGTGTTGGTATCTCGCGGGCTCCTTTCTATAGCATAGATATACACTGCAGTGACAATGTGGAATTGGTGTTCGATAGTAGTATATAATAGGCTTTTTGTTTTGATTAGGTGTTAGATTGGTGGAACGCATGGCAGTGTTGGTTGTGGAGCGCACATGATGCGCTTCCTGTGATAGTTAGAGATGAGCGGGTTCGGTTTCTTTGAATCCGAACCCGCACGAACTTCACTTTTTTTTTCACGGGTCCGAGCGACTCGGATCTTCCCGCCTTGCTCGGTTAACCCGAGCGCGCCCGAACGTCATCATGACGCTGTCGGATTCTCGCGAGACTCGGATTCTATATAAGGAGCCGCGCGTCGCCGCCATTTTCACACGTGCATTGAGATTGATAGGGAGAGGACGTGGCTGGCATCCTCTCCATTTAGATTAGATTTAGAAGAGAGAGAGAGAGAGAGATTGCTGTGATACTGTAGATTAGAAGAGAGTGCAGACAGAGTTTAGTGACTGACGACCACAGTGACCAGTGACCACCAGAGACAGTGCAGTTGTTTGTTTTATTTAATATATCCGTTCTCTGCCTGAAAAAAACGATACACAGTCACACAGTGACTCAGTCTGTGTGCACTGCTCAGCCCAGTGTGCTGCACATCAATGTATTGTATATAAAGCTTATAATTGTGGGGGAGACTGGGGAGCACTGCAGGTTGTTATAGCAGGAGCCAGGAGTACATGATAAATAATATTATATTAAAATTAAACAGTGCACACTTTTGCTGCAGGAGTGCCACTGCCAGTGTGACTAGTGGTGACCAGTGCCTGACCACCAGTATATTAGTAGTATTGTATACTATCTCTTTATCAACCAGTCTATATTAGCAGCAGACACAGTACAGTGCGGTAGTTCACGGCTGTGGCTACCTCTGTGTCGGCACTCGGCAGGCAGTCCGTCCATCCATAATTGTATTATAATATATACCACCTAACCGTGGTTTTTTTTTCATTCTTTATACCGTCGTCATACTAGTTGTTACGAGTATACTACTATCTCTTTATCAACCAGTGTACAGTGCGGTAGTTCACGGCTGTGGCTACCTCTGTGTCGGCACTCGGCAGGCAGTCCGTCCAACCATAATTGTATTATATACCACCTAACCGTGGTTTTTTTTTCATTCTTTATACCGTCGTCATACTAGTTGTTACGAGTATACTACTATCTCTTTATCAACCAGTGTACAGTGCGGTAGTTCACGGCTGTGGCTACCTCTGTGTCGGCACTCGGCAGGCAGTCCGTCCATCCATAATTGTATTATAATATATACCACCTAACCGTGGTTTTTTTTTTCATTCTTTATACCGTCGTCATACTAGTTGTTACGAGTATACTACTATCTCTTTATCAACCAGTGTACAGTGCGGTAGTTCACGGCTGTGGCTACCTCTGTGTCGGCACTCGGCAGGCAGTCCGTCCAACCATAATTGTATTATAATATATACCACCTAACCGTGGTTTTTTTTTCATTCTTTATACCGTCGTCATACTAGTTGTTACGAGTATACTACTATCTCTTTATCAACCAGTGTACAGTGCGGTAGTTCACGGCTGTGGCTACCTCTGTGTCGGCACTCGGCAGGCAGTCCGTCCAACCATAATTGTATTATATACCACCTAACCGTGGTTTTTTTTTCATTCTTTATACCGTCGTCATACTAGTTGTTACGAGTATACTACTATCTCTTTATCAACCAGTGTACAGTGCGGTAGTTCACGGCTGTGGCTACCTCTGTGTCGGCACTCGGCAGGCAGTCCGTCCAACCATAATTGTATTATAATATATACCACCTAACCGTGGTTTTTTTTTCATTCTTTATACCGTCGTCATACTAGTTGTTACGAGTATACTACTATCTCTTTATCAACCAGTGTACAGTGCGGTAGTTCACGGCTGTGGCTACCTCTGTGTCGGCACTCGGCAGGCAGTCCGTCCAACCATAATTGTATTATATACCACCTAACCGTGGTTTTTTTTTCATTCTTTATACCGTCGTCATACTAGTTGTTACGAGTATACTACTATCTCTTTATCAACCAGTGTACAGTGCGGTAGTTCACGGCTGTGGCTACCTCTGTGTCGGCACTCGGCAGGCAGTCCGTCCAACCATAATTGTATTATAATATATACCACCTAACCGTGGTTTTTTTTTCATTCTTTATACCGTCGTCATACTAGTTGTTACGAGTATACTACTATCTCTTTATCAACCAGTGTACAGTGCGGTAGTTCACGGCTGTGGCTACCTCTGTGTCGGCACTCGGCAGGCAGTCCGTCCATCCATAATTGTATTATAATATATACCACCTAACCGTGGTTTTTTTTTCATTCTTTATACCGTCGTCATACTAGTTGTTACGAGTATACTACTATCTCTTTATCAACCAGTGTACAGTGCGGTAGTTCACGGCTGTGGCTACCTCTGTGTCGGCACTCGGCAGGCAGTCCGTCCAACCATAATTGTATTATAATATATACCACCTAACCGTGGTTTTTTTTTCATTCTTTATACCGTCGTCATACTAGTTGTTACGAGTATACTACTATCTCTTTATCAACCAGTGTACAGTGCGGTAGTTCACGGCTGTGGCTACCTCTGTGTCGGCACTCGGCAGGCAGTCCGTCCATCCATAATTGTATTATATACCACCTAACCGTGGTTTTTTTATACCACCTAACCGTGGCAGTCCGTCCATAATTGTATACTAGTATCCAATCCATCCATCTCCATTGTTTACCTGAGGTGCCTTTTAGTTCTGCCGATAAAATATGGAGAACAAAAAAGTTGAGGTTCCAAAATTAGGGAAAGATCAAGATCCACTTCCACCTCGTGCTGAAGCTGCTGCCACTAGTCATGGCCGAGACGATGAAATGCCAGCAACGTCGTCTGCCAAGGCCGATGCCCAATGTCATAGTACAGAGCATGTCAAATCCAAAACACCAAATATCAGAAAAAAAAGGACTCCAAAACCTAAAATAAAATTGTCGGAGGAGAAGCGTAAACTTGCCAATATGCCATTTACCACACGGAGTGGCAAGGAACGGCTGAGGCCCTGGCCTATGTTCATGGCTAGTGGTTCAGCTTCACATGAGGATGGAAGCACTCAGCCTCTCGCTAGAAAACTGAAAAGACTCAAGCTGGCAAAAGCACCGCAAAGAACTGTGCGTTCTTTGAAATCCCAAATCCACAAGGAGAGTCCAATTGTGTCGGTTGCGATGCCTGACCTTCCCAACACTGGACGTGAAGAGCATGCGCCTTCCACCATTTGCACGCCCCCTGCAAGTGCTGGAAGGAGCACCCGCAGTCCAGTTCCTGATAGTCAGATTGAAGATGTCAGTGTTGAAGTACACCAGGATGAGGAGGATATGGGTGTTGCTGGCGCTGGGGAGGAAATTGACCAGGAGGATTCTGATGGTGAGGTGGTTTGTTTAAGTCAGGCACCCGGGGAGACACCTGTTGTCCGTGGGAGGAATATGGCCGTTGACATGCCAGGTGAAAATACCAAAAAAATCAGCTCTTCGGTGTGGAGGTATTTCACCAGAAATGCGGACAACAGGTGTCAAGCCGTGTGTTCCCTTTGTCAAGCTGTAATAAGTAGGGGTAAGGACGTTAACCACCTCGGAACATCCTCCCTTATACGTCACCTGCAGCGCATTCATAATAAGTCAGTGACAAGTTCAAAAACTTTGGGTGACAGCGGAAGCAGTCCACTGACCAGTAAATCCCTTCCTCTTGTAACCAAGCTCACGCAAACCACCCCACCAACTCCCTCAGTGTCAATTTCCTCCTTCCCCAGGAATGCCAATAGTCCTGCAGGCCATGTCACTGGCAAGTCTGACGAGTCCTCTCCTGCCTGGGATTCCTCCGATGCATCCTTGCGTGTAACGCCTACTGCTGCTGGCGCTGCTGTTGTTGCCGCTGGGAGTCGATGGTCATCCCAGAGGGGAAGTCGTAAGCCCACTTGTACTACTTCCAGTAAGCAATTGACTGTTCAACAGTCCTTTGCGAGGAAGATGAAATATCACAGCAGTCATCCTACTGCAAAGCGGATAACTGAGTCCTTGACAACTATGTTGGTGTTAGACGTGCGTCCGGTATCCGCCGTTAGTTCACAGGGAACTAGACAATTTATTGAGGCAGTGTGCCCCCGTTACCAAATACCATCTAGGTTCCACTTCTCTAGGCAGGCGATACCGAGAATGTACACGGACGTCAGAAAAAGACTCACCAGTGTCCTAAAAAATGCAGTTGTACCCAATGTCCACTTAACCACGGACATGTGGACAAGTGGAGCAGGGCAGGGTCAGGACTATATGACTCTGACAGCCCACTGGGTAGATGTATGGACTCCCGCCGCAAGAACAGCAGCGGCGGCACCAGTAGCAGCATCTCGCAACGCCAACTCTTTCCTAGGCAGGCTACGCTTTGTATCACCGCTTTCCAGAATACGCACACAGCTGAAAACCTCTTACGGCAACTGAGGAAGATCATCGCGGAATGGCTTACCCCAATTGGACTCTCCTGTGGATTTGTGGCATCGGACAACGCCAGCAATATTGTGTGTGCATTAAATATGGGCAAATTCCAGCACGTCCCATGTTTTGCACATACCTTGAATTTGGTGGTGCAGAATTTTTTAAAAAACGACAGGGGCGTGCAAGAGATGCTGTCGGTGGCCAGAAAAATTGCGGGACACTTTCGGCGTACAGGCACCACGTACAGAAGACTGGAGCACCACCAAAAACTACTGAACCTGCCCTGCCATCATCTGAAGCAAGAAGTGGTAACGAGGTGGAATTCAACCCTCTATATGCTTCAGAGGTTGGAGGAGCAGCAAAAGGCCATTCAAGCCTATACAATTGAGCACGATATAGGAGATGGAATGCACCTGTCTCAAGTGCAGTGGAGAATGATTTCAACGTTGTGCAAGGTTCTGATGCCCTTTGAACTTGCCACACGTGAAGTCAGTTCAGACACTGCCAGCCTGAGTCAGGTCATTCCCCTCATCAGGCTTTTGCAGAAGAAGCTGGAGGCATTGAAGAAGGAGCTAACACGGAGCGATTCCGCTAGGCATGTGGGACTTGTGGATGCAGCCCTTAATTCGCTTAACAAGGATTCACGGGTGGTCAATCTGTTGAAATCAGAGCACTACATTTTGGCCACCGTGCTCGATCCTAGATTTAAAGCCTACCTTGGATCTCTCTTTCCGGCAGACACAGGTCTGCTGGGGTTGAAAGACCTGCTGGTGACAAAATTGTCAAGTCAAGCGGAACGCGACCTGTCAACATCTCCTCCTTCACATTCTCCCGCAACTGGGGGTGCGAGGAAAAGGCTCAGAATTCCGAGCCCACCCGCTGGCGGTGATGCAGGGCAGTCTGGAGCGACTGCTGATGCTGACATCTGGTCCGGACTGAAGGACCTGACAACGATTACGGACATGTCGTCTACTGTCACTGCATATGATTCTCTCAACATTGATAGAATGGTGGAGGATTATATGAGTGACCGCATCCAAGTAGGCACGTCACACAGTCCGTACTTATACTGGCAGGAAAAAGAGGCAATTTGGAGGCCCTTGCACAAACTGGCTTTATTCTACCTAAGTTGCCCTCCCACAAGTGTGTACTCCGAAAGAGTGTTTAGTGCCGCCGCTCACCTTGTCAGCAATCGGCGTACGAGGTTACATCCAGAAAATGTGGAGAAGATGATGTTCATTAAAATGAATTATAATCAATTCCTCCGCGGAGACATTGACCAGCAGCAATTGCCTCCACAAAGTACACAGGGAGCTGAGATGGTGGATTCCAGTGGGGACGAATTGATAAT
Organism: Pseudophryne corroboree; assembly: GCF_028390025.1. Taxonomy (NCBI): domain Eukaryota; kingdom Metazoa; phylum Chordata; class Amphibia; order Anura; family Myobatrachidae; genus Pseudophryne; species Pseudophryne corroboree. Next base: position 467,077,989 of record NC_086452.1, on the reverse strand, counting down.
CTGTGAGGAGGGGGATGTACACGGTGATATATTGGAGGGTGAAGATGAGGTGGACATCTTGCCTCTGTAGAGCCAGTTTGTGCAAGGAGAGATTAATTGCTTCTTTTTTGGGGGGGGTCCAAACCAACCCGTCATATCAGTCACAGTCGTGTGGCAGACCCTGTCACTGAAATGATGGGTTGGTTAAAGTGTGCATGTCCTGTTTTGTTTATACAACATAAGGGTGGGTGGGAGGGCCCAAGGATAATTCCATCTTGCACCTCTTTTTTCTTTTCTTTTTCTTTGCATCATGTGCTGATTGGGGAGGGTTTTTTGGAAGGGACATCCTGCGTGACACTGCAGTGCCACTCCTAGATGGGCCCGGTGTTTGTGTCGGCCACTAGGGTCGCTAATCTTACTCACACAGCTACCTCATTGCGCCTCTTTTTTTCTTTGCGTCATGTGCTGTTTGGGGAGGGTTTTTTGGAAGGGACATCCTGCGTGACACTGCAGTGCCACTCCTAGATGTGCCCGGTGTTTGTGTCGGCCACTAGGGTCGCTAATCTTACTCACACAGCTACCTCATTGCGCCTCTTTTTTTCTTTGCGTCATGTGCTGTTTGGGGAGGGTTTTTTGGAAGGGACATCCTGCGTGACACTGCAGTGCCACTCCTAGATGTGCCCGGTGTTTGTGTCGGCCACTAGGGTCGCTAATCTTACTCACACAGTCAGCTACCTCATTGCGCCTCTTTTTTTCTTTGCGTCATGTGCTGTTTGGGGAGGGTTTTTTGGAAGGGCCATCCTGCGTGACACTGCAGTGCCACTCCTAGATGGGCCCGGTGTTTGTGTCGGCCACTAGGGTCGCTAATCTTACTCACACAGCTACCTCATTGCGCCTCTTTTTTTCTTTGCGTCATGTGCTGTTTGGGGAGGGTTTTTTGGAAGGGACATCCTGCGTGACACTGCAGTGCCACTCCTAGATGGGCCCGGTGTTTGTGTCGGCCACTAGGGTCGCTTATCTTACTCACACAGCGACCTTGGTGCAAATTTTAGGACTAAAAATAATATTGTGAGGTGTGAGGTATTCAGAATAGACTGAAAATGAGTGTAAATTATGGTTTTTGAGGTTAATAATACTTTGGGATCAAAATGACCCCCAAATTCTATGATTTAAGCTGTTTTTTAGTGTTTTTGGAAAAAAACACCCGAATCCAAAACACACCCGAATCCGACAAAAATAATTCGGTGAGGTTTTGCCAAAACGCGTTCGAACCCAAAACACGGCCGCGGAACCGAACCCAAAACCAAAACACAAAACCCGAAAAATTTCAGGCGCTCATCTCTAGTGATAGTACAAGGCTCTGAACATTGCCGGATGAGCGTGAGTTGACTTCCGGCAATGACGTTATCATGAGCGGTGGAACGCATATTTAGTACCGGTGGGGAGCAAATGAGGCGCTTCCGGTAAAATGCCGATAGTGTGGGACTCCGGTAATTATTAAATTAAGTATGCATATAGCCTATTATCTATCTTGTATGAATAAACGGCCAGTCCTAAAATACATTCCTGTCATGCAGTGTGTCGGTATTTAGTTTTGTAAAAATAGGTATTGTTGTACAGATAAACGGATGGTATATCATGGGCCAATGGTGGCTAATCTATTTGTGCATTTCTGGTAATTAAATTGATTAATTGAGAGTGTGTGTGCTATATAAGGGAGCCCGTGAGAGGGTGTCAGTATGCTTATTCCTGGCATGCTGAGCAGATGTCTCCTGGGGCTGTCTTGAAAAAGGCTTGCTAGAGCCGAAACGTCGACATTATGTGATGACTTTGATGCACCAATAAAATCTTTAATGAAGTCGGATTGGTGAGTGCCCTCTATTCTGGACCCTGTTGTGGATCTGGATAATATCTGGTATATATATATATATATATATATATATATATGTATATATATATACATACATATATACACATATATACATACACACATCTCCAAGAGTTTAGACTATGAATGTTATTACCTCAGATATCTAAATGTCTGGTTTGTAATTTGTTAGCTATTGCTAATTGAGTTTCTCTTCAAACTAGGTTCCTGGATATTGTCTTTTTGTTTGTCCTGTCTTCAGATAAGACAATGACAATCCAGTATTTATTGTCGTCGACAGATACTGGACAACCCTAGAACAATGGGGGTAACCAAAGGTATTTGCCTTCTTCATAAGATTTCAAAGCTTTGCGTAAACAAGGCCGTCTGGTACATTGTTTTAGAGTTTCTGGGAGGATAATTTATGTGTGAACCATCTTCTTGCTATTAGAAGGATGAGTAGACAGTGGGTGATTTATGCATTATATGGATTAAATATATGATATGTCTTTGTGGCTTTTCCATGCGAGTACAAATGCTTCCGTAATTACTCATACCACGCGCTAACACGCACGACCGCGTGAGCGATCATACGCAATTTGCGAATATGTGCACGCACGGCAGAATAAGTACGCGCGCGGAGTCCATCTGTGTGGTGTTTGTACGTGATGTGTGTACTGTAATATTTTCCGACTTCGACAGCTGCATGATATCACATCACAGCAGTGATGAACCAGGGTCCGAAGGAAGAGAGAATGAATACTTAAATATGTGGGGGACATGTGTGGACTGTACAGTGGGGATAAAATCGGATAGGAAAGCTTATGAAGGTTGATTGAGCGGTTATGGCATTTGATACGCTTGTCTGAATAGGTGAGTTTTCAGGGAACGCTTGAAAGATTGGAGATCAGAGGAGAGTCTTATTGTACGTGGTAGGGCGTTTCACAGAGTGGGTGCAGCCCAAAGAAAGTCCTGCAATCGTGCATGGGAGCAAGTAATGAGTGTGGATGAGAGACATAGATCTTGTGAAGAGCGAAGGGGCCGTGTTGGGAGATATTTTGATTTCTATAGTTATACCCTTGCCCACAGCTGCAGAGGTGGGCCCTCTCTCTGTCTAGGCCCAGGACTCCAGTCCCGGCTGTCCACTCCTGATGGCAGCCCTGGTGACCAGTAATGTTGTGCCTGGGGGCCGCCTGACCCCTGTATTCGTGCCCGGGTAAAACTACTTCCCAATGACCATTCCTATTCCTCTATGTTGGGTGGTGATCCCTAACTCTTGCCCCTCATAGCGGGTAACCAGCAGATGGGAGTTAAGCCGCGCGTCACTGAGGAAGCCGCTTGTACCACTGAGCGCTACAGCAGCTCCTATACGCCAGAGAAGCGCCCAGACGCTTATTTCATTAATTTCTTCCAGTTTCTGGAAATAATTAAAAATTCTGTCACATTGAAAAAGGTGGCGACACGGCGTGCATGGAGCGCCATCCGCAGGCAAGCCATGGTACTGTTATCTTATCCAGCACACTGGCAGTGGAAGTTATATTGGGCAACGAGACTCCAAGGCACAGATCAGCTGAACATGGCATCACCCCTGGACACAGCTCTGAGGAACTGGCAGTATATCACAGCTCCTGTGCCCCAATATTACTGTATGGGAAACAGTTTAGCCCACATCTAAGATGGCGCCGTGCTGTGCGTCCGACCGGCGTGCCCTTTTCTAAGATGGAGCCGTGCTTTGCGTCAGACCGGCGTGCCATTCTCTAAGATGGCGCCGTGCTGTGAGTTAGACCGGCGTGCCTTTTTCCAAGATGGCGCGGTGCTGTGCGTCCGACCTGCCTGCCCTTCTCTAAGATGGCGCCGTGCGGTGTGTCGGGGCCGGCGTTCCCTTCTCTGACATGGCTGCCGGGGCCTCAGCCCTGAGGGAGGGTGATACGCACGGAGTGATCCTGCAGGCGGCGCTGTGGGTCCCCGGCGGAGGCGGATCACGGTGGAGGAGACGGAAAGATGTCCAACCAGGAGGACCCGGTGCAGAGGGAGATCCACCAGGACTGGGCCAACCGGGAGTACATCGAGGTTATCACCAGCAGCATCAAGAAGATCGCCGACTTCCTCAACTCCTTCGGTGAGTGCCGGGCGTTACAGTGGGGGTGTTATAGGGAGGGGGATATATGGGTGTATGCGGATTTTATAGGGAGGGGGATATACCGGGTGTATGCGAGTGTTATAGGGAAGGGGATATACCGGGTGTATGCGGGTGTTATAGGGAGGGGATATACCGGGTTTATACGGGTGTTATAGGAAGGGGGATATATGGGTGTTATAGGGAGGGGGATATATGGGTGTATGCGGGTGTTATAGGGAGGGGGATATATGGGTGTTATAGGGAAGGAGATATATGGGTGTATGCGGGTCTTATAGGGAGGGGGATATATGGGTGTTATAGGGAAGGAGATATATGGGTGTATGCGGGTGTTATAGGGAGGGGGATATATGGGTGTATGCGGGTGTTATAGGGAAGGGGATATACGGGTGTATGCGGGTGTTATAGGGAGGGGGATATATGGGTGTTATAGGGAAGGAGATATATGGGTGTTATAGGGAGGGGGATATATGGGTGTATGCGGGTGTTATAGGGAAGGGGATATACGGGTGTATGCGGGTGTTATAGGGAGGGGGATATACCGGGTGTTATAGGGAGGGGGATATACCGGGTGTTATAGGGAGGGGGATATATGGGTGTTATAGGGAAGGAGATATATGGGTGTATGCGGATGTTATAGGGAGGGGGATATATGGGTGTATGCGGGTGTTATAGGGAGGGGGATATACGGGTGTATGCGGGTGTTATAGGGAGGGGGATATATGGGTGTTATAGGGAAGGAGATATATGGGTGTTATAGGGAGGGGGATATATGGGTGTATGCGGGTGTTATAGGGAAGGGGATATACGGGTGTGTGCGGGTGTTATAGGGAGGGGGATATACCGGGTGTTATAGGGAGGGGGATATACGGGTGTATGCGAGTGTTATAGGGAGGGGGATATGCAGGGTGTATGCGGGTGTTATAGGGAGGGGGATATACCGGGTTTTATAGGGAAGGGGATATACGGGTGTATGCCGGTGTTATAGGGAGGGGGATATACGGGTGTATGCGAGGGGGATATGCCGGGTGTATGCGGGTATTATAGGGAGGGGGATATACCGGGTGTTATAGGGAAGGGGATATACGGGTGTATGCGGGTGTTATAGGGAGAGGGATATACGGGTGTATGCGAGGGGGATATGCCGGATGTATGCGGGTGTTTACAATGTGTATATAGGACGTGTGTGTTTGATATATATCTCTCTGTGGCTTAAGCTGGGTACACATTGGGACGATAGGCTTTTGTTCCGACACTGACAACAAATGCCCGTCAGCGGGCATTGCCCATACACACTGGCACGATGTTGATGACGGTCGGAAAGATAATGTTCCGTCTTTCACTAGCATAGACAAGGACGCTAGTGATATTGCTGGGTATTATGTGCAGCACATCAAACCTAGCGCCCACGGGAGCGCACAATCTCCAGTACACACTGAGTGATGTCGTTACGGAAGGGCGTATCGGCCCGTCATTGCACCAGTGTGTACCCGGCTTTAGAGGCAGCAGAATAGCCAAGGAACGGAACCTATAACCGCGTTCTGTAGGGATTTCCTGCGACATTAACCAGCAATCCCAGGCATACAGCTCACAGACCGGGGTACCAGGAGATAGGAGGGAAACGTTCCACTGACAATGCGGCTTTATCCTTCAGTGTGTGACTGAGCTGTGTGTACCGTACATTGTGCGTCACCTGCGTCCCGGCAGCTGCACCCTGCTGAGTGACACTGATCTTAAACTCCATTTTCATTTTCCTTCGAGATATGTCCTGCCGTTCCCGACTGGCGACACTAAATGAGAAGCTGACGGCGTTGGAAAGGCGGATTGAATACATAGAAGCACGGGTATGTAGCTACATATAAGAAACTTACATAAACCGTCCCTTTAAGTTGCTCTGCCAATAGCCATGTACAAAGAGACCGGGGGGTGGGGGGTGGGGGGGGGGGGTAACACACAGCTGTTTTCAGCGTCCATTTGGCATGTTTGCGGTACTCCCATCTTGTGTAGTGTCACCAGTTAATGCCAGCCACCACATTCCGCAACTTTACCCGCCTGCCACATTATTTCATATGCAGCCATCATTGTGTGGTATAGAGTTATTACCCGCAGGTATAGGAGCCGGGGACCGTATGTGAATCGCCCACAGATAGAGGAGCTGGGGACCGTATGTGACAGGTAGAGGAGCTGGGGACCGTATGTGACAGGTAGAGGAGCTGGGGACCGTATGTGACAGGTAGAGGAGCCGGGGACCGTATGTGACAGGTAGAGGAGCCGGGGACCGTATGTGACAGGTAGAGGAGCCGGGGACCGTATGTGACAGGTAGAGGAGCCGGGGACCGTATGTGACAGGTAGAGGAGCCGGGGACCGTATGTGACAGGTAGAGGAGCCGGGGACCGTATGTGACAGGTAGAGGAGCTGGGGACCGTATATGTGACAGGTAGAGGAGCCGGGGACCGTATGTGACAGGTAGAGGAGCTGGGGACCGTATGTGACAGGTAGAGGAGCTGGGGACCGTATGTGACAGGTAGAGGAGCTGGGGACCGTATGTGACAGGTAGAGGAGCCGGGGACCGTATGTGACAGGTAGAGGAGCCGGGGACCGTATGTGACAGGTAGAGGAGCCGGGGACCGTATGTGACAGGTAGAGGAGCCGGGGACCGTATGTGACAGGTAGAGGAGCCGGGGACCGTATGTGACAGGTAGAGGAGCCGGGGACCGTATGTGACAGGTAGAGGAGCCGGGGACCGTATGACAGGTAGAGGAGCTGGGGACCGTATATGTGACAGGTAGAGGAGCTGGGGACCGTATATGTGACAGGTAGAGGAGCCGGGGACCGTATGTGACAGGTAGAGGAGCTGGGGACCGTATGTGACAGGTAGATGAGCCGGGGACCGTATGTGACAGAGGAGCCGGGGACCGTATGTGACAGGTAGAGGAGCCGAGGACCGTATGTGACAGGTAGAGGAGCTGGGGACTGTATGTGACAGGTAGGGGAGCCGGGGACCGTATGTGACAGGTAGAGGAGCCGGGGACCGTGTGTGACAGGTAGAGGAGCCGGGGACCGTGTGTGACAGGTAGAGGAGCCGGGGACCGTGTGTGACAGGTAGAGGAGCCGGGGACCGTATGTGACAGGTAGAGGAGCCGGGGACCGTATGTGACAGATAGGGGAGCTGGGGACCGTATGTGACAGGTAGAGGAGCTGGGGACCGTATGTGACAGGTAGAGGAGCTGGGGACCGTATGTGACAGGTAGAGGAGCTGGGGACCGTATGTGACAGGTAGAGGAGCTGGGGACCGTATGTGACAGGTAGAGGAGCCGGGGACCGTATGTGACAGGTAGAGGAGCCGGGGACCGTATGTGACAGGTAGGGGAGCCGGGGACCGTATGTGACAGGTAGAGGAGCCGAGGACCGTATGTGACAGGTAGAGGAGCCGGGGACCGTATGTGACAGGTAGAGGAGCCGGGGACCGTATGTGTCAGGTAGAGGAGCCGGGGACCGTATGTGACAGGTAGAGGAGCCGGGGACCGTATGTGACAGGTAGAGGAGCCGGGGACCGTATGTGACAGGTAGAGGAGCCGGGGACACTATGTGACAGGTAGAGGAGCCGGGGACACTATGTGACAGGTAGAGGAGCCGGGGACCGTATGTGACAGGTAGAGGAGCCGGGGACCGTATGTGACAGGTAGAGGAGCCGGGGACCGTATGTGACAGGTAGAGGAGCCGGGGACCGTATGTGACAGGTAGAGGAGCCGGGGACCGTATGTGACAGGTAGAGGAGCCGGGGACCGTATGTGAATGATCTTCTGTAAATATTTAGGGATCGTTTTTTGGGAAATATCACATTAGGTAAAATCTCTTAAATTTTACAGAAGTTTATCAATAGCGTTAAAGCGTACCTGTCACCTGCACTATCATTCAGTAACTGGTGCCATCCCTGAGGCGCAGAGTGCCTCGTGCCTCATCGATGTCACCAGTTCTTAGTGCATTTGTAGGGGCGGTGATTCAGTTCAGAGCCGTGGAAGCTATTTGCTGTCCCATAACGGCAGATCACTGCTAAGTATTGCCAGACACCCCTTGCCACATTACCAGTAATTGAATCCCCCCCCCCCCCCATAGCCTGGGTACCTATGGCGACAAGCCACTTTATTAGAAATGAGCGCGCTCCATTGTGTCACTGGGATTATTGTACACAGCTACATGATGGTATAGGGAAGGCTTTGTAGCTTCTGGCTGTGCATGAAGAGGAGAAACTGTTGGTGTATTACTGAGAATCTCACGTTTTGTTTCTGTTTTTGTTCCTTATTTTTATTTTTACGCTTCCTCTCCGGAATGGTGACTTTGCAGAATAACTGTTGTGCTGCATGAAACCCGGCTGCATGGTGTTCTCCTTGTTTTTAAGACGCTGTTTGGTCCAAGTTTTCAATCCATGTTTTGTAACTACTGATTTATATTGTGTTGGGATTAATAGTGCCCCCTGCCAGCCGCCTATGCTTAGTCTCCTCATTTACTATAGAGTCACTGTGCCGTCGCCTCCTTTTTCTTTCCCTGCCGTCCTGCATCCTGGAAATGGGGAAGTTTAGTCCTTTTTATAAGGGGCGTATTTCCTAGTGATAACACCGCTAATCCCTATTTACCGCATACGAGCTTTCCCGACCACCCGTTACACAGCTGTAGAATAGTGATACCCTTCCTGCAGACTTACTGCCGCCAGTAGTATCATGAACGGAGAGAGAAGCAGCTCCTCACTCACCCTTGATAATAATTGCGACTACCCTGGCTCAGTTAATCCTATTAAAGGCCAAGATGAAGATGACTCCATCTGTATATTAAATAAACTTTATTTGTGGACAGATCAGTCCGTCCATTTGGCGGAAGCATGGGTCTCCTTCTTTGTGCCGCTTTGCCATGGCGGATACCCTGACAACGTCTTAATGACCGCACCGCAATCAAGCTGAGTAGACCGCGTTCACTTAGCATTAACGACACCATGCACTGTGCGCAGCCAAACTTGTTTCAGGGTGTGGGGGCTCGTCCGGGGACTGGCATTATTCAGGGGAACGGCGGAGGGATTGGTTTTGGAATCCCTGTGGTCCTATCTACAGGGAGTAGGTGTGGGAGGGGGGGTCAGTGCATCTAGTTACGTAAGAGTTTGGCCATCTAATAAAAGGATTGTTTATGTATTGTATTGCTAGTAGATTGTAAGCCGTTTTTTTGAGTATATTATTAAATATTCTCCTAATTATCTCAGTTTATGGTTTCCAGGTCCCCGGTAGTCTCTCCGGTGACGGAGCGTATGACAGTATTAGTAGTTAATACTGGACGTATGTAGTGTTGTGTTACAGGATACGGTATTACAGGATAACGCTGTCCGTACAATATCTAAAGCTTTGAAATCAGGTTGTTTCAGCGCGGCACCGTGTGATGCCAGGAATGATTGTGTCCCACGGGAGCAGATTCCGTCTCGCGTAGTATAATGTCTGGCCGGCTCACGGCCTCCGTCACTGCACAGCCAGGACGCCGCAGGTGACATCGAGGCGCGGGAATCTCTCCTGTATGTACGTAGTGTCTGATAGCCTCCTACATACAGGCAGGATATTCCCATGTAAGTGCCCACTGGGTGATAGAACTCCGCAGCAGAGAGATTATTATGGGGCTGGTCTCTAATTAGGATGTATTTCTGCTTTGAAGCAAAATGTGCCATTTAATGGGCCTGATTCTGAGTTGGAAGCAGCGCTGGCGTCCGCGTCATTTAGCTGCAGCTAAATCCCTATAAAGTGGCGCAGCGCTTGTTTCCCCCGGAGTAACGGGACTTGGGAATGTATTGTGTGTCCCGGGAGGTGGCTGTGCAGACGCACAGAGATATGCGATCTTATGGGCGTGTCGCAGGAGCGGCTTTGGACATGGACGCTCAATCGCGTACCTTGGCGGCGATCATCAGTGACTCTGGCGGAGATTGCGCACCTAGCGTGGTGCAGTCCCGATGGTGATTCCGACGTTTGCTCGCAGAGGGCGTCCCAGTCCTTGGTCTTACACGCGCTCTGTACGCCACTGAAAGGGCTGATACTGACGTTAGCATGAAGTCGCAGGCACGACTTCAGCAATGGCCGACTCAGAATTAGCCCAATGTGTGACCAGTATGGCGGCTGCCTAAGAGTGCGCCGGGCCTTGATGTTATATACATGGCAGGTGCGCGCACTATCGGGGGAGTATGTCTGTATAACATGTATGCACTACGTGACGCACTTATTATGTATTTTCTGCAAATGCTTCCTTACCGTGATGTTGGCTGTTTTTTAAGGCAATTACAATAAAAGCCTTTTACCTTCAAGTGTTTTTTTTTTTGTTCCCTTAAAATGTGAATATTAATTACCACAAGATTGTTGGCCACTGTGTATCCTAATATGGGCTGAATACAGTCTCTACATTTATCTGTGTGTGTAATGTGTTGGCTCAGGTTCTCTCTGATATATAACCCACCATCATACAGCCTGTCTGAGCCTTAATATGCTATATAGTGTATGGACTGATGAAGAGATTGCAGATGGGCAGAGGGATATATGAGGAGCTCAGCTGGATGGAGGGATATAGATCTGGTTCACAGCTGGGCGGAGAAATATGAGGCGCGCAGCTGGATAGAGGGATATATATCAGGTTCACAGCTGGGCGGAGGAATATATGAGGAGCGCAGCTGGACAGAGAGATATATATCGGGTTTGCAGCTGGGCAAAGGGATATATATTGGGTTCGCAGCTGGGCGGAGGGATATATATTGGGTTCGCAGCTGGGCGGAGGGATATATATTGGGTTCGCAGCTGGGCGGAGAGATATCTATTGGGTTCGCAGCTGGGCGGAGAGATATCTATTGGGTTCGCAGCTGGGCGGAGGGATATCTATTGGGTTCGCAGCTGGGCGGAGGGATATCTATTGGAGGAGAGAAGATGGAGTATTGGGTACATTACACCCCAGTGTAACATTACATCATTGTATACATTCTCATTGACTCTTAAGCAAAAAAGAAACGTTTCAAGAAAATTTGTCACTTCAGTACAAAGAAAGAGGCAGAGATGATGTTTCGCTCACGGTATCCCAAGAGGCGGAGATGATTCTGGCAGCTGTGTTCCAGCTTTATCTAATTATATATGACTTTTTTTATATTTTGAATAAGATTGTTTGAAAAAAAAAAGGTAATTTGCTGATGCACTCTGCGCAGTTCAGACCTCTGTACCATTAATATTCAGCCGTGGACTCCAGACTCGGGGTAGTTTAGCCGTAAGGCCCCAATACATCTAACCCATTGCCTTGATTCCCCAACTGTCCCAGAATCATCGATGGCCGCCAATCTGTGGATCCGATCTGCAGTCATTGATGATTGGCAGTCCGTCAGGGAATCGGGTAAAGTATTCATTTTAAAAATACCAGATTTGCTGATAGCGATTGGAATTTAGATTTTTAAACATTTAATATTCTCAATTCCCTGACCCAGCCGTCGGAGAATTGTAGCAATAGTCAGTAATGTACGGGGGCCTTTATAAGAATATTATGACTTTATTTACCATTAGTAAAACCCCAATTTAAGCGTTTACCTCCAGTATAATAAACCCTGCAGCGTGGAAGCAGTATATCACGGACACATTGCCACACTGAGACCTTCTCTGATATACGATGAGCCAATACTTATGGTTGGTATAATTATATATCATTTATTAGGTTCCTTTTTTACGTAGCATTAGGTCACTAGACAAGGGGATGATGAATGCAGTGGAACGGATCTCTGTGTATCAGTCGGCATTTTGCTATGAATTAGAGGTCTGCTATTAGACTGTCCTGTTCGTTCTCTGGGTACACATGGAAGTAGCCTGGGCCATCCCTGATTTGTAGTTTCGCCAGTAAAAGTGCCTCCCCCCCCCCCCCCCCCGTTATCCGTCTTTGTACGCCAGGTCCCTCCGCTCCATCATGAAACCACCTCCCTTTACGGCTCCCCCTGCCTGCCAGGGTAGAACGTCTCTCCCTAACCCTGGCACAGTGTCAGGGCTCTATGGGGTCTTCCAAATCTGTTGCATACGGATGATTCATGTGCATGCTCCACGCTTCCGAGTGTCAGACTCTCTGTTTGCTGTGCTGCTTTGTAGAACCTGTAATCACTCAGTAGACTCATCTTGTCTGACTCTGATTGTAGCCACAGAACGTCCCGTGCAGGGACCCGGTCACATGAATGTAACCTGCACCTCTCTCCTCTCTTACAGGTGACCAAAGGAGAGACCCTCACTTAGAGGCATCGCTGCAACATACATTTAAATATTTTATATACAGATATACGCTATGGACTTCACTTCCAAATAATCATCATCATCTCTCCTTTCTGTAAATCACTGAGTTTACGGCATTAATGCTTAATGTCCCGCCATCATTCCTGTGTATTATGCTTTATTATTGGTTAACGAGGCACTGAGGCTCTGCTAACTCTCCACCTCATACAGAATGGGAACTGGTTTTGTTCTTCTGTTTTTCTTTTGTATCAATGTTTTTGTCTAAGTTTGTGTTAAAATAAATGTAAACGGTGAGACCATTTCCCTGTCCTCATTTCAGCGTTCATGTCGCGCCTGCATTACGTCCGACGCCAGCGTCGGATGGCTTCAGCCGGGAAACAGCTGCATTTTGATGCTATGATACGCCCAGTCAGCCCCAGATGGGAGCAAGTGGCGTTCCCCTGTATTACCTTTGCCACGGACCTTAGGCATTAGCTGCGCCGTACGTCACGCCAGAGACTTTGGCATATCAGACAGGGCCTGGGAAACAAAGGTAAAAGGCAGAGATCCTATACAAGGGACCAGCACCATGTCTCGTGCCACATATGCTTACTTTGTGACTTTATTATACCAATTCCAGATTATATCACAATACTGATCTATCATGCCTGGTACACGGTCAGCGACTATGACACCAGTAAGAAGCAAAATTTAGGAAAGAGTACAAATCGCTACCAGTCTTTGGAGCGTCTGCCACGCCAAGCGTCTCGCACTATATGGCGCTAAGATGGTGTTTGAGAACACCTGAAACCGTAGCGTTTCCGCAGTCAGGTTGCAGCACTGTGGTGTAACATTAGGTCACGACACCACATTCCCAGTACAATGAGCAGAGCCGGGGGGTTGCTGGTCAGTTAATGGACTAAAGCAGAGACGTATCTACTAATAGGGTGTAATAATGGTGTAAGAATTAGAGACACTCTTCCACGTTGGAACACGTACTGAACAGAAGAGACACTCCCAGTGCTGCATTAATGTATTTATTTAAAAATATAATCCGAGTGCCTTATCAATGACTTATTTACATAGCGCTTCAAACATGTCCAGGGTGCGTTTAATTTCCCTGATTTGTTTGGCCAGAGCATGAATCGGATGCATGGTCCTGTCCAGTTCCTCACAGCGAGCCATCAACGTGTACATGCCCTGCGGGGAGAAGACAGTTACACGTATGACACATGCACAAGCTGCGCTCCCTCTACATACCGCCAGCCTGACACGGGCCTATAACTGATGTAACAGCGAGACAGGCGATATATGGATTAAAGCGCATACGAAGGTTAGTGTGTGTAGAAGGCTGCGGTATAAGGAGGTTAGTGTGTATACAGTAGAATGCTGCGGTATATGGAGGTTAGTGTGTATAGAAGGCTGCGGTTTAAGGTTGGTGTTTGTATAGAAGGCTGCGGCATAAGGAGGTTAGTGTGTATAGAATGCTGCGGTACAAGGAGGTTAGCGTGTATAGAAGGCTGCGGTATAAGGAGGTTAGTGTGTATACAGTAGAATGCTGCGGTATGAGGAGGTTAGTGTGTGTAGAAGGCTGCGGTATAAGGAGGTTAGTGTGTATACAGTAGAATGCTGCGGTATATGGAGGTTAGTGTGTATAGAAGGCTGCGGTTTAAGGTTGGTGTTTGTATAGAAGGCTGCGGCATAAGGAGGTTAGTGTGTATAGAATGCTGCGGTACAAGGAGGTTAGCGTGTATAGAAGGCTGCGGTATAAGGAGGTTAGTGTGTATACAGTAGAATGCTGCGGTATGAGGAGGTTAGTGTGTATAGAAGGCTGTGGTATAAAGAGGTTAGTGTGTATACAGTAGAATGCTGCGGTATATGGAGGTTAGTGTGTATAGAAGGCTGCGGTTTAAGGTTAGTGTTTGTATAGGAGGCTGCGGCATAAGGAGGTTAGTGTGTATAGAATGCTGCGGTACAAGGAGGTTAGCGTGTATAGAAGGCTGCGGTATAAGGAGGTTAGTGTGTATACAGTAGATTGTTGTGGTACGAGGAGGTTAGTGTGTATACAGTAGATTGTTGCGGTATAAGGAGGTTAGTGTGTATACAGTAGAATGCTACGGCACAAGGAGGTTAGTGTGTATAGAATGCTGCGGTACAAGGTTAGTGTGTATACAGTAGATTGTTGCGGTATAAGGAGGTTAGTGTGCATACAGTAGAATGCTTCGGCACAAGGAGGTTAGTGTGTATAGAATGCTGCGGTACAAGGAGGTTAGTGTGTATACAGTATGCTACGGCACAAGGAGGTTAGTGTGTATACAGTAGAATGCTACGGCACAAGGTTAGTGTGTATAGAATGCTGCAGTATAAGGTTAGTGTGTATACAGTAGAATGCTGTGCTACAAGGTTAGTGTGTATAGAATGCTGCGGTACAAGGAGGTTAGTGTGTATACAGTAGAATGCTGCGCTACAAGGTGGTTAGTGTGTATAGAATGCTGCAGTATAAGGTTGGTGTGTATACAGTAGAATGCTGTGCTACAAGGAGGTTAGTGTGTGTAGAAGGCTGTGGTATAAGGAGGTTAGTGTGTATACAGTAGAATGCTGCGGTATGAGGAGGTTAGTGTGTATAGAAGGCTGTGGTATAAAGAGGTTAGTGTGTATACAGTAGAATGCTGCGGTATATGGAGGTTAGTGTGTATAGAAGGCTGCGGTTTAAGGTTAGTGTTTGTATAGAAGGCTGGTATAAGGAGGTTAGTGTGTATAGAATGCTGCGGTACAAGGAGGTTAGTGTGTATACAGTAGAATGCTGTGCTACAAGGAGGTTAGTGTGTGTAGAAGGCTGCGGTATAAGGAGGTTAGTGTGTATACAGTAGAATGCTGCGGTATGAGGAGGTTAGTGTGTATAGAAGGCTGTGGTATGAGGTTAGTGTGTATACAGTAGAATGCTGGGATATGAGGAGGTTAGTGTGTATAGAAGGCTGTGGTATGAGGTTAGTGTGTATACAGTAGAATGCTGCGGTATGAGGAGGTTAGTGTATATAGAAGCGCAGGCTGCAGTATAAGGAGGTTAGTGTGTATACAGTAGAATGCTGCGGTATAAGGAGGTTAGTGTGTATACAGTAGAATGCTGCGGTATAAGGAGGTTAGTGTGTATACAGTAGAATGCTGCGGTATAAGGAGGTTAGTGTGTATAGAAGGCTGCGGTATAAGGAGGTTAGTGTGTGTATACAGTAGAATGCTGCGGTATAAGGTTAGTGTATATAGAAGCGCAGGCTCCAGTATAAGGAGGTTAGTGCGTATAGAAGGTGGCGGTATAAGGAGGTTAGTGCATATAGAAGGTGGCGGTATAAGGAGGTTAGTGCATATAGAAGGTGGCGGTATAAGGAGGTTAGTGCATATAGAAGGTGGCGGTATAAGGAGGTTAGTGCATATAGAAGGTGGCGGTATAAGGAGGTTAGTGCATATAGAAGGTGGCGGTATAAGGAGGTTAGTGTATATAGAAGGTGGTTAGGGTGTACAGCATGGCCAAAAGTTTTGAGAATGAAACCTATATTAATTTTCAGTTATTTAGGAAGTCTGCTGCCTCAGTTTTTATGGTAATTTGCACATACTCCAGAATGTCATGAAGATCTGATGAATTGCAATTAATGGCAAAGTCCCTCTTTGCAATGACAATGAACTTAATCCCAAAAACATTTCCACTGCATTTCAGCCCTGCCACAAAAGGACAAGCTGACATGTCAGAGATTCTCTCGCTAACGCAGGTGAGTGTGACGAGGACAAGGCTGAAGATCACTGTCATGCTGATTGAGTTAGAGCACAAGTTCTCAAACTCTGTCCTCAGGACCCCACACAGTGCATGTTTTGCAGGTCACCCAGCAGGTGCACAGGTGTATTAATTACTCACCGACACATTTTAAAAGGTCCACAGGCGGAGCTTATTGTTTCACTTGTGATTCTGTGAGGAGACCTGCAAAACATGCAGTGTGTGGGGTCCTGAGGACCGAGTTTGAGAACCTGTGAGTTAGAGTAACAGACTGGAAGCTTTAAATGGAGGGCGGTGTTCAAAATTATTGTTCTTCCTCTGTTAATCATGGTTACCTGAAACACCTGCAGTCATTGCTTTGCACGAAAAGGGCTTCACGGGCAAGGATATTGCTGCTAGTAAGATTGCACCTAAATCAATCATTTATCGGATCATCAAGAATTTTCAAGGAGAGAGGTGCAATAGTTGTGAAGAAGGCTTCAGGGCGCCCACCAGTGCAGAGCTTGCTCAGGAATGGCAGCAGGCAGGTGTGAGTGTATCTGCAGTCACAGTGATGCAAAGACCTTTGGAGGTTATCCTGGTGTTAAGAAGGGCAAAGAAGCCACTTCTCTCCAGGAAAAACATAGGGACAGACTGATATTCTGCAAAAGGGACAGAGATCGGACTGCTGAGGACTGGGGTAAAGTCATTTTCTCTTACGTCCTAGAGGATGCTGGGGACTCCGTAAGGACCATGGGGTATAGACGGGCTCCGCAGGAGACATGGGCACTCTAAAGACTTTAGAATGGGTGTGCACTGGCTCCTCCCTCTATGCCCCTCCTCCAGACCTCAGTTAGATCCTGTGCCCAGAGGCGACTGGATGCACTGCAGAGGAGCTCTCCCTGAGTTTCTCTGAAAAAGACATTTTGTTAGGTTTATTATTTTCAGGGAGCACTGCTGGCAACAGGCTCCCTGCATCGTGGGACTGAGGAGAGAGAAGCAGACCTACTTCAGTGATAGGCTCTGCTTCTTAGGCTACTGGACACCATTAGCTCCAGAGGGTCGGAACACAGGTCTCGCCCTCGCTGTTCGTCCCGTCGCCGTCCTCACAGAGCCGGAAGATAGAAACCGGGTGAGTATAAGAAGAAAAGACTTCACAGGCGGCAGAAGACTTCAGATCTTCACTGAGGTAACGCTACGCACCATTGCTCCCACACATACACACGCAGAAGGCACTGTACGGGTGCAGGGAGGGGCGCCCTAGGCAGCAATATTAACCTCAAGGGACACTGGCTAAATATATTAGATACTGCGGAGGCAGTATATTGAAAAACCCCCGCCAGTATAAAGAATTTGAGCGGGACCGAGGCCTGCCGTTGAGGGGGAAGAGCTTGATTCCTCAGCACTAACCAGCGCCATTTTTCTCCACAGCAAGCTGCAGAGAAGCTGCTCCCCGGACTCTCCCCTGCTGAGCAAGTACAGAGGGCAAAAAAGAGGGGGGGGCACATTTAATTGGCGCAGTGAATGTATTATTTATTCTATAAAAGAGCGCCGTACAGTCTGGGATTTTATTCCAGTGGCGCTGGCATACTCTCTCTCTGTCTCTCCAAAGGGCCTTATTGGGGGGCTGTCCCCATAATTGTATATCCCAGTGTGTGTGTCGGCATGTCTGAAGCGGAAGGCTCGTCTAAGGAGGAGGTGGAGCAGATGATTGTGGTGTCTCAGTCGGCGACACCTGATTGGATGGATATGTGGAATGTTTTAAATGCAAATGTGTCTTTATTACATAAAAGATTGGACAAAGCAGAGTCCAGAGAAAAAGCAGGGAGTCAATCCATGGCTTTGACTGTGTCACAAGGCCCTTCGGGCTCTCATAAACGTCCCCTGTCCCAGGTAGCAGACACTGACACCGACACGGATTCTGACTCCAGTGTCGACTACGATGATGCAAGGTTACACCCAAGGGTGGCCAAGAGTATTCATTATATGATTATTGCAATAAAAGATGTTTTGCATATCACTGATGACCCCTCTGTCCCTGCCACGAGGGTGCGCATGTTTAAGGAAAAGAAACCTGAGGTAACGTTTCCCCCATCTCATGAGCTGAACGCTTTATTTGAAAAACTTGGGAAACTCCGGACAAGAAACTGCAGATTCCCAAGAGAATTATTATGGCGTATCCTTTCCCCGCACAGGACAGGTTACGGTGGGAATCCTCGCCCAGGGTGGACAAGGCTTTAACGCGCTTGTCCAAAAAGGTGGCGCTACCGTCGCCAGACACGGCAGCCCTCAAGGATCCTGCTGATCGCAGACAGGAGACTACCTTAAAATCAATTTATACACATACGGGTGCCTTGCTCAGACCAGCAATAGCGTCGGCATGGGTGGGTAGAGCAATTGCTACATGGGCAGATAACTTGTCATCTGACATTGGCACCCTAGATAAGGATACCATTTTATTAAGCTTGGGTCATATTAAAGACTCAGCGTTATATATGAGAGACGCTGCGAGAGACGTTGGGCTGTTGGGTTCAAGAGCCAATGCCATGGCAATTTCTGCTAGGCGAGCCCTGTGGACCCGCCAATGGACGGGTGATGCCGATTCAAAGAGACATATGGAAACTTTGCCTTACAAGGGTGAGGTTTTATTTGGGGAGGGTCTCGCGGACCTGGTTTCCACAGCTACCGCGGGTAAATCTTTTTTGCCTTATGTTCCCCACAGCAAAAGAAAACACCTCAATATCAGATGCAGTCCTTTAAGTCGCATAAGTCCAGAAGAGGTCGGGGCTCTTCCTTCCTCGCCAGAGGTAAGGGTAGAGGGAAAAGTATGCCTGCTACGGCTAGTTCCCAGGAAGAGAAGTCATCCCCGACTTCTACAAAATCCACCGCATGACGCTGGGGCTCCACTGCGGGAGTCTGCGTCGGTGGGGGCACGTCTTCGACTCTTCAGCCAGGTCTGGGTTCTGTCAGATTTGGATCCTTGGGCGATAGAAATTGTATCCCAAGGCTACAAACTGGATTTCGAAGAAGTGCCTCCTCGACGATTTTTCAAGTCGGCTTTGCCAGCTTCTCCCCCAGAGGACGAAATAGTTTTAGCTGCAATACAAAAGCTGTGTCAACAGCAGGTGATTATCAAGGTTCCCCTAATACAACAGGGGAAAGGGTACTATTCAACCCTATTTGTGGTCCCAAAACCGGATGGCTCGGTCAAACCCATTCTGAATCTAAAATCCCTAAACCTGTATCTAAAAAGGTTCAAATTCAAGATGGAATCTCTCCGGGCAGTGATCTCAAGCCTGGAAGGGGGGGGGGGGATTTTATGGTATCACTAGACATAAAGGATGCATACCTTCATGTCCCCATTTATCCTCCTCATCAGGCGTACCTGAGATTCGCTGTACAGGACTGTCATTACCAGTTTCAGACATTGCCGTGTGGGCTGTCCACAGCCCCGAGGATTTTCACCAAGGTAATGGCGGAAATGATGGTGCTCCTACGCAGGCAAGGAGTCACAATTATCCCATACTTGGACGATCTCCTGATAAAGGCGAGATCGAGAGATCAGTTGCTGAAAAGCGTGTCACTCTCCCTGAGAGTGCTGCAGCAACACGGCTGGATCCTAAATCTGCCAATGTCGCAGTTGATTCCAATGACACGGCTATCATTTTTAGGCATGATTCTGGACACGGAAAAGAAGAGTGTTTTTCTCCCAACGGAAAAAGCCCAGGAACTCCAGAGCATGGTCAGAGACCTGTTAAAGCCAAAAAGAGTGTCAGTTCATCAATGCACTCGAGTACTGGGAAAGATGGTGGCGGCCTAAGAGGCCATCCCCTTCGGCAGGTTCCATGCGAGGACATTTCAGTGGGACCTTCTGGACAAGTGGTCGGGGTCCCATCTACAAATACATCAGAAAATAAGCCTGTCCCCCAGGGCTAGGGTGTCTCTCCTGTGGTGGCTGCAGAGTGCTCACCTTCTAGAGGGTCGCAGGTTCGGCATTCAAGACTGGGTTCTGGTAACCACGGACGCGAGCCTCCGAGGATGGGGAGCAATCACACAAGGATGAAATTTTCAGGGACTGTGGTCAAGCCAGGAGGCTTGTCTACACATCAACGTGCTGGAATTAAGGGCCATATACAACGGCCTACGACAAGCGGAGACTCTTCTTCGCGACCTACCTGTTCTGATTCAATCGGAAAACGTCACAGCAGTGGCTCATGTAAACCGCCAAGGCGGGACAAGGAGCAGAGTGGCAATGGCGGAAGCCACCAGGATTCTTCGCTGGGCAGGAAATCACGTAAGCGCGCTGTCAGCAGTCTTCATTCCGGGAGTGGACAACTGGGAAGCAGACTTCCTCAGCAGACACGATCTCCATCCAGGAGAGTGGGGTCTTCATCAAGAAGTTTTTGCAGAGATAACAAGTCGTTGGGGGCTTCCTCAAATAGACATGATGGAGTCACGCCTCAACAAGAAACTTCGGAGGTATTGTTCCAGGTCGAGGGACCCTCAGGCTGTAGCGGTAGACGCCCTGGTGACACCCTGGGTGTTTCCGTCGGTCTATGTCTTCCCTCCTCTTCCACTCATCTCAAAAATACTGGGAATCATAAGACTAAAAAGAGTCCAGACAATACTCATTGTTCCGGATTGGCCTCGAAGGGCCTGGTATTCAGATCTTCAGAAAATGCTCACAGAAGATCCGTGGCCTCTTCCTCCCAGGGAGGACCTGTTGCAGCAGGGGCCCTGCGTGTTCCAAGACTTACCGTGGTTACGTTTGACGGCATGGCGGTTGAACGCCAAATCCTAGCTAGGAAAGGTATTCTGGGGGAAGTCATCCCTACTCTAATAAAAGCTAGGAAGGAGGTGACGGCGAGACATTATCACTGTATCTGGAGGTAATATGTATCTTGGTGTGAAGCCAAGAATGCTCCTACTGAAGATTTCCACCTGGGCCGTTTTCTCCATTTTCTGCAGACAGGAGTGGATATGGGCCTAAAGTTAGGCTCCATTAAGGTGCAGATTTCGGCCCTGTCAATATTCTTTCAGAAGGAACTGGCTTCTCTCCCAGAAGTCCAGACTTTTGTAAAGGGAGTGCTGCACATCCAGCCTCCTTTTGTGCCCCCAGTGGCGCCATGGGACCTCAACGTAATGTTACAGTTCCTTAAGTCACACTGGTTTGAACCTCTTCAAACAGTTGAGTTAAAATTTCTCACTTGGAAAGTGGTCATGTTGTTGGCCTTGGCATCTGCGAGGCAGGTGTCCGAATTGGCGGCTTTGTCTCACAAAAGCCCCTATCTGATTTTCCATGTGGATAGAGCAGAGTTGAGGACTCGTCCTTAATTTCTGCCTAAGGTGGTTTCATATGAACCCAACCTATTGTGGTGCCTGTGGCTACGGGTGACTTGGAGGATTCCAAGTCCCTTGATGTGGTCAGGGCCTTAAAAGTTTATGTAGCCAGGACGGCTCGGGTTAGGAAAACAGAGGCACTGTTTGTCCTGCATGCAGCCAACAAGGTTGGCGCTCCTGCTTCTAAGCAGACTATTGCCCGCTGGATCTGTAACACGATTCAGCAGGCACATTCTACGGCTGGATTGCCATTACCAAATTCTGTAAAGGCCCATTCCACTAGGAAGGTGGGTTCTTCTTGGGCGGCTGCCCGAGGTGTCTCGGCATTACAACTTTGACGAGCAGCTACTTGGTCGGGTTCAAACACTTTTGCTAAATTCTATAAGTTTGATACCTTGGCTGATGAGGACCTCATGTTTGCTCAATCGGTGCTGCAGAGTCATCCGCACTCTCCCGCACGGTCCGGAGCTTTGGTATAATCCCCATGGTCCTTACGGAGTCCCCAGTATCCTCTAGGACGTAAGAGAAAATAAGATTTTAAACCTACCGGTAAATCTTTTTCTCGTAGTCCGTAGAGGATGCTGGGCGCCCGTCCCAGTGCGGACTAAATTCTGCAAGGCTTGTATATAGTTATTGATTACATAAGGGTTATGTTACAGTTTTGATCAGTCTCTGGCTGATGCCGTTTTGTTTCATACTGTTAACTGGTTCGTATATTCCATGTTGTACGGTGTGGATGGTGTGGGCTGGTATGTATCTTGCCCTTAGATTAACAAAAATCCTTTCCTCGTACTGTCCGTCTCCTCTGGGCACAGTTCTTTAATTGAGGTCTGGAGGAGGCGCATAGAGGGAGGTGCCAGTGCACACCCATCTAAAGTCTTTAGAGTGCCCATGTCTCCTGCGGAGCCCGTCTATACCCCATGGTCCTTACGGAGACCCCAGCATCCTCTACGGACTAGGAGAAAAAGATTTACCGGTAGGTTTAAAATCTTTTTTCTGATGAATCCCCTTTCAGATTGGGGCATCTGGAAAAATGCTTGTCCAGAGAAGTAAAGGTGAGCGCTTCTGTCCCGATTCCAAAAGTGGCGATTCTCCAGATACCCCAATCTGAGAATGCGGCCCATGACACTTTACTGATTACCTTAGCGCGTGTGGTAAATCAACAAGGTCATTGCCACCAGCAGAAGAACCTTTTGGGTCAAGCCCAGGGGTGAGCTCCTGCTCTCACCCCCAAACACAATTATTAATATGTAAAAATTAGGTAACATGAGCCTCTTGGGCTTGGCTGTGAAAACACTAATTCCAGAATTAAGATTTTTAATCCAAGTCAAAACTTCAAAGCTTTTAGTTATAGAATAAGAAAGGTTACATATATAATAGTTTAAATCAGGGGTGGGGAACCTTTGGGCCTCCAGCTGTTGTTGAACTACACATGACAGCATGCCCTGCTAGTTTTGCTATTTGGCAATATTAAAACAGTTGCAGGGCATGCTGAGATGTGTAGTTCAGTAACAGCTGGAGGGCCGCACAACCCCTGGTTTAAATAGTCACACAAGAAATTACAATTTCAAGAATCCCATTGAGAACTTGTGGTCAATCCTCAAGAGGCGGGTGGACAAACAAAAACCCACAAATTCTGACAAACTCCAAGCATTGATTAGGCAAGAATGGGCGGCCATCAGTCAGTATGTGGCCCAGAAGTAGATTGAGAGCATGCCAGGGTGAATTGTTGAGGTCTTCAAAAAGAAGGGTCAACACTGCAATTATTGACTCTCTGCATAAACAACGTAATTGTTAATAAAAGCCTTTGACACTTATGAAATGCTTGTAACGTTAGTTCAGTATACCATAGTAACATCTGACAAAAAGGTCTAAAAACACTGAAGCAGCAAACTTTGTGAAAACCAATACTTGTGTCATTCTCAAAACTTTTGGCCATGGCTGTACATTACACTTTAGCTGTAGGGGTGGTGCGTATGACAGAAGGCAGGACTTATCATAGCTCATCCAATACCTTCTAATAGGCTCCACCCCTTTGATGGTAAGAGGTGTGTCCATATAAAAGGGCAGCCCTTGTGTAGTGTGAAGCCCTGCTGCAGCACGCTTATGGCAATGTGTTATGTAGCATAATTGGCTGAAATGTGGGTGCAAAGGCATATTAGGCAAGGGCTACGACGGGACTTTGCACTTGATTGATAGACTGTAGGAAAAATATTAATATGTATAATTAATTTGGAGAATTGTGAATTAGGCATCTTGTTAATGTAGAAAAGTGCAATAAATATATACATTTTCACTTAATGAATGAGATCCCCTAATGTACACATTTTCCAGGGTGTGTCCATTTAGCAATATACTGATTTATGTGAGGTGCTTAGCATAATTTTGGCCAAACATACGGGCTCACCAACTGCAAGTAGGTGACCTGTTCACGGTTGGTAGGCCCATATTCTGCTAAACACCTCAAATGTACTGTTACATTGCTGAGTTTATTATAATTATTCTGATTGGCAGTGTTTAATATTTAGAGAGAGTGCACTTGCATTGGAAAAGCACATTAAAAAGCCCCAACTAAACCACATGTTCTATAAGAAAGTCGCGTTAACGTGTTGTTCTGCCACACCCTCTTTACTCATCATCCTAAGAGGCGGAGGAAATATAACTATAGAACAGGGATCACAAGGACAAACCTGCGTATAAGCTGTAGCCTATGCCCCCCGATGTAAAGCAGGGTACAGTACATAGGTTTAAATATTTCCATGCAATATCCTGGTGATGTCGCCGCCTGTAATTACCTTAATGCTCATATCCACAGACTCTCCCAGACTGTCCACTGAATCCCTGTACGTCTGGATGTATCCCACGCTGAGCGCCGTCATCTGACAAATACACAAGGGATACAAGACTTCACACGTGCGTAACTAGCGCAGTGAGAGCGCCGCACCTTTCCAGTGCGATCGCTGTCGCGCTAATTGTGCATTAAAACTACAACACGCAACTAAAGCACAATATTGTGTATTCCAGTCATTTTCCGTCACTAGGAGCTATATAAATGGGTATGGGACTCAGGGTCGACACCCATTGGTCAACAGTGGCTAGGTCGACACAGCCATTAAGTCAACATGAATATGTTTTTTGTTGTCTTTTTCTCCGTCAAGTGACCAGGAACCCCAATTAGTGCACCGCGTCCCCTTGCATGGCTCGCGTGCGCTCGGCACAGGTTACCATTCCCAATTGTAGTCCACGTGGATCGTAAAGTAAGAAAAGTTAAAAACTCGTGTCGACCGTTTTTCATGTCGACCTAATGGCCGTGTCGACCTAGCCACTGTTGACCAATGAGTGTCGACCCAGAGTCCGGATACCATTTATGTGAACACTTTGCTGGTTTATAAAAGGACAGCGCCCACTTTGTGCAATGCTAAATCACCCAAGATAACGCGGCACTGCCAGGCCCCCATCACACACCGGTGGCACCAAACGTAATGGAAACGAGGAGGCAATAAGGACGGCGCGTTGTTACTCCCAGAATAATGCTGCTTCCTGCCTGCGATTCACCCCGAGAACCCAGCAGCCGAGCGCGATTTATACGGGGGCGACAAATATCTTACGTTCTGTATTGTGCCGTTCAGACTCTTCATCATTTGGTCGACCTTCAGGGCGACGTCTTGCGTGAGGATTTCCAAATCTTTCAGCACCTCCAGGTCGATGGGCGGGATGTCGGCCTTACTTCGCTGCAGCGCATGATGGCGGACACCGGCGTCGGCTGAGAAGCAAAGAAATATTAGCATTAGGTATTATAGCCAGTAGCTGTCACGCCCACTCGGTCAGTCTGTGTGCGCTGAGGAGGCAGAGCCCGCCCTGGCGCAGCGCCAATCCTCTCTTTATTTCCGTACACTATTAAATCATTCATGAGTGTACAAGATGGAATACTGCGGAATGGAAAACATCTCTAGACCCTGGCTCCAACTCACGGAAGTAACGTGCTTAGGGGTATATTCAATTAGCGTCGGATCCATTCCGACATGCATTTGTCGGAATGGATTCTACAACCCCTATTCAAATCTCATCTCAATTCGACTTTCTCAAGTCAAATTGAGATGAGGGACCCAGAGGAGGGGGAGGGGGGAAGCCAGTGGGGACAGGCGCCGGCAGACGCAGGAGATCAGCGCTACAGTAGCGCTGCAGGAGGATGTCACACAGCCGCCCGACCTCACGGCAGTGTCCACCCGGCTCCAGCAAGCGTGACCTCACTTGCTGGAGCCGGGTGGAAGCTGCCGTGAGTGGTGCGGCTGTGTGACATCCTGCTGTAGCGCTCATCTCCCCTGGCTGCCCGCGGCTGTCTCCCGTCTCCCTGCGGCTCTCCCCCCCCCCTCCTTCTCTGGGTCCCACATCTCAGTCCGATATTTTTTTATGTCAGACTGAGATGGTTGAAAAGGGGGCCAAAACCGACACAGGCACGTGGATCGGCAGCTATTCCGCCGATCCACGTGCTTTTCGACTAGTCGAATTCATCGACTTGTCGAAAAATTTTGGGTTATATTGAATAGGTCGAATCACGATTCGACCTTAAAAAGTCAAAAACTGCTGTCTTTTCGACAGACGGCAGCTTTCGACTTCAAATGAACATACCCCTATAAGTGTGCCTCTATTATCAAAAAGTGTCCAATCAGCGTCTTTGTAAGAATGCGTCTTGTCAACCGGCAAAAAGAGTAAAAAAGGAAGTGGGAAATTCCTTTGTTATTGTTATATTATATTTTGCCTTGTGGCGGAAAAAATAGGATTTTACTTACCGGTAAATCTATTTCTCGTAGTCCGTAGAGGATGCTGGGGACTCCGTAAGGACCATGGGGAATAGACGGGCTCCGCAGGAGATAGGGTACTTTAAGAAAGCTTTGGATTCTGGGTGTGCACTGGCTCCTCCCTCTATGTCCCTCCTCCAGACCTCAGTTAGAGAAACTGTGCCCAGAGGATATCAACAGTACGAGGAAAGGATTTATGTAACCTAAGGGCGAGATTCATACCAGCCACACCAATCACACCATATAACCTGTGATAAACTACCCAGTTAACAGTATGAACAAGTAACATAGCCTCGGTTCAAGACCGACCAACTATAACATAACCCTTATGTAAGCAATAACTATATACAAGTCTTGCAGAAGAAGTCCGCACTTGGGACGGGCGCCCAGCATCCTCTACGGACTACGAGAAATAGATTTACCGGTAAGTAAAATCCTATTTTCTCTAACGTCCTAGAGGATGCTGGGGACTCCGTAAGGACCATGGGGATTATACCAAAGCTCCCAAACGGGCGGGAGAGTGCGGATGACTCTGCAGCACCGATTGAACAAACAGGAGGTCCTCCTCAGCCAGGGTATCAAACTTATAGAACTTTGCAAAGGTGTTTGACCCCGACCAAGTAGCAGCTCGGCACAGTTGTAGTGCCGAGACACCTCGGGCAGCCGCCCAAGAAGAGCCCACCTTCCTAATGGAATGGGCCTTAACCGATTTAGGCAATGGCAATCCTGCCGTAGAATGCGCCTGCTGAATCGTGTTACAGATCCAGCGAGCAATTGTCGGCTTTGAAGCAGGAGCGCCAACCTTGTTGGCCGCATACAGAACAAACAGAGCTTAAGTCTTCCTGATCCTAGCTGTACTGGTCACGTAAATCTTCAAAGCCCTGACCACAACCAGGGACTCGGAGTCCTCCAAGTCCTGTGTAGCCACAGGCACGACAATAGGTCTGTTCATATGAAAAGATAAGACCACCTTGGGCAGAAATTGAGGACGAGTCCTCAACTCTGCCCTATCCACGTGAAAAATCAGGTATGGGCTTTTATATGATAAAGCCGCTAATTCCGAAACACGCCTTGCAGAAGCTAAGGCCAACAACATGACCACTTTCCAAGTGAGGTATTTCAACTCCACTGTTTTGAGTGGTTCAAACCAAGGTGACTTGAGGAAACTTAATACCACGTTAAGATCCCAAGGCGCCACCGGAGGTACACAGGGAGGCTGAATATGCAGCACTCCCTTCACAAAAGTCTGTACTTCAGGAAGAGAAGCCAATTCTCTTTGAAAGAAAATGGATAAGGCCGAAATTCGGACCTTTATGGACCCTAATTTTAGGCCCAAATTCACTCCCGTTTGAAGGAAGTGAAGCAGACGGCCCAAATGGAACTCCTCCGTAGGAGCAGCTCTGGCCTCACACCAAGAAACATATTTCCGCCATATACGGTGATAATGTTTCGATGTCATATCCTTCCTAGCCTTGATCAGGGTAGGAATGACCTCCTCCGGAATCCCTTTTTCAGCTAGGATCCGACATTCAACCGCCATGCCGTCAAACGCAGCCGCGGTAAGTCTTGGAACAGACAGGGCCCCTGCTGCAGCAGGTCCTGCCTTAGAGGAAGAGGCCACGGATCTTCTGTGAGCAACTCTTGCAGATCCGGATACCAAGTCTTCCTTGGCCAATCTGGAACAATGAGAATTGTTCTGACCCTTCTTAGTCTTATTAATCTCAACACCTTGGGTATGAGAGGCAGAGGAGGAAACACATAGACCGATCTGAACACCCATGGTGTCACCAGAGCATCTACCGCTACCGCCTGAGGGTCTCTTGACCTGGCGCAATACCTCTTTAGCTTTTTGTTGAGATGGGACACCATCATGTCTATTTGAGGCAGTCCCCACCGATCCACGATCTGTGTGAAGACTTCTTGATGAAGTCCCCACTCTCCCGGATGCAGGTCGTGCCTGCTGAGGAAGTCCGCCTCCCAGTTGTCCACCCCCGGGATGAACACTGCTGATAGTGCGCTTACATGGCCTTCCGCCCAGCGCAGAATCCTGGTCGCCTCTGCCATGGCCACTCTGCTCCTTGTGCCGCCTTGGCGGTTTACATGAGCCACTGCCGTGATATTGTCCGACTGAATCAGAACCGGTTTGTTCTGAAGCCACTCCTCCGCCTGGCGTAGGGCGTTGTAAATGGCCCTTAACTCCAGGACATTGATGTGGAGACAAGTCTCTAGGCTTGACCAGAGACCTTGGAAATTTCTTCCAAGTGCGACAGCCCCCCAACCTCGGAGGCTCGCGTCCGTGGTCACCAGGATCCAGTCCTGAATGCCGAACCTGCGACCCTCTAGAAGGTGAGCACTGTACAGCCACCACAGGAGAGATACCCTGGCCCTGGGAGACAGGGTGATCCGTTTCTGCATATGTAGATGGGACCCGGACCATTTGTCCAATAGGTCCCATTGGAAAGTCCTCGCATGGAACCTGCCGAAGGGGATGGCCTCGTATGAAGCCACCATCTTCCCCAGAACCTTTGTGCAATGATGCACCGAAACCTTTTTTGGCTTTAAAAATAAGAATTTACTTACCGATAATTCTATTTCTCATAGTCCGTAGTGGATGCTGGGGACTCCGAAAGGACCATGGGGAATAGCGGCTCCGCAGGAGACTGGGCACAAAGTAAAAGCTTTAGGACTAGCTGGTGTGCACTGGCTCCTCCCCCTATGACCCTCCTCCAAGCCTCAGTTAGGATACTGTGCCCGGACGAGCGTACACAATAAGGAAGGATTTTGAATCCCGGGTAAGACTCATACCAGCCACACCAATCACACCGTACAACTTGTGATCTGAACCCAGTTAACAGTATGATAACAGAAGGAGCCTCTGAAAAGATGGCTCACAACAATAATAACCCGATTTTTGTAACTATGTACAAGTATTGCAGACAATCCGCACTTGGGATGGGCGCCCAGCATCCACTACGGACTATGAGAAATAGAATTATCGGTAAGTAAATTCTTATTTTCTCTAACGTCCTAGTGGATGCTGGGGACTCCGAAAGGACCATGGGGATTATACCAAAGCTCCCAAACGGGCGGGAGAGTGCGGATGACTCTGCAGCACCGAATGAGAGAACTCCAGGTCCTCCTCAGCCAGGGTATCAAATTTGTAGAATTTAGCAAACGTGTTTGCCCCTGACCAAGTAGCAGCTCGGCAAAGTTGTAAAGCCGAGACCCCTCGGGCAGCCGCCCAAGATGAGCCCACTTTCCGTGTGGAATGGGCTTTTACAGATTTTGGCTGTGGCAGGCCTGCCACAGAATGTGCAAGCTGAATTGTACTACAAATCCAACGAGCAATCGTCTGCTTAGAAGCAGGAGCACCCAGTTTGTTGGGTGCATACAGGATAAACAGCGAGTCAGATTTTCTGACTCCAGCCGTCCTGGAAACATATTTTCAGGGCCCTGACTACGTCCAGCAACTTGGAATCCTCCAAGTCCCTAGTAGCCGCAGGCACCACAATAGGTTGGTTTAAGTGAAATGCTGAAACCACCTTAGGGAGAAATTGAGGACGAGTCCTCAATTCTGCCCTGTCCGTATGAAAAATTAGGTAAGGGCTTTTATAGGATAAAGCCGCCAATTCTGATACACGCCTGGCTGAAGCCAGGGCTAACAGCATTACCACTTTCCATGTGAGATATTTCAAGTCCACAGTGGTGAGTGGTTCAAACCAATGTGATTTTAGGAATCCCAACACTACATTGAGATCCCAAGGTGCCACTGGAGGCACAAAAGGAGGCTGTATATGCAGTACTCCCTTGACAAACGTCTGAACTTCAGGAACAGAAGCTAGTTCTTTTTGGAAGAATATCGACAGGGCCGAAATTTGAACCTTAATGGACCCTAATTTGAGGCCCATAGACAGTCCTGTTTGCAGGAAATGCAGGAATCGACCCAGTTGAAATTCCTCCGTAGGGGCCTTCCTGGCCTCGCACCACGCAACATATTTACGCCAAATACGGTGATAATGTTGTACGGTTACATCCTTCCTGGCTTTGATCAGGGTAGGGATGACTTCATCCGGAATGCCTTTTTCCTTCAGGATCCGGCGTTCAACCGCCATGCCGTCAAACGCAGCCGCGGTAAGTCTTGGAACAGACATGGTCCCTGCTGGAGCAGGTCCTGTCTTAGAGGTAGAGGCCACGGGTCTTCCGTGAGCATCTCTTGAATTTCCGGGTACCAAGTCCTTCTTGGCCAATCCGGAGCCACGAGTATAGTCTTTACTCCTCTCCTTCTTATGATTCTCAGTACTTTTGGTATGAGAGGAAGAGGAGGGAACACATACACTGACCGGTACACCCACGGTGTTACCAGAGCGTCCACAGCTATTGCCTGTGGGTCCCTTGACCTGGAGCAATATCTGTCCAGTTTTTTGTTGAGGCGAGACGCCATCATGTCCACCTTTGGTTTTTCATGTGGAAGACTTCTGGGTGAAGTCCCCACTCCCCCGGGTGAAGATCGTGCCTGCTGAGGAAGTCTGCTTCCCAGTTGTCCACTCCCGGAATGAACACTGCTGACAGTGCTATCACATGATTTTCCGCCCAGCGAAGAATCCTTGTCACTTCCGTCATTGCCCTCTTGCTTCTTGTGCCGCCCTGTCTGTTTACGTGGGCGACTGCCGTGATGTTGTCCGACTGGATCAATACTGGCTGACCCTGAAGCAGAGGCCTTGCCTGACTTAGGGCATTGTAAATGGCCCTTAGTTCCAGGATATTTATGTGAAGTGACGTTTCCATGCTTGACCACAAGCCCTGGAAATTTTTTCCCTGTGTGACTGCTCCCCAGCCTCTCAGGCTGGCATCCGTGGTCACCAGGACCCAATCCTGAATGCCGAATCTGCGGCCCTCTAGGAGATGAGCACTCTGTAACCACCACAGGAGAGACACCCTTGTCCTTGGAGACAGGGTTATCCGCTGATGCATTTGAAGATGCGATCCGGACCATTTGTCTAGCAGATCCAACTGAAAAGTTCTTGCGTGGAATCTGCCGAATGGAATCGCTTCGTAAGAAGCCACCATCTTTCCCAGGACCCTTGTGCACTGATGCACTGACACCTGGCCTGGTCTTAGGAGTTTCCTGACTAGGTCGGATAACTCCCTGGCTTTCTCTTTCGGGAGAAACACCTTTTTCTGTACTGTGTCCAGAATCATCCCTAGGAACAGCAGACGTGTCGTCGGAATCAGCTGTGATTTTGGAATATTTAGAATCCATCCGTGCTGTCGTAGTACTATTTGAGATAGTGCTACTCCGACCTCTAACTGTTCTCTGGACCGTGCCCTTATCAGGAGATCGTCCAAGTAAGGGATAATTAAGACGCCTTTTCTTCGAAGAAGAATCATCATTTCGGCCATTACCTTGGTAAAGACCCGGGGTGCCGTGGACAATCCAAACGGCAGCGTCTGAAACGGATAGTGACAGTTCTGTACCACAAACCTGAGGTACCCTTGGTGAGAAGGGCAAATTGGGACATGGAGGTAAGCATCCTTGATGTCCAGAGACACCATGTAGTCCCCTTCTTCCAGGTTCGCTATCACTGCTCTGAGTGACTCCATCTTGAACTTGAACCTTTTTATGTAAGTGTTCAAGGCTTTCAGATTTAAAATGGGTCTCACCGAGCCGTCCGGCTTCGGTACCACAAACAGCGTGGAGTAATACCCCTTTCCCTGTTGTAGGAGGGGTACCTTGATTATCACTTGCTGGGAATACAGCTTGTGAATGGCTTCCAATACCGCCTCCCTGTCGGGGGTAGACGTTGGTAAAGCAGACTTCAGGAACCGGCGAGGGGGAGACGTCTCGAATTCCAATTTGTACCCCTGAGATACTACCTGCAGGATCCAGGGGTCCACTTGCGAGTGAGCCCACTGCGCGCTGAAATTCTTGAGACGGGCCCCCACCGTGCCTGAGTCCGCTTGTAAGGCCCCAGCGTCATGCTGAGGACTTGGCAGAAGCGGGGGAGGGCTTCTGGTCGTGGGAAGAAGCTGTCTGTTGCAGTCTTTTTCCCCTTCCTCTGCCCCGGGGCAGATATGAGTGGCCTTTTGCCCGCTTGCCCTTATGGGGACGAAAGGACTGAGCCTGAAAAGGCGGTATCTTTTTCTGCTGCGAGGTGACTTGGGGTAAAAAGGTGGATTTCCCAGCCGTTGCCGTGGCCACCAGGTACGATAGACCGCCCCCAAATAACTCCTCCCCTTTATACGGCAATACTTCCATATGCCGTTTGGAATCCGCATCACCTGACCACTGTCGCGTCCATAACCCTCTTCTGGCAGAAATGGACATCGCACTTACTCTTGATGCCAGAGTGCAAATATCCCTCTGTGCATCTCGCATATATAGAAATGCATCCTTTAAATGCTCTATAGTCAATAATATATTGTCCCTGTCCAGGGTATCAATATTTTCAGTCAGGGAATCCGACCAAGCCACCCCAGCACTGCACATCCAGGCTGAGGCGATTGCTGGTCGCAGTATAACACCAGTATGTGTGTATACTTTTAAGGATATTTTCCAGCCTCCTATCTGCTGGCTCCTTAAGGGCGGCCGTTTCTGGAGACGGTAACGCCACTTGTTTTGATAAGCGTGTGAGCGCCTTATCCACCCTAGGGGGTGTTTCCCAACGAGCCCTAACCTCTGGTGGGAAGGGATATAGTGCCAATAATTTTTTAGAAATTAGCAGTTTTTTGTCGGGAGTAACCCACGCTTCATCACACACTTCATTCAATTCATCTGATTCAGGAAAAACTACGGGTAGTTTTTTCACACCCCACATAATACCCCTTTTTGTGGTACTTGCAGTATCAGAGATGTGCAAAACCTCCTATATTGCCGTGATCATGTAACGTGTGGCCCTACTGGAAAATAAGTTTGTTTCTTCACCGTCGACACTGGAGTCAGTGTCTGTGTCTGGGTCCGTGTCGACCCACTGAGGTAACGGGCGTTTAATAGCCCCTGACGGTGTTTGAGACGCCTGGACAGGCACTAACTGAGCTGCCGGCTGTCTCATGTCGTCAACAGTTTTCTGTAACGTGCCGACACTGTCACGTAATTCCTTAATTACGGCCATCCATTCAGGTGTCGACTCCCTAGGGGGTTACATCACCATTATAGGCAATTGCTCCGCCTCCACATCATTTTCCTCCTCATACATGTCGACACACACGTACCGACACCCAGCACACACACAGGGAATGCTCTGATAGAGGACAGGACCCACTTAGCCCCTTGGGGAGACAGAGGGAGAGTTTGCCAGCACACACCAGAGCGCTATATATGTATAGGGACAACCTTACAATAAGTGTCTATCCCTTATAGCAGCTTATATCTGTTATTTTGCCAAATAAGTGCCCCCCTCTCTTTTTTACCCTGTTTCTGTAGTTGCAGGATGCAGGGGAGATTCTGGGAGCCATCCTACCAGCGGAGCTGTGTGGGAAAAATGGCGCTGTGTGCTGAGGAGATAGGCCCCGCCCCCTTCACGGCGGGCTCTTCTCCCGCTTTTTTCTGGAAAACTGGCACGGGTTAAATACATCCATATAGCCCAGGAGCTATATGTGATGTATTTTTTGCCAAATAAGGTAAATTCATTGCTTCCCAGGGCGCCCCCCCCCAGCGTCCTGCACCCTCAGTGACCGAAGTGTGAAGTGTGCTGAGAGCAATGGCGCACAGCTGCAGTGCTGTGCGCTACCTTATGAAGACAGGAAAGTCTTCTGCCGCCGATTTATGGACCTCTTCTTGCTTCAGCATCTGTAAGGGGGCCGGCGGCGCGGCCCCGGGACCCATCCATGGCTGGGCCTGTGATCGTCCCTCTGGAGCTAATGTCCAGTAGCCTAAGAAGCCCAATCCACTCTGCACGCAGGTGAGTTCGCTTCTTCTCCCCTTAGTCCCTCAATGCAGTGAGCCTGTTGCCAGCAGGTCTCACTGAAAATAAAAAACCTATTTAAACTTTTACTCTAAGCAGCTCAGGAGAGCCACCTAGATTGCACCCTTCTCGTTCGGGCACAAAATCTTAACTGAGGCTTGGAGGAGGGTCATAGGGGGAGGAGCCAGTGCACACCAGCTAGTCCTAAAGCTTTTACTTTGTGCCCAGTCTCCTGCGGAGCCGCTATTCCCCATGGTCCTTTCGGAGTCCCCAGCATCCACTAGGACGTTAGAGAAAGGTTCCTGATCAGGGCTATGAGCTCCTGAGCCTTCTCCACCGGAAGAAAAACTCTTTTTTGGTCTGTGTCTAGAATCAGGCCCAAAAAGGTCAGACGCGTTGCAGGTACTAGCTGGGATTTCGGTAAATTGAGAATCCAGCCGTGCATCTGCAACGTCTTCACGGACAGAGACACGCTGTCCAGCAACTTCTCCCTAGATCTCGCCTTTATAAGGAGATCGTCCAAGTACGGGATAATTGTGACTCCCTGCTTGCGCAGGAGCACCATCATTTCCGCCATTACCTTGGTGAAAATTCTCGGGGCCGTGGAAAGCCCAAACGGCAACGTCTGAAATTGGTAGTGACAATCCTGTACTGCAAATCTCAGAAACGCCTGGTGAGGGGGAAAAATCGGAACATGAAGGTACGCATCCTTTATGTCCAGGGACACCATCCAATCCCCTCCGTCCAGGCTGGCGATGACCATTCTGAGCGATTCCATTTTGAACTTGAACCTCTTCAAATACAGGTTCAGGGATTTTAGATTTAAAATGGGTCTGACCGAACCGTCCGGTTTCGGTACCACAAACAGGGATGAATAATAACCCTCTCCTTGCTGGAGATGAGGAACCTTGATTATCACCTGTTGAATGTACAATTTGTGAATTGCCGCTAACACTAGCGCCCTCTCTGACGGGAAGCCGGCAGAGCCGATTTGAAAAACCGTCGAGGGGGCATGTCTTCGAATTCCAGTCTGTATCCCTGGGAAACAATCTCTATTGCCCAGGGATCCACCTGTGATTGAACCCAGACGTGGCTGAAAAGACGAAGACGTGCCCCCACTTGATCTGACCCCCCCCCTTCCCCCCCGGAAAGCCCCAGCGTCATGCTGTGGACTTTGCGGAAGTAGGGGATGACATCTGCTCCTGGGAACTAGCTGAGTGCAGCTTTTTTCCCTTGCCTTTACCTCTGGCAACGAGGTTTTTTATTTTATTGGAACTTTGTAGTCAGCGGTTGACCGAAAGTGACCTCACCGCTGACCACAAAGTTCCCACCATTGGTTACAATGGAGCGCATAGGCGCTACATTGTAACACTGCCGTGTGCCGCCTGTCAGACAGTACAGGAGCACACAGCCGATCAGGAGGGTGCTACAACTTGGCGCTCCCTGATTGGCTGAAGAAACCCACTTAGACATCAGTCAGAGTGGGTTTCTGGCATTCGGGGAAAGGGGACCCATGTGCAAACATGGGTCCCCTTTCAGTGCGGGCTCGGTTGTCCGTTTTTTTATTTTATTCAA
Source organism: Pseudophryne corroboree (assembly GCF_028390025.1). Taxonomy (NCBI): domain Eukaryota; kingdom Metazoa; phylum Chordata; class Amphibia; order Anura; family Myobatrachidae; genus Pseudophryne; species Pseudophryne corroboree. The sequence continues at coordinate 467,042,402 of NC_086452.1, read as the reverse complement.
GTACGTGGATTACAAATGGATGCTACGAGGAGCCTGGTACCCTGGATCTGGTGAGTAGAATTTATTCAACAGGTACCCCTTGGATTCTACTGAAGAGGACCGATCCTCGTGTGAACATAAGGTAAGTATGTATGTATGTTTGTGTGGATGTATGTAATAAAACTTTACTTTCAAGGTGTGTGTGTATTGTCTTTTTTTGGGTATTTTTTTAGTAGTAGTACTACTACTACTACTACAGGTACCAGCGGGCCCGTTTTTCCGCCGCATGCTGGTACTTGTGGTTCTCCAAGTACCAGCATGCGGGGGAGGCTTGCTGGGCCTTGTAGTACTGCTACTAAAAACAATATCTTTTCATTTTCACAAAAGGCTATCAGCCCCCCATCCGCAGCCAATTGGATGGGGGGGACAGCTTCGGGCTTCACCCCTGGCCCTTGGGTGGCTGGGGGGGGACCCCTTGATTGAAGGGGTCCCCACTCCCCCAGGGTACCCCGGCCAGGGGTGACTAGTTGGATTTTTGATGCCACGGCCGCAGGGCACTATATAAAAGTGACCCCCGGCTGTGGCATTATCTGTCCAGCTAGTGGAGCCCGGTGCTGGTTTTAAAAATACGGGGGACCCCTACTCTTTTTGTCCCCCGTTTTTTTGGAACCAGGACCAGGCGCAGAGCCCGATGCTGGTTGCTTAAATATGGGGGAACCCATGTCATTTTTTCCCCCATATTTCTGCAACCAGGATCGGCTCAAAGAGCCCGAGGCTGGTTATGCTTAGGAGGGGGGACCCCACGCAATTTTTTTTAAAGTTTTACAGTGTTTATTTAAAAAAAAAAAAAAATAATGAACCCCAGCACGGATCACACAGATCCGGCCGAGATTCATTGTGATAAAGTCGGCAGTGTTTTGCTAATCACTGCCGTAAAAAACGGGAAAAAAACACGAATGACATCGGAACAAATGAAAAATCCGAATACGACAGCTTAGTAAATTAGGCGTAATAAATTCAAAAAGTTGCAGTTTTACACTTTCGATGTCATTCGTGATTGAACTTTGACCTTTTTCCGAAAATTACGAATGTTAGTAAATATACCCCATAGCGTTTATTCTAGAGCTTAGTAAACAAATGTCTCCCTGAGCATCTCTCATATACAAGGCAGCATCTCTGATATGCTCCATGGTCATTTGAATGGTATCCCTATCTAAGGTGTCCATCTCCGTAGATAAGGAGTCTGCCCATGACACGACAGCACTACAAACCCAGGCCGACGCCATGGCCAGCCTAACTATAGTTCCTGAATGTGTGTAAATGTGCTTCATGGTAATTTCCTGCTTGCGATCAGCAGGATCCTTGAGGGAAGCAGTATCCGGAGAAGGCAGTGCCACCTTCTTGGATAAGCGTGTCAGCGCCTTATCTACTTTAGGCGCAGATTCCCATCGTATCCGATCCTTCTGTGGAAAAGGATACGCCATGAGAATCCTTTTGGGAACATGGAGTCTCCTACCCGGAGATTCCCAAGCCTTTTCGCATAATTTGCTTAACTCAAATGAGGACGGAAACGTGACCTCAGGCTTTTTCCCTTTATACATGTGAACCCTCGTGTCAGGGACAGGGGGTTCCTCAGTAATATGCAAAACCTCTTTTATGGCAATAATCATGTACCTAATACCTTTTGCCACCTTCGGCTGTAATTTTGCATCCTCATAGTCGACACTAGTCAGTATCTGTGTCGGTATCTGTGTCAGCGACCTGGGATATGGGGCGCTTTTGAGACCCTGAAGGTCCTGGCACCACAGGGACAGGCACGGACTGGCTACCTGACTGATCCCTAGCTTCTGCCTTGTCTAACCTTTTATGCAGAAGATTTACATTTGCATTCAAGACATTCAGCATATCCACCCAGTCCGGTGTCGGCGTTGCCAATGGCGACCTGACATTCAAGCACTCCCCCTCCACATTAAGAGAGCCTTCCTCATCAAACATGTCGACACACACGTACCGACACACTGCACACACCCAGGGAAACTTTTTCTGAAGACAGTATTCCCTGAAAGGCCCTTTGGAAGTACAGAGAGAGAGTATGCCAGCACACACCCAGCGCAACAACCTGGAGACCAACACAGAATGCTTTTCCCCAGCAGCGCTGTATTATACTTTATTCCGCCAATTATGTGCCCCCCCCCCCCTCTCTTTTTAAACTCCCTTCACCGTGTGTAAGCAGGGGAGAGTCCGGGGAGCTTCCTCTCAGCGTTCTGTGGAGAGAGAAATGGCGCTGGTGAGTGCTGAGGGAGAAGCCCCGCCCCCTCGGCGGCGGGCTTCTGTCCCGCTCAAAATCGTGTAAAATGGCGGGGGCTCAATTATATACATGTACAGTGCCCAGCTGTACATGTATATACCTATTTGCCATCTAAGAGGTATTAATATTGCTGCCCAGGGCGCCCCCCCCCTGTGCCCTGCACCCATACAGTGACCGGAGTGTGTGAGGTGATGTGGAGCAATGACGCACAGCTGCGGTGCTGTGCGTTACCTCAGTGAAGCTGAAGGCTTCTGCCGCCTGAGACGTCTTCTTGCTTCTGTTCTTCTGGCTCTGTGAGGAGAACGGCGGCGTGGCTCCGGGGGTGGACGCCCAGGACGAACCTGTGTTCACCCCCTCTGAAGCTAATGGTGTCCAGTAGCCGAGGAAGCAGATCCTATCAGTTAAGTAGGTCTGCCCCTCTCTCCTCAGTCCCTCGATGCAGGGAGCCTGTTGCCAGCAGTGCTCCCTGTGAAAAAGTAAAAATCCAAACAAAAATGCTTTCTGTAGCAAAGAACTCAAGAGAGCTCCCTGCAGTGCACCCTTCATCCTCTGGGCACAGTCTAAAACTGAGGTCTGGAGGAGGGACATAGAGGGAGGAGCCAGTGCACACCCAGAATCCAAAGCTTTCTTAAAGTGCCCTATCTCCTGCAGAGCCCGTCTATTCCCCATGGTCCTTACGGAGTCCCCAGCATCCTCTAGGACGTTAGAGAAATAACTGTTGTAAAAACTGCCTCTAACCTATCTACTTGTGAGCGGATTTTAAATGAATTTGTACGGATGGTAGTCTGAACCCTCTCAGTCCCCTTCTTTCCATTTCACTACATTCCGCGGCGTAAATGGCTACCGTAGCAAGAATTGCAGGGCGGGGGGGAGTCGTAAGGGGGCAACAACAGATAGAAATTCCCCTGTAGGCGCTCACACTAACATTTTGAGAAGGGAGCTGGCACAAAAAGAGTAGTGGCTGGCCTGGCATCACCCCTGGATCCCTTAGCGGGCACAACCCCTGCTATAGTGCCGCCCCCCACTGTAACGGCAGACGGCTGGCAGCTGCAACGAATGTTTGAACGGCACAATTTTGCTACACTGTTATATCAGGACTATACGTGGAACTTTCAGGCAAATCTTACAATCTGGGAACAAGGCTTTCCTATGGGACCGGCTACACATCAGCAACAGGGCCGCGTCACGCTATCATGTAACATGCAGCGCAACATGTATGCAGTGCTTCCATGGAGGCTGCTCATTGGTTCGTGCTCAGAGAACGGCCACGGGTATATACTAGGAATGAGCAAATGTTTCCGCAGGAATACGCACCGTGCCGGGTGCTGGAGAGAAGAGCTGGGGGGAGAGACACCACCGACACACAGCCCGGGCCGGGGGGAGAGACACCACCGACACACAGCCCGGGCCGGGGGGAGAGACACCACCGACACACAGCCCGGGCCGGGGGGAGAGACACCACCGACACACAGCCCGGGCCGGGGGGAGAGACACCACCGACACACAGCCCGGGCCGGGGGGAGAGACACCACCGACACACAGCCCGGGCCGGGACACCACCGGCACACAGCCCGGGCCGGGACACCACCGACACACAGCCCGGGCCGGAACACCACCGACACACAGCCCGGGCCGGGGGGAGAGACACCACCGACACACAGCCCGGGCCGGGGGGAGAGACACCACCGACACACAGCCCGGGCCGTGGGGGAGAGACACCACCGACACACAGCCCGGGCCGGGACACCACCGACACACAGCCCGGACACCCCAGATATCACTCAGACACAGTAACAAATGCCCAGCAATAAGATACATGTGTCACAGTGATGTTAGATATAGGGGTCCACAGTAACTGCCCCCACAGTAGTAATTGCCCCCTGTGCAGTACAGAGTATAATACAGCAGCCGCAGGACCTCTCCCCAATCACCCCGGGGGCAGGCAGGAAGCACCCCTGGGGGGGGGGCAGCTGCTGGGGTGCGGGCAGGCAGGAAGCACCCCTGGGGGGGGCAGCTGCTGGGGGGGCGGACAGGTAGAAAGCACCCCTGGGGGGCAGCTGCTGGGGTGCGGGCAGGCAGGCAGGAAGCACACCTGGGGGAGCAGCTGCTGGGGTGCGGGCAGGCAGGCAGGAAGAAAGCACCCCTGGGGGGCAGGCAGGAAGCACCCCTGGGAGAGCAGCTGCTGGGGGGCAGGCAGGAAGGAAGCACCCCTGGGGGAGCAGCTGCTGGGGGGCAGGCAGGAACCACCCCTGGGGGGGCAGCTGCTGGGGGGGGCGGGCAGGAAGAAAGCACCCCTGGGGGGCAGGCAGGAAGCACCCCTGGGAGAGCAGCTGCTGGGGGGCAGGCAGGAAGGAAGCACCCCCTGGGAGGGAGGGGGGGCAGGAAGGAAGCACCCCTGGGGGAGCAGCTGCTGGGGGGCAGGCAGGAACCACCCCTGGGGGGGCAGCTGCTGGGGGGGGCGGGCAGGAAGAAAGCACCCCTGGGGGGCAGGCAGGAAGCACCCCTGGGAGAGCAGCTGCTGGGGGGCAGGCAGGAAGGAAGCACCCCCTGGGAGGGAGGGGGGGGCAGGCAGGAAGCACCCCTGGGGGGCAGCTGCTGGGGGCAGGCAGGAACCACCCCTGGGGGGCAGCTGCTGGGGGGGGGGGGGGGGCGGGCAGGCAGGAAGCACCCCTGGGGGGGCAGCTGCTGGGGTGCGGGCAGGCAGGCAGGAAGCACCCCTGGGGGAGCAGCTGCTGGGGGGCAGGCAGGAAGGAAGCACCCCCTGGGAGGGAGGGGGGGCAGGCAGGAAGCACTTCTGGGGGGGGCAGCTGCTGGGGGCAGGCAGGAAGCACCCCTGGGGGGGCAAGCAGGCAGGAAGCACCCCTGGGGGCAGCATGCTATGACTGTGCAGAAGCAGCCAGCGCCCGCTCCCCGCCCACACTCACACTCCCTCTCCGAGCTGTGCCGGCCGGAGCTCATCCTCACAGTGCTGGGGCCGCGGTGACCAGGAGACCGGGCGCCGAGCTCACATCCCGGCCGCTTCTTCCCGAACCGGTGCCGCTGCTGCTTAATGGGGCCCGGGGGGCGGAGCCAGCCTCCTGTCACTCACGCCACGCCCGCTCACAGAGCCGCCTCAGCCCGAGTCACAGGCGCCTCCCTGCCGGGTGTCAGTCATTGGCTGGACGTCACCGGGGGCGGTGAACAGGAGAGAGGGCGGGGCTACATTGATTGATACACTGAGAAGGGTGGGGCTAAATTATGGCGTTGCACAACAGCGAGAGGTGATGGGGCGGGGAATGGATGAGGGGGCGTGGCTACGTGCGCAACAGTGTGACACTGAGAGAGGGGGCGGGGATACATTGCTACTCAGAGGGGCGGGGCTGCCTTCTGCTACTGTGTGACGCTGAGAGGTTGGAGGGGGCGGGGCTGTGTATTACTACATTGTAACACTGAGGGGCGGGGCTGCGTGCTGCAGCGACCTGTACCACCTGTTACCTGTGTTATAGTTAGGTCTAAAAACAAGTTGGGGAAGGGACCTCTGACGTCACCAGGGGAGGAGCCACGTCCCTGTGTTATGCGCAGGGAGAGTGTAATCCTGTCACTGCTCACCCCTGTGCACAGCAGGAGTTACTGATTTCTGATCCTGTTACCGGGCAGCCTGGCAGGGTATCTTCAGCAACGCCACCTGATGATCCTGAAGTTTTCAGTCAGGATTTAGTGCTGCACCTGTGCGGTGTGTTGGAGCTCGTTGTGAGATGGATGCGCAGTGACTGTGTTTGCGTGATGCGCGGGAGCCTGATTACCTTGTGCGATTAATGCGAGTTACCGTAGGGTTAGTATGAGGATCAGTCGGACACTCTATTCATTGAGCTATCTGTCCTTGCATAGAAAGCTAGAGAATTCCACGCTGGAAGCTTACCTTATACTTTGTGAAGGGGTGATCAGCGTTGCAGCTGGGCAGATCTATGTGGTGTGTGGCTGCAGGGGTTTGGATGTGTGGCTGCACACTGCATGGATCTGCTCTATTATGTGTGTGCTAAGGGGCATCCTAGCATGGGCTTTTTCTGGGGTCAATTTTGTCATGCCTCTTCCCCCTGACCCATGTGCCTTATGTCCCTATTAGAGAAATGGGGGTGGAGGGGGTGGCCAATTCTCTTTCTGGCACAGGGCACCAAAAAGTCTAGTTACGGCTCTGGATGCTAGGCAGATTTAGTACCTCTGTGAGCCGGTGCACCCTCCCTATTTCTCTGTTGTGTGTGAATTTACTGCAGTGGTTCAGCTCACTGAAATGAAGACCACAAGCAACAAGAATGTGAAATAATATCGGGGGAATTCCCTTATAATAGTCTTTTTTGAAGAAGTCATGGCACCATGCCTGTAGTCACTGCACCATAAAAACAACAATTTGGTTTAAACCAAGGTGGTTTCCAGCCAACCCTGCCTCCCACACTCCAAAAACGTACTGGTAGTTAATTGGCTATTGCTAGTGTACATGTGGTAGGGAATAGAGATTGCAAGGTGCACTGGGGCATGGACAGATGCGAATGGCCAAATATTCACTGTAAAGTGCTGTGGAATGTTAATACTAAACAAATCTATACATTTAAAATTTTGGTAAGATCTCTGCGAATCAGGAAGCGGCTATAGGGCCTAATTCAGAGTTGATCGCAGCAGCAAATTTGTTAGCAGTTGGGCAAACCCATGTGCACTGCAGGGGGGCAGATGTAACATGTGCAGAGAGAGTTAGATTTGGGTGGGGTGTGTTCAAACTGAAATCTAAATTGAAGTGTAAAAATAAAGCAGGCAGTATTTACCATTTACAGAAACAATATAACCCACCCAAATCTAACTCTCTCTGCACATGTTACATCTGCCACACCTGCAGTGCACATGGGGGGTCATTCCGAGTTGATTGCTCGCTAGCAGTTTTTAGCAGCCGTGCAAATGCATAGTCGCCGCCCACTGGGGAGTGTATTTTCGCTTTGCAGAAGTGCGAACGTTTGTGCAGCAGAGCGCCTGCAAAATCTTTTTTGTGCAAAACAAGACCAGCCCTGTAGTTACTCTTCGTGTGCGTTGATTCTAACGACGGAGGGACGGCTTTTGACGTCACACACCCGCCCAGTGAACGCCCAGCCACGCCTGCGTTTTTCTAAGCACTCCCTGAAAACGGTCAGTTGACACCCAGAAATGCCCACTTTCTGTCAATATCCTTGCGGCCGGCTATGCGATTGGAATCGTCGCTAGAACCAGTGCAAAACCACAATGGACTTTGTGCCCATACGACGTGCGTGTGCATTGCGGTGCATACGCATGCGCAGATTAGCCGTTTTTTTCACTGATCGCTACGCAGCTAACAACAGCAGCTAGCGATCAACTCGGAATGACCCCCATGGTTTTGCCCAACTGCTAACAAATTTGCTGCTGCGATCAACTCTGAATTAACCCCCATGTGCACTGCAGGGGAGGCAGATGTAACATGTGCAGAGAGAGTTAGATTTGGGTGGGTTATATTGTTTCTGTGCAGGGTAAATACTGGCTGCTTTATTTTTACACTGCAAATTAGATTTCAGTTTGAACACACCCCACCCAAACCTAACTCTCTCTGCACATCTTACATCTGCCCCCCCTGCAGTGCACATGGGCCCTCATTCCAAGCTGATCGTAGCTGTGCTAAATTTAGCACAGCTACGATCATTCACACTGACATGCGGGGGGACGCCCAGCAAAGGGCTGATTCGCCCCGTATGTCAGTGCCGCCCCTTCCCCTGCAGAAGTGCAAAGGCATCGCACAGCGGCGATGCCTTTGCACTTCCAGAATAGCTCCCGACCAGTGCAGCTTTAGCGTGCTGGCCGGGAGCTACTTATCACTCCCCAGCCCGTATCAGCTGCATATGATGTCTCGCAGTCACTGCGGGCCACTCCCCGCACGGTCCGGCCGCGCCTGCGTTGTCCGGACCGCGCCCACGAAACGCCCAGCGACCACCTCTGCCTTCGGCCGTCTGGTATGCATCGGCGCATGCGCAGTGGGAACCCGTTCACTCGGCTGCGATAAAGAGCAGCGCGCGAACGGTTTAAAATGACCCCCCCATGGGTTTGCCCAGCTGCTAACAAATTTGATGCTGCGATCATCTCTGAATTACCCCCCATGTGTGTGTGTGTGTGTGTGTGTGTGGGGGGGGGGGGGGGGAGGAAGATGTAACATGTGCAGAGAGAGTTAGATTTGGGTGGGGGGTATTCAAACTGAAATTTTAATTGCAGTGCAAATATAAAGCAGCCAGTATTTACCCTGCACAGAAAATCTGCACAAATCTAACTCTCTCTGCACATGTTACATCTGCCCCCCTCCCCCCTGCAGTGCACATGGTTTGACCAAGTGCTTACAAATTTGCTGCTGCGCTCAGGTCTGAATTACCCCCATAGAGAGCTGGGTCACTAATGAGGGCCTCTCAGATACATGACAATATTTCATTTGATTAGGAAATTTTTATTGTGGGATTAAACAATGTTACAGCCATTTACATAAATTAAAACAAAATAAATAAATCATACCACAGATGTGTAACATGCAGTTGTTATTCCACGTACAGTAGCAGAGTTACTATAAGATAACGTTTCTCCAGCTAAATGAAATTGAACCTGATCCTTCAGATCTAACACAGGAAACGAGACAAGTCCTAATAACATGGGAGTGTAACATGGGAGGGGATACGTCCAAACATAGGAGTGAGTAAAAAAAAAAGCGTGTTTGTAATGTGTAATATCTGGTCTTTTTTTTTAAATGTATTTAACTTTAATATAAAAATATAAAATTAATAACAAGAAGCCTGAGTTTCACTTTATTTATGTATGGTGTGTTTCCTGGGCTGAACCAATATTCCTGAGAGTGGCATCACTGACACGCAGAGTACCTCATACTTTGGTGATGTCACTTGGCCCTAGAGCATTGATAGGATGAAAAATTCCCCCAGCACACTGCAAATAGGCCAACTATATGAGATTTACATCCTACTTGATAATAGTAATACAGAGATCTTGGTTACATACATTTGAAAACATACAGTAAGCCATCAGTCACGGTAATACCCCTTTCACACCGCACAAATAACCCTGTATCGACCCGGCATATTGAAAGGGGCATAGCCGAAATCCCGGGTCTCCTGACCTGGCAATTCAACCCGGGAATAAAGCAGTATTATACCCGGGTTGAATACCGGGTCAGTGGTTGCGTAAACGGGCTCCCGGGTCGACGCGTCCCGGGACCCATTTACTACAGCAGGAAGAGGTGGCGCAGAGATGATCTCATCTCCCAGCGCCGCCTCCGCCCCCCGCCGCCCACTGCTATGGCAACCCGCCCGGCATATTGCTGGGTCAGGGAAGCCTGCAGCGGTCAATGCTGGATCCCACCCGGGAAGGACCCGTTTCCAATTCCCAGGTGGGATTCTGCATTGGCAGTGTGAAAGGGGGGGAGTATAAGACATCTCTGCTCTGGCAGTTCTACACTAAATGAGCATTGATAGGATGAAAAATTCCCCCAGCACACTGCAAATAGGCCAACATAATGAGATTTACATCCTACATGATAATAGTAATACAGAGATCTCAGTTACATGCATTTGAAAACATACGGTAAGCCATCAGTCATGGAAAGACGTCTCTGCTCTGGCGGTCCTACACTAAATGATAACAGCACTCACTTTGGGTCATACTGTATATTTATATTTTTCTAAATTGAAAGCCAACTCACCTGGAGGCCCCCCAAGAACCCCCAACATGGCGCTACAGGGATCAGTAGACTCTCCGACTATTAACCCCATCCATGCACCACAGGACAAAGATACATAGAATGGAAGTTGCTCAGATCAATTTATAGTTCCATCAAAGGTGCATGAGAGGGAGTGGTTAATGTAGACTAGATTATTTGCAGTGTGCTGGGGGAATTTGTTTGCTGTTTTTTTTGTAGTGTAAATTGGAATGTGTTCGGCATCCCGGCGGTCATGTGACCGACACCAGAATCCTGACACGACACCACTCAGGAGAACAGCGCCTGGACAATACTTACCTCCTCCGATGTTGGGAGGCCGCTGTCGGTCATGTGACCTGAACATAAACTAGCACCTGAGTAAGACATTTTTTGGTCCATGTGTTTTTCAGACCTGAATCCGTCCCACCCCCCACCGCCCCCGCCTACTCTCATGACTAACCTGTATATACACAGATACTGAGATGTTATATGACCTGTATTCTTAGTATATATTGTACACAGATAGCGAGATGTTACATAACCTATACTTAGTATATAACGTACATAAATGTGCGTCCCTGTATTCACCGCCTGCCCCCTTATTATACGTTAAGTAGCACAATGTAAATATTAAGACATGGGCGCCGCAGTGATAAATATGTAGATTCTGGAGAGGAAACTTGTCACCATTCCCTGACGGAACAGTTTCATCTCCACGTCCAGCAGGAAATCTTTGGGCTTCCGCACGGGCCTCTGCAGGTAGAGGATCCCGGTGTAGGGGTTGAATTTCCTGGCGCTGAAATAATTTTCCTCATTTCCCTTCTTGATGTCCATGATGATATTATCCCCGGCATACGCCGGAGATGGGGCGATCCGGAATATCTGTGCCGGCACCACCACGCCGGTCGGGAAAGTGAGCCGGTGGTAGGAGATTCGCGTAGGCGTGTTCTGACAGTCCAGGTAATTGGAGCAGGTGTTCCGCTCACATTTCCTGTGCAATGGAAATAGATACATAAGATCAGTGCGTCGGCATTTCCTACGGGACTATTTCAGGGCTTATTCTTACACTGAGCGCAATGTTATTCCCATACGCCATTATTAGTGTTCTGAGGCTTTCTGTCATCATGGTAACGGTTATAGATGCAAAGTCTATTCTTACTATTGCCCTGTATATATCTTATCTAATACCATACTGCAGGTACTGTATATGGGTTTGGTATTTAATAATGGCGGCCGGATGACGGTGGTCACATGAACGACTCCAGCATTCCGAAAATGAAGATTCCGACTGCGGATGGGGTATTTACACCCTACCCTAACTTTCTGGATACTCACCTTCAGGATGTCGTCTGTCGGTGTTCCGGCGCCGGTCTTCTAAGTTGTGTCGGGATTCTGAACACATTCCCTGTACATAACTCACACCAACCCCATGTGCCAGCTCTGTAGAATGGGGTAACATATGCCACGCCCCTGACCCTCACACACCACGAATCTTTTGGGAGAGGCCACACCTCTTTGTAACAGGCCACACCCACTTCAGCTGATGGAATGCTGTGCAGTCCAGGACAAAATTAGGACTGTTGCTTGCTTAAAGTGGTACTAGAGAGGTGGTGGAACTCACTCCGAACTCCCCCCCTCCCCCCCCGTCACCTAGTAGATAATGGGACAGCGCATGCTGCTGGCGCGTGCTGCAAAAAAAGGGGCGTGGTCTCAAAAAGAAAGGGGTATGGTCATGCAATAGTATCCCTAATTCGCATTACGCTGCACAGTGGCACAGCCATATTCACATTACACCACATAGTAGTGTCCCTTATTCATGTTACACACACAATAGTGCCCCCTCCTTTTACACAATGACCACATTATAGCTTTTGGGGATAGTCTATTATAATAATAATAATTATAATTCTTATTTGAGGATAAGTGTGACACAAAGAACCAGAAAAAACATTTGATATACAGAAGTGTCCTCATACACTATTGCTCAAGTCACGCCACCTAACCCCTCATAGTGCCTAATTCAGAGTTGATCGCATCAGCAAATTTGTTAGCAGTTGGGCAAAACCGGGTGTAGTATGGTGTGCCGGCGGTCGGGCTCCCGGCGACCAGCATACCGGTGCCGGGAGCCCGACCGCCGGCATACCGACAGTGTGGCGAGCGCAAATGAGCCCCTTGCGGGCTCGCTGCGCTCCCCATGCTGCGGGCACAGTGGCGCGCATATTTTATTCTCCTTCCAGGGGGGTCGTGGACGCCCACGAGGGAGAATAAGTGTCGGTATGCCGGCTGTCGGGATTCCGGCGCCGGTATACTGTGCGCCGGGATCCCGACAGCCGGCATACTGAAGACCACCCGGCAAAACCATGTGCACTGCAGGGGGAGCAGATGTAACATGTGCAGAGAGTTAGATTTGGGTGGGTTATATTGTTTCTGTGCAGGGTAAATACTGGCTGCTTTATTTTTACACTGCAATTTAGATTTCAGTTTAAACACACCCCACCCAAATCTAACTCTCTCTGCACATGTTACATCTGCCCCACCTGCAGTGCACATGGGGGTCATTCAGACCCGATCGCACGCTGCATTTTTTTGCAGCTGGGTCTGTACTGCGCATGCGCAAGGGTCGCAATGCGCAGGTGCGTCGCTTTCCGGCGACGGGGGTCGCCGGACAGCGATGGTTTCTACGACAAAAGCGATCGCAGGGGCGATTGCGTAAAGATTGACAGGCAGAAGGCGTTCCTGGGTGGCAACTCACTGTTTCCTGGGAGTGTTGAGAAAAACGCAGGCGTTTCCACCCGTTCCGGAGGAGGATTCCTGATGTCACCAGCGGGCTGGATTGCCGCAGAGGCTGAGTAAGTCCTGGGCTGTGCAGAAACTGCACAAGCTTTTGTTTGTGCAGCTCTCTGCACAGCCGTTAGCACCCCTGCGATGCACTTAACCCCTCCCCCTGTAGGCGGCGATTACCTGGTCACAGCAGTACAAAATACAGCCTACGTGCGACCAGGTCTGAATTAGGCCCATGGTTTTGCCCAACTGCTTACAAATTTGCTGCTACAATCAGGTCTGAATTACCCCTCATGGTGCGACAGGTCCCGCTGCTTCGGCCGCGCCGAGCGTCTCTCCCGCTCATAGTGTGCATCTAATTTGCAGAAATAACTGGGAGCAACAAAACTATTTTGCTAGATTACTTTGATCGACTTTATGTGTGACTTTTGTACATCTGTGTGACGGAGTCTGTATACAAAGTGGAAGAAGACGGTACTCCTCTCGGAGCAGGTATTGCCGCTACTTAGGTTAACCCAGGTGCATCTAGGTTCCAGTGATGAATATTGGGACTGCCCTGGTGCTAATACTGGAGCCGCACGGGGAGGGAATAAGAGGATGGTTGGGATATGTACAGACATAAAAACATATTGGGGGTCATTCCGAGTTGTTCGCTCGCAAGCTGCTTTTAGCAGATTTGCACACGCTAAGCCGCCGCCTACAGGGAGTGAATCTTAGCTTATCAAAATTGCGAACGAAAGATTAGCAAAATTGCGAAAAGACTTCTCTGTGCAGTTTCTGAGTAGCTCGAGACTTACTCTTCCAGTGCGATCAGTTCAGTGCTTGTCGTTCCTGGTTTGACGTCACAAACACACCCAGCGTTCGCCCAGACACTCCTCCGTTTCTCCAGCCACTCCCGCGTTTTTCCCAGAAACTGTAGCGTTTTTTCACACACTCCCATAAAACGGCCTGTTTCCGCCCAGAAACACCCACTTCCTGTCTATCACATTACGATCACCAGAACGAAGAAAAAACCTCTTAATGCCGTGAGTAAAATTCCTAACTGCATAGCAAATTTACTTGGCGCAGTCGCAGTGCGAACATTGCGCATGCGCATTAGCGACTAATCGCTCCGTTGTGACAACAAAATAACGAGCAAACAACTCGGAATGACCCCCAGTGTTCTATAGTGCGTAAAACTTACATGTTTGAAACTCTTCTGTAATTTTCCGGGCAGTCGAAGGCCAGGCACTTGTAGCTTCCCTGGATATTGTAGCACTCCTCCGACGATGAACAGTTGTGTGTCCCGATTTCACATTCGTCAATGTCTTACCCAGAAACAAACACAACGCATTAATAGTGAGCGTGTATACTACATGGAAATCACAGTCACTGTGGGGCTTATTTAGAGTTCACTCACTTGCGCTATGTAGGGAGGCAGAATTGAGGAACTGCGCGTATATCTGGCAGTAAGGACTGAGCGGAAAATGGGCGCATTAATCAATCTGCTAAATTGTTCCGGCAGAAAATATTGGTATGTGGTTGCACTGCAGATGGTATATACTGTATATGTCTCAGTATTTGCTGATCTTAGATCACTACCGGTATGAGCTACAACTCCCGGTGCTGGTGACCCCGGTAAATTAGACATATATAAGGCTTGCTGCTGGGACAGTCTGACAATTGGATGCAGCACAGGTTTCGTCTGATAAGACATTACTGCATGTGGCCGTGTACGGGATATAGGGAGTTATTCCAGGATGTGGCCACAAGGTGTAGGGTCAAGCATGCGCACTGCGGCGGTGCGCATGTGCAGACCCCCTGGATGCGGATGCTGCGTGCGAACGCGTGGCTGTGTCCAGGTCTGAATGACCCCCATAGTACACATTAATTATTGAAAGGGTTACATGTAACTCTAACTCTGTTCATCTCTATCTGCTATAAACAGTACAGTAAAAAATGAAGACCTTGTATTACGGAATGTAATACAATATAAATAGGTAATAATATAATTACGGCTATTCACTGTCAGTATAACACAACTTACAGGAACAGTACAGGAGAGTTGCACTAAGCATGGTCTGCCACTAGGTGGCGCTGCACAGGTTTGTTTTATGCTGATGTGAAAGATGGATGTGATTTTAGACATTGGTCACACAAATAGTTCTGCGTACTGTTACCCTCATTCCTCTGCAGCCTGGCTCCTGGCATTTGGATACTATTAGGCCTAGGGCCCATAGAAGCCAATCAGATGTTTGCTATTACATTGTAAACTGCACTAGAAAAATGCCACACTTTGGGATGAGATGTATCAAACCGTGGAGAGAGATAAAGTACTAACCAATCAGCTCCCGTTATTTTGCTAACACAGCCTGTAATATGACATGAGCTGATTGGTACTGTATCTCTCTCCACTTTATTTCTGTCCAAGGTTTGATACATATCCCCCTTTGTGCTTTTTCGCTGCCGGTCTGTTACATTGTATTTGTGCTGCCTTGTGTTCCGTCGCGTCGTACCTTTGCAGGTGAGGCCGTTTGCTGACATCGTGTACCCGTGTTCCGGGCAGGCACACTGGTAACTCCCGGGGGTGTTAATGCAGGCGAAAACACAAATGCTTCCAATGCTCTGAATACATTCATCAATATCTACAATCAAATGAGAATAAATATATTATATATCATGGTAGAGAGGCTCCGCACCCTGGAACACCGTTCCTGATTCATCTGCACCGAGTGGTGCCACTCGCTAAGGGTCACACCGCACAGTGCACTAGCGCTGCGCATGTTTGCACATCATCAGGATAAGGGGGGTATGTATCAAAGCTTGGAGAGAGATAAAATAGTGAGAGATAAAATAACAACCAATCAGCTCCTAACTGTCTTTTTACAAACACAGCCTGTAACATGAAAGGCAGAAGCTGATTGGCTGGTACTTTATCTCGCACAGTTTTATCTCTCCCCAAGCTTTGATAAATGCCCCCCCTAAATATTTGGGGGTACTTCGGAATCAGTGAACGGAATTCTGGGAATAACTATGTTACAGAATACACTTCTTATTATCGGTCTTTTAAACACGTTCTAGTCATTTCACCCACACTGAATAGTTACTGCGGGGCGGCGAGGTGGAACCCGCCAAATACGCGCCCGTTACCTTCACACGTGATGCCGTCATCGCCCAGCTTGTAGCCCGGCTTACAGTAGCACTGATAGGACCCGTAGATGTTGCTGCACTCCTGGTTACACGGGTTCTGCTCACACTCGTTCACGTCTGGAGAGAGGAGACACGTCAGCGGTCACTGTCGGCTGATTTACATAGAGGAACGTAAGACGTTGATACAACGTCTGTGCTTTTCCTAACCTTCCAAGACTTTCCTTACAGGGCCAGATGTACTAAGCCTTAAAAAGTGATACAGTGGAGAGAGATAAAGTATCAGCCAATCAGCTCCTAACTGTCATGTCACAGATTGGGTTTGAAAAATGGCAGGAGCTGGTTGGCTGCTAGTTTATCACTCTCCGCTTTATCTCTTTTTGAGTCTTAGTACATCTGGCCCTAAGAACAGGTAAGTAGCCACGTCAGTAATTACCTTCACAGCGTTTCCCATCCTCCGCTAACTGAAACCCAGCAAAGCACGCGCACCGGTATGACCCCACCGTATTGTCACAGGTGTGGTGGCACAAGCGTCCCGGATACAGCCAGCACTCATTTATGTCTGAAATAACACCAAGCCGCGAACATGTAATATGAGTAATAACAGGCGCGGTTACCCCGCGATAACTACGCCTATAACACAACTGAATAACAAGCGCAGAGACAGGATAATATACGGGATGCAGTCAAGATCCCGCCGGTCGGAAAGAATACCGACACCGGAATCCCAACCGGCACAATCCCGACATATTCTCCCTCTGTGGGTGCGTTGCGCTCACCCCCCTGTCGGGATTGTGCCGGTCGGGATTCCGGTGTCGGTATTCCGACCGCCGGGATCCCGTCCGGCGGGATTTCGTACTGATCCCTAATATACAATCCCGTGTCTGATACATTGTTTCTGCCTGTGTTCCTTAGGGAATGTGAGCAGTCTGCAATACTGCAACACATGACAGCGTGACAGACTATGCTGGCGCTATATCAGTAAATGTTAATAAGTAAATGAAACCATCCAAATGTGAAATCTGATTTGAGGTTCGGCCCCAACCATCCAGATCTTTCCTCCACCCCAGGTGACGGTGATCTGGACTTAAGGGCCCCATACAC
This sequence comes from Pseudophryne corroboree, assembly GCF_028390025.1. Classification (NCBI taxonomy): domain Eukaryota; kingdom Metazoa; phylum Chordata; class Amphibia; order Anura; family Myobatrachidae; genus Pseudophryne; species Pseudophryne corroboree. The sequence continues at coordinate 467,025,384 of NC_086452.1, read as the reverse complement.
TAGAACGCTATGTCTGAGGCTGAAGTCGGAGGCGATTTCCCTTGAACTCTCCCGGGAGATTCCCGGGACTGGTTCCATACGATTCCAAACTATTTGGTACATTTTGCATGCAATATATCGTATGCGATCCCAGCCGTGCCTGCGGGAGCCGGCATATCAGGAGTGCAGCGCTAACGATCTCGATCCGACGCTCACGGGATCGCGCATCGGATCGGATACACAGCCAAAATGCCCGATTTCACCCAATATATCGTCCCGAATGCTGGAATTGGGCTGAAATCGGGCATTATCGCTCTAGTGTAGCTGCAAGTAACACGCGGATGCTCCATCCTGGCTCACGTAATAGGCTGCGGCCAATAAAGCGCAGATACCACGTAAAAGTGACAAAAAGGGAAACTGAATATCTCCTTATAACTATCCTGATAATATATAACTGAGGGAGTAAATAGGAAACCTCAGGTCAATTAGGGGAACAGTGCCTTTATTTAAACATAGGGCGGCCGTAAGTTCATCTGCTGCAAAAGGGGACTGGCTCTCCGACCGGTTGTGTTTTCCCTCCATGGACCACTCTTGGTAGATACTCACCATAACTGACCCTGAACACCCCATAAGCCTTGCCATCACATAAAGGCGACATGCCATAACGATTGCGCCCTTACCAAAGTCACTCAGATCTTTACACCTACCCATATTGTCAACACGACAACTATAAGTACCTAATTTGACATATGCAGTATCCATAACCTTGACATGAGATAGTTGACGTTATTTGCTTCATAGGGGAGGGGACATGGGGGGTCATTCAGCGATCGCAGTCTGATGCCCTTTGGGGAGTCGCGTGCACACCCCGTGAAGCCCAGTGTGATGCAAAAACATCTCAGGGCTGCGATCGCCTCTGCTTGATTGACAAGCAGAGGCGGTCGCAGGGCAGGAGGGGGGCGTGCCAACGGCGTTAGAACGCCATTGGTGGGGCGCAGTCCGGACAACGCAGGCATGACATCACACGCAGCCGCTGCGACCTGGGATGGAAGGCAGGAAGCTACTCGCCAGATGCAATTGCATCGTCACCATGCGTTGCTTTTGCACCCATGCGGGAAGGGGGGGGGGGGGGCAGGACCTGACATGCGGGGCGGCCTAGCCCTGTTCTGGGCGTCCCCCCCCGCATGTCAGAGTAAGTGATGATCAGATCTGAATCACCCCCATAGTTTTGTCTCACGGGTGTGTATATTTGGGGGGTCATTCCAAGCTGATCGTAGCTGTGCTAAATTTAGCACAGCTACGATCATTCACACTGATATGCGGGGGGACGCCCAGCACAGGGCTAGTCCGCACCGCATGTCAGTGCCGCCCCCCCCCCCCCCCCCCCGCAGAAGTGCAAAAGCATCACACAGCGGCGATGCCTTTACACTTCAAGAGTAGCTCCCGACCAGCGCAGCTTTAGCGTGCTGGCCGGGAGCTACTCGCCGCCATCAAGCCCCCTCCCGTCCAGCGACCGCCTCTGCCTCAGAGGCGATCGCTAGGCAACGACGGCTGCCATGCGCCACAGGCGAGAAACTGCAGTGAGCGATCGGGTCAGAATGACCCCCTTTATACATTACTATATCGCACTGTCCCAGACAGCTCTCCAAGCTGCAGTATTATAGGGGTAGTCTTATGGATAACACTTTTTGAGCGTATTTATGTTTCTGCGCTGCAGTTTTAATAGAGTAATGATTGTCTGAAATAAATAATATACTGGTGTATACTGGTACAGAATGGTGTATAGCGTAACATAGCTTTGTAAAAGGCAGAAACGTAGACGATAAAATGTGAGTATAAATCGGAGGTGACCAGCAGGGAGTTAGCGATGATGAATATTAGGGAAGATGGAGCAGCAATGGAACTGTACTTACCCATGCATTTCCTCCTGAACGTGTCGTAACGATACCCGGCCTTACAGTCACAGCGGTAGGTCCCCGGGAGATTATAACAGGATTGTTCCGCAGAGCAGTTATGCGCCGTGTTGCTGCATTCATCGATATCTGCAATGAGGAGGATCGCAACACTGAAACCAACTGTTACATAGGTGCAGGAATTGATTGACATAAGTGTGTGTGTGTTTGGGGGGGGGGGGGCGGGGTGTAGGAGGTGGAGAAATTGCCCATAGCAACCAATCAGATGAATGATAGCTAGAAGCTGATTGGTTGGCAACTTCACTTGTCCTATTTAAAAGGTGTGCACAAGGGCAGCAGGTCGAGAGGTCTGTGATTTATAGCAGATGCGGGAGACAAACATCAGGTCGTGTGGTCTGTGATTTATAGCAGATGCGGGAGACAAACATCAGGTCGAGAGGCCTGTGATTTATAGCAGATGCGGGAGACAAACATCAGGTCGTGAGGTCTGTGATTTATAGCAGATACGGGAGACAAACATCCGCTTGGACCAATCCTACATTAAGCAGCAAACGATGATGTTTTTCAGAATCTTGTGTACTGTAATAACTCGCTCACCAATGCACATTGTCCCGTTGTCGTTTGCTTTATATCCTTTGTTACAATTCAAGTGTTTTCTCTGGCAGACGTAGGACCCCAGGGTGTTTACGCAGGTGAAGCCCTGCTTGCAGGGGGCCGGAACCGAGGCACATTCATTTATATCTGAGGAAAGAAACAATATGCACTATGGGGGTAATTCAGACCTGATTGCAGCAGGAAATTTGTTTAGCAGTTGGGCAAAACCATGTGCACTGCAGGTGGGGCAGATGTACATGTGCAGAGAGAGTTAGATTTGGGTGGGGTGTGTTCAAACTGAAATCTAAATTGCAGTGTAAATATAAAGCAGCCAGTATTTACCCTGCACAGAAACAATATAACCCTCCCAAATCTAACTCTCTCTGCACATGTTACATCCCACCCCCTGCACTGCACATGGTTTTGCCCAACTGCTAACAAATTTTCTGCTACAATCAACTCTGAATTACTCCCTATGTCTGGTTATTATTTCATTATAATTTATTATCAGTTTCTTATATAGTGCAGCATATTCCGTTGTACTGTAGCATTGGTTACAGCGTCCACACACAAACATTTCTTACAAGGAATTCTTTCGTATTCACCGGTGGAATCTCAACAAAATACAGTATCAATCCCCATTATTCCGGCTGCACCTCTCTGCGCTGCATAAAGACACAGTGCGCACCCTGTTATCGCTATAGAGCACAATAAATAGTTACTATCAGCAAAAGTGTGGTACAGTATCACAGCAGACCACACCGGAGATACACTCCTCATTTTTGATACACTGGGATAGATAGATAGATAGATAGATAGATAGATAGATAGATAGATAGATAGATAGATACATAGATATGAGAAGATAGATATGAGAAGATATATATATATAGAGAGAGAGAGAGAGAGAGAGAGAGAGAGAGAGTAGATATTAGATAGATAGATAGATAGATAGATAGATAGATACATACATAATAGATAGATAGATAGATAGATGATAGATAGATAGATAGATGATAGAGAGATAGATAGACAGATAGATAGATAGATAGATACAGTAGATATGAGATACATGATAGATAGATAGATAGATAGATAGATAGATACATGATAGATAAATAGATGGACAGACAGATAGATAGATAGATAGATAGATAGATAGATAGATAGATATGATACCGTAGATAGATATGAGAAGATAGAGAGAGAGAGAGAGAGATACATGAGAAATAGATAGATAGATAGATATATAGATACTGTAGATAGATAACGTAGATAGATATGAGAAGATAGATAGATAGATAGATAGATAGATAGATAGATAGATAGATAGATGATCGATAGATAGATAGATAGATAGATACAGTACATATGAGATAGATAGATAGATAGATACATAAATAGATAGATAGATACATGATAGCTAGATAGATACATGATAGATAGATGGACAGATAGATAGGTAGATAGATATGAGATAGATAGATAGATAGATAGATACTGTAGATAGATAGATAGATACCGTAGATAGATATGAGAAGATAGATAGATAGATAGATAGAGAGATACATGATAGATAGATAGAGAGAGAGAGAGATAGATAGAAACATGATAGATAGATAGATAGATAGATAGATAGATAGATAGATGATAGATAGATACAGTAGATATGAGATAGATACATGATAGATAGATAGAAACATGATAGATAGATAGATAGATAGATAGATAGATACATACATGATAGATAGATAGATAGATAGATACATGATAGATAGATAGATAGATAGATAGATAGATAGATAGATAGATAGATATGAGATTGATAGATAGATAGATAGATAGATAGATAGATAGATATGAGACAGATAGATAGATAGATAGACAGATAGATATGAGATAGATAGATAAATAGATATGAGATAGATAGATAGATATGAGAAGATAAATAGATATGAGATAGATAGATATGAGATAGATAGATAGATAGATAGATATGAGATAGATAGATATATAGATATATAGATAGATAGATATGAGATAGATAGATAGATAGATAGATAGATAGATAGATAGATACCTTGACAAACTCCGTCCTCTAACAGAAAGCCGGTCTCACATATGACCTCCGGGATACACACGAATGACTGCGCAGTGTTAATGCAGCGTTCTCCAGGTACACAGGTGTGTGTGTTTAGGGCACATTCATCGACATCTGCAGATCACACACAATGCACAGAGGAAAGAGGAGAGAGACAGGACACTAAGTATCTGTACAGTCATTAGAGATTTATAGCCCATGTTCTGTATACCAGGGGTGTAAGCTGTGCGGCTTCTGTCCAGTACACTCTGCACATTACCCGGGGACTATAACATGGAACATGACCTCATCACCATAATAATATAGATGCTGCTTATATGTCCATGGCGCTCATCTGGATCACCTGGAGGTGACGGAGTTATATAGACTTTCTGCCACTGTTACTAAGTATAGTTCTCTACTAAGTGCATCCTGTTTCCTTTTGGGATTTTTAGTAAAATGCAGAATCAGCAAAAGTGAAATGCAACATGACATGTGCTTGTGGCGAACTGCGTTAGCCCGTAATTACTGTTCATTAATATGCTAAATCATTTGTCTCAGCTATTGTTCTTTTCCGTATACACTTTAAATAATACATTATGTTCGCATTTAATATGATCCTTATACTCTTTAATTCAAACCACGGAACAAGTTAGAGCAACAGTCAATTCATTTCTCATTTTTCACATTAATGGTCTTTCACATTGCATGTACTAGTAATGTTATATAACGAACCAATTCTCATTATGATATTGTATATAATAATACATTGTATATTATTTACTATATATTCTAGTTTCACACGGTTTCATTTATTATATCCCATTTAACTTTTTTTCACTATTCTACTATATATTGGTGGTCATTCCGAGTTGTTCGCTCGGTAATTTTTTTCGCATCGCAGCGATTTTCCGCTTAGTGCGCATGCGCAATGTTCGCACTGCGACTGCGCCAAGTAAATTTGCTATGCACTTAGGAATTTTACTCACGGCTTTTTCATCGGTCTGGCGATCGTAATGTGATTGACAGAAAATGGGTGTTACTGGGCGGAAACAGGCTGTTTTATGGGCGTGTGGGAAAAAACGCTACCGTTTCCGGAAAAAACGCAGGAGTGGCCGAAGAAACGGAGGAGTGTCTGGGCGAACGCTGGGAGTGTTTGTGACGTCAAACCAGGAACGACAAGCACTGAACTGATCGCAGATGCCGAGTAAGTCTGAAGCTACTCAGAAACTGCTACGAGGTGTGTAATCGCAATATTGCGAATACATTGTTCGCAATTTTAAGATGCTAAGATTCACTCCCAGTAGGCGGCGGCTTAGCGTGAGCAACTCTGCTAAAATCGCTTTGCGAGCGAACAACTCGGAATGACCCCCCATTGTTCAATATATTCATAAATAATGCAGCTTTCTATAAACTAAGTTACGATTTAATTAAGTTATTCCTTTATTCTCACTCACTACATATTATAATGTATTCATTTATATTGGATCCAACATGTTCACGCTTAAATTATTCATCCACCAGCTTCCAAAAACCTTTGGGGACAAGTTTTTACAGCAAAACCCAAATTCTTAAATTCATTTTTTTTTTAAATGTCATTAACAGTTCAGTCTGCAAAAAGAGAGTGCGGTTTCCAGGGGTAACAAGCGGGTACATTTTTAAAAAAAATGGGCAGAAAGCTTCTGAAAGTCAACTTTTTGATTTGTGAAAGCTCAAATGTTTTTGCTTTTGGCCAAAAATGATCTCATGATAACCCGGGAATCCCTCTCTAGAGTGTGGGTGCGTGGCGATAGACCCGCACAGGCAGTGTCGGACTGGGACATGAAGGGCCCACCGGGGAAATGCAATTATAGGGGCCCATACTTAGGGGTGTGGTCAGCCTACAAAGGGGGTGTGACCAGCCTCCACATAGGCTTGAAATACACAATAGTCTTGTGCAGTGTAATGCAACATATCTACCATGTATAATACAAGTGCACAGTCTGGAACCTGATCCCTAGAGGAAGGAGTGGGCCCTCAGGCAATGGGGCCTACCGGTGGTTTCCCTGGTACCCCTGTGGGCCAGTCCAACCCTGTGCACAGGGATGAGACGAGCTTTCTAGGCCTGTGAATCAGACAAATGTTAGTACATACCTTTATCAGGCTTTGGAGTCGCTTCTGTCTTAGACAAGACTTTAACTTCGGGCGGGAGAAGTTGCTCTTCTCCGTTGCAGCACAGGATTATCATATGGTTACAGGGGTAGCCCAGGTTTAGGTTGGACTCACAGGAGTGACCCTCATTCCTAATCTTCAGGCCTAGAGAGCAGCAGTTGCAGCACAGCTGGATGGGGGCATAAAGTGGACACACGTTTTCTACAATGATGACACAGACATGACAAATGTTCCATTTTATCGTCATTTTATAAAGAGTGATTACTCCCATGAGATTATTATTAACCTTTATATAGCACCTACATATTACGCAGCAGTTTATATAGCATGTTTAATAGTTCATTAGTCCCCATCCAAAGGAGCTTACAATCTAAATTCTCTTATACACCTCCCAGCTTCTTAGGAATTTGGGATCAGGACAGAGAGCATGCCGATGGGACGTGGTTGTGGTCACGCTACACCAGGCCATGGCCATATCATATTAAGCAGTGTCGGACTGGGGCATGTAGGGCCCACCGAGGGAATACAGTGGTAGGGGCCCATGTTTAGGGGTGTGGCCAGTCCCTAGAGGGGGTGTGCACAGCCACCACATTGGTTTGCCTAACCATTTTGCAAGTGTCGGCCCCCTAGATAAATAGATACAGTAAATACTGTAGTGCATGCAAGATAATGTACTAGATTAGTAACAGCACAGTCTGGAACCTGATCCCTAGAGGAGGGGGTGGGCCCCCAGGCAGTAGGGCCCACCGGTGGTTTCCCCTGTATCCCTGTGGGCCAGTCTAACCCTGATATTAAGGAGCACTATGTTTCCCTGCAGACATGTCCGGCCCTCAGTCCACTAAACCTGCCCTGAAAACACAATTGGCAGGAATGCGCACACACAGTATAATTGTCTCAGAAGCCAATTTCTCCACCAGTATGATTTTAAGCTCTTGGGAAGACCTGTGAATATGTAAGGAGAACATACAAACTCCACACATGGCCCCAGTGCTGTGAGACACCAACAGACCCACAGCACTTTGCAATTGGGGAAGGAACACTGTAATACATCTACACTGGGCATTACACGGAGAGCTATGAGAGGACTCTTTGTTATATACCCTGTCTGACAATCAATAGAATTTATGGTTAGAATTGCTACATTATAGTACGGGGACCATAAGCATAGCTATAGCGGGTGCAGGGAGTGCCCTTGCAAAGTGGGTGCAGGGAGTGCCATTGCAATTGGGCCTAGAGGCTTGGGGGGTGGGGGTGGGGGGGTTTTACCTCTGGGGTCTATAACCACCCAGGTCATACAGTTGTTTACTAGGTTCTCTGAATTGCCATACAAGCTCTCTGTGGCATAATGTGAACTGGGGGCACTGCGTGGCATTATGTGATCTGTGGGCACTGTGTGGCATAATGTGAACTGGGGGCACTGTGTGGCATCATGTGAACTGGGGGCACTGCGTGGCATTATGTGATCTGTGGGCACTGTGTGGCATAATGTGAACTGGAGGCACTGTGTGGCATGTGTACTGGCAGCAGTACAATGTGTCATGTTGTTAAATTGGGGCACCATAATATGGCATAATATAAACTGGGGTATAATGTGAACTAGGGCACTTCTATGGGGCATAACATGAACAGCTGCTGTGGAGAGAGGTGTCTCTCTAGAACAGGCATTCCCAACCACGGTCCTCAAGGCACTCTAACAGGGCAGGTTTTAGTGATATCCAGGCTTCAGCACAGGTGACTTAATTAGTAGCTCAGTTATTTTGATTTAACCATCTGTGCTGCAGCCTGGATATCACTAAAACCTGCCCTGTTGGTGTGCCTTGAGGACCGTGGTTGGGAATGCCTGGTCTAGAAGGAGGTTGGGGACCATTCAAAATGTTGCTATACTACCCACAAAGCTCTGGCTATAGATTCAAGTCTGATGGGGGACCTATCTCGGTGGAGTTTGTATGTTCTCTCCACATTTACATGGATTTGCATGTGTCTGTAAGCTCCAATAGGGTAGGGACTGGTGTGAAGGATTCAGTATTTTCTAGAGAGCGCTGTATTGTCTGATGTTATTGGTGATGTATAAATAACTACTGCTAACTAGCAGCTGTACCCGGCTCCGCTCAGGTGGAAGTCGGTGATAACAGAAGTTGGTTACAAAAAATGATTTACAGCTCTTTCATCTACATTTATAGATGTTAGTCCAAAGAAATACTAATTAACAACGCTTACCTGGTTTATCATGGTACAATCAATGTTCTGATTGGTTGCTACTGAGATGCGTACGCCTGTCGCTGCTGACTTGCCGAGAGAAGTGCAGGGGACCCCTCCCTTTTAAGGCCCACCCACAGCCCTCTGAGGGCCGATCGTGATGATACTTAGCCAAAACCTGCCTGGGAAAACTATCTACACAATGGTGAAAAACGCATCGCAATTGGTTCAGTGGTTTCAGAGCTTATCTCAATCAGACAAACAAACAGACGCTCTCAATTATAAGATGTATGGAAGATAGATTAAAAAAAATACAAAAATAATTATAATGATGATGCTAATAATAATAATAATAATAATAATAATAATAATAGGCTAAGACGTGGATTTGCTCAAAAACCTTAGATAGTGCATAATCCAAAATGGCCAGCAGGTGTCACCGTTGCACACATTATATAGGATAAGTAGGAATTAATTTACTGTTTGTATTGTTATTACAATTTACAAGGTAAGTAAATACCATACACTGGGCCTAATTCAGACCTGATCGCAACAGTAAACTTTTTATCTAATGAGCAAAACCATGGGGGTCATTCCGACCTGATCGCCGTTTTTCGCAGCGCTGCGATCAGGTCAAAAATTGGCAAAACTGCGCATGCGTATGCACCGCAATGCGCAGGCACGTCGTACGGGTACAAAGCGGATCGTTGCTGAGCGATGGATTTAACGAAGAATCCATTCGCACAGCCGATCGCAAGGAGATTGACAAGAAGAGGGCATCTGTGAGTGTCAACTGACCGTTTTCTGAGAGTGTTGGAAAAATGCAGGCGTGTCCAAGCGTTTGCAGGGCGGGTGTCTGACGTCCATTCCGGTCCTGGACAGGTTGAAGTGATCGCAGCGGCTGAGTAAGTCCTGGGCAACTCAGAAACGGCAAAGTTTTTTTGTACCGCTCGGCTGCACATACGATCGCACACTTGCAAAGTGAAAATACACTCCCCTATGGGCAGCAACTATCTGATCGCAGCGCTGCAAAAAGTAGCTAGCGAGCGATCAACTCTGAATGACCCCCCATGTGCACTGCAGGTGGGCCAGATACAACATGTAGAGAGAGAGTTAGATTTGGGTGGGGTGTGTCCATACTGAAATCTAAATTGCAGTGTAAAAATTAAGCAGCCAGTGTTTACCCTGCACAGAAACAATATAACCCACCCAAATCTAACGCTCTGCACATGTTACATCTGCCTCACCTGCAGTGCACATGGTTTTGTCCATTAGAGAAAGATTTTGCTGTTGCGGTTAGGTCTGAATTAGGCCCCAAGTACGGTGACAGTATCGAGCTGGTAATAGGCCGGGCTGTCATCGGGATGATATACATCTATAGAGACAGCCAGCGTGAGGTATAATGATCCCTACCCATGAACTGGAAGTTACTTGTGTTTAGGGGTGAATTGGCTTTGGCCAACAAACTGTTACATTATGATGATGATGATAATAATGATAATAATAATAATAATAATTAGGTTTAGGGGGACATTTACTAAGCAGTGATAAGAGCGGAGAAGTGAGCCAGTGAGAAGTTGCCCATGGCAACCAATCAGCACTGAAGTAACATCTATAATTTGCATACTATAAAATGATACAGACAGGGCTGGTGCAAGGTTTCTTGGCACCCTAGGCAAAACTTCAGCCTACTCCCCCCTTCACACACACACACACACACACACACACACACACACACACACACACACACACACACACACACACACACACACACACACACACACACACACACACACACACACACACACACACACACCCCCCCCCCCCCCCCCCCCCCCCAATACCCTCTTTTCAGCCCTTCAGGTGAAACAGTGGGGAACCCCCCAGATCCCCGCACCATATGCAACTATCTAAAGCTGCCCTGGTCTCTATGGATACATATCTAGGACTATGGTGTCAGGAGTCAGTGCTATCCCCGTGCATACATCTCTATGACTATGTGGCAGGGATCAGTGCTGTCACTGTGCATAACTCCTTATGACTATGATAGCAGGGATTATTGTGTTCCTGTGCATTTTATAGCGGAGTCATGTTGCTGTTAGTGGGCCCCATTGCAAAAACCTGAAAGCCCCCGTTCCCTCCCCGTCATTGTCACTGCACTGCCCCTTAGGAGAGAGAGAGGGGAGTGAGACAAAGAGGGTGTCGGGGAGATAAGGAGAGAGAGGAGCTAGAAAGAGAGGATTTCATGAAAAAAGAGGGAAGGAGAGAGAGGAGTTAGAGAGAGAGGGTGTCAGGGAGAAATAGAGAAAGTGTTGAGAGGGGAGAGAGAGATGGCATCTGAGAGACAGAGAGAGAAAGGGGGGAGTGCGAGCAGGAGTGAGAGATAGTATCATGGAGGGAGGGAGAGAGAAATAGGTAAGAGAGAGTGAGTTTCAGGGAGAGAAAGAGGTAGAGACAGGGAGTCGGTGAGAGACTGTGTCAGGGAGGGAGAGAGAGAGAGAGAGAGAGAGAGAGAGAGAGGAAGAGAGACAGTGTCAGGGAGAGAGAGACAGTGGGGGGGTCATTCCAAGTTGATCGCTCGCTGGCTAGTTTTAGCAGCCGTGCAAACGCTATGCCGCCGCACACTGGGGAGTGTATTTTAGCTTAGCAGAAGTGTGAACGCATGTGCAGCCAAGTTCTGCAAAAACAGTTTGTGCAGTTTCAGAGTAGCTCTGAACCTACTCAGCGTTTGCGATCACTTCAGCCTATTCGTGTCCGGATTTGATGTCATACACCCGCCCAGCGAACGTCCAGCCACGCCTGCGTTTTTTCAGACACGTCTGCGTTTTTGCAAACACTCCCTGAAAAAGGTCAGTTGACACCCAGAAACGCCCCCTTCCTGTCAATCTTCTTGCGGACGTCAGTGCGACTGAAAACTTCGCTAGAACCTGTGCAAAACAACAAAGGCCTTTGTACCCGTACGCCGCGCATCCGCATTGCGGTGCATACGCATGGGCAGAAAAGCCGTTTTTTAGACTGATCGCAGCGCTGCGAACAACGGCAGGTAGCGATCAACTCGGAATGACCCCCAGTGTCAGAGAGAGTCAGGAAGAAAGTGAGGGAGGGACAGTGTCAGAAAGAGAAAGAGGCACAAGAGAGGGAGAGAGAGAGAGAGAGAGAGGGAGGGAGGGAGAGGGAGGAGGAGTGAGCAGGGGAGACACTACCTGACTACAGCACAGGACTGGGGGGGTGAAGCATATACGAACAGACAGGGGCATGGACGGACAGACAGAGCACCATATAGGGCATGGACAGACAGACAGGGGCATAGACAGACGGATGGACAGGGGAGGCATAGACGGACAGATGAATGGACGGACAGAGCACCATATGGGGGCATAGATGGATAGACGGATGGGGGGTGTAGACGGATGGACAGAGCACCATATGGGGGCATAGATGGATAGACGGATGGGGGGTGTAGACGGATGGACAGAGCACCATATGGGTCATAGACGGACATGGGGGGCATAAACGGATGGACAGAGCACCATATAGGGGCACAGATGGATAGATGGAAAAGGTGGGCCCAGATGGACAGAGCACCCCATGGGGGCATAGATGGATAGATGAACAGACGGACGGGGGGCTGGCATAGATGGATAGATGGACATGGGGGACATAGACAAAGAACCATATGTGGGCATAGATGGATGATAGGCCGGGCATAGACAGACGGTGGTGGTGGTGGGGGGGGGGGTATAGATGGACGTGGGGTGGCATAGACAGAACACCAGAGCATAGACAGACAGACGGGACGGATGGTAGGGGAAAGGGGGGCTCACTGTCAGTGATTCTGTGTGCCACTGTCTAAACACGATGTGTCTGTCAGCTGCGCAGTGCGGTGGCTACTGCAGATACTGTATGCTTCTGGGTTCTCTCACACATTGAGGTTAGCTCTGCACCCTGCCACCCACCCTCCCTTCCAGGAAGTAATCTGCTGGGCACCAAATTCGATGCGCGGCAGTACTAATTTTAAAAAAAAAATTTTTTTTTTCTTCCCCAAAAGGGGTGCAGTGGGATTGCTTGCCGGCTGGGCACCAAAGCAGTTGCATCCCCTGCACCTTCTGTAGTTATGCCACGGCATATCCATGTGCCACACATTGCTGCAGATTTTGTCACCTAAGGGAGGGGGTGCCACCACCTGGTTCTTCCTGATACTAGAGCCCTAAGTCAACTGTGATTACTTACTCAGGTATACGCTGATGAGCCATACCTTGGAGTCTTCTCTGAAACCCATTCCCCGATGGAGGTGTTCTCATGATGGTGTTCTCCTGGTCAGAGGCGTCACCTGGACTTGGTGACATCCGGACCGTACCCTGTTATCTCCCTTGTGCCGTCCACGGGTGGGAAAGGGGGCGTGACCTAAGTTAAAGGGGCGTGGCCTCATTTACAATACTGCGTGTATCCCTCCAGCAGTGCTGCAGCAGCCCAGCGTCCCCAGAGATTGGGCTCCTCCTGTCACCACTGCTCCTGGTCAGTATTCCCCTACTCCTCTACTGCTGGTACTGGGTTGCACGCAGGGCTCTCTGCTGCCACTGCGCTGCTGTCCTCCTTCCCCTACCTCACACTGCCCCCTTGTGCCCAACACCCCACAGGACAGTCAGCAGCACAACTGATGGGTGTCAGCACTGCCGGTGGTGAGGGACGGGTGACAAATAGCGGCGGCTGCGGCTGGCTGGACCCGCGCCGCGGCCGCTGCAAGACCAGCTTAGCCAAATATAATAAAACAGATTCAATGGGAGCGTGCCGCCCTCCAGTGGCTGGCGCCCGTAGGCAGCTGCCTAAAGCTGCCTAATGGTGGCGCCGGCCCTGGATACAGAGCTGCTGATGGTTGATGGGGCAACTTTTCCACTGGCTCACTTCTCCGCTCTTATCACTGCTTAGTAAATGTCCCCCTTAATCTGGAGTTTGTTGCTTGTTTTTCTTATATAATCCTCACAAAATATCATTAGGAACAGCTGCTGAACGAATGGAGAGCAGCGCCTTAAGAGACCGATCGTTTCTTGTTAGTGTATAATGCGGAGAGTCTGGAACCTGGAAAGTAAACTCTCTTCACCTTGAAGTGCGACCTCTCGCAGTTCTCATGCTCCGTCGGCAGGCAGATTCCGTCCTCTTTAGCCGCAATCATCCCAGCGATACAGGTATTCTCCCGCACGTAAGAGATGCAGCATTGCTTCTCTGCCAAGCTGAAACACATCATCAATAAAATAATCATTATAGTTAATTAGGGCTCATTCACACCCAAAAGCGCAGAAAGTGAACACACTGGGGGGGAAATTTACTAAGCTCCCGATTTTGACCGAGATGCCGTTTTTTCATCAAAGTGTCATCTCGGTAATTTACTAAACACTAATCACGGCAGAGATGAGGGCATTCGTAATTTTTTGCAAGTCCAAGTAAAAAATTACGAATGAATACACCATCGGTCAAAACGCGGCTGTTTAAGTATGAATCTCGGTCATTTACTAAGAAGTGCAAAGCAAAAAACAAACAAACACTGCCGTGAAAAATTACAACTCGTAAAAAAGTGCTAAAAAAAAAACAGACCTACTTTTTTTTTCCGTGATTTGAGATGCATGCAGGGATCCATGAGATCCGTGCATGTATATCAGTGGGAAGGGGTGGGAAAGTTGTTATTTTATTAAAAAAAATTGCGTGGGGTCCCCCCTCCTAAGCATAACCAGCCTCGGGCTCTTTGAGCCGATCCTGGTTGCAGAAATATGGGGAAAAAAATGACAGGGGTTCCCCCATATTTAAGCAACCAGCATCGGGCTCTGCGCCTGGTCCTGGTCCCAAAAATACGGGGGACAAAAAGAGTAGGGGTCCCCCGTATTTTTAAAACCAGCACCGGGCTCCACTAGCTGGACAGATAATGCCACAGCCGGGGGTCACTTTTATATAGTGCCCTGCGGCCGTGGCATCAAAAATCCAACTAGTCACTCCTGGCCGGGGTACCCTGGGGGAGTGGGGACCCCTTCAATCAAGGGGTCCCCCCCCCCAGCCACCCAAGGGCCAGGGGTGAAGCCCGAGGCTGTCCCCCCCCATCCAATGGGCTGCGGATGGGGAGGCTGATAGCCTTTGTTGTAAAAGAAAAGATATTGTTTTTAGTAGCAGTACTACAAGGCCCAGCAAGCCTCCCCCGCATGCTGGTACTTGGAGAACCACAAGTACCAGCATGCGACGGAAAAACGGGCCCGCTGGTACCTGTAGTACTACTACTAAAAAAATACCCAAAAAAAGACAAGACACACACACCGTGAAAGTATAATTTTATTACATACATACACACATACATACATACTTACCTTAAGTTCCCACGCAGGTCGGTCCTCTTCTCCAGTAGAATCCAAGGGGTACCTGTTGAAGAAATTATACTCACGAGATCCAGGGGTCCAGGCTCCTCGGGAAATCCAGGGGTAATCCACGTACTTGCATAAAATAAGAAAACGGAAAGCCGAGCCACGAACTGAAAGGGGCCCCATGTTTTCACATGGGACTCCTTTCCACGAATGCCAGAAACCCACTCTGACTGATGTCTAAGTGGGTTTCTTCAGCCAATCAGGGAGTGCCACGTTGTAGCACTCTCCTGATCGGCTGTGTGCTCCTGTACTGAGTGACAGGCGGCACACGGCAGTGTTACAATGTAGCGCCTATGCGCTACATTGTAACCAATGCTGGGAACTTTCTGCTCAGCGGTGACGTCACTTTAGGTCAACCGCAGGGCAGAAAGTTCCCATCATTGGTTACAATGTAGCGCATAGGCGCTACATTGTAACACTGCCGTGTGCTGCCTGTCAGTGAGGACAGGAGCACACAGCCGATCAGGAGAGTGCTACAACGTGGCACTCCCTGATTGGCTGAAGAAACCCACTTAGACATCAGTCAGAGTGGGTTTCTGGCATTCGTGGAAAGGAGTCCCATGTGAAAACATGGGGCCCCTTTCAGTTCGTGGCTCGGCTTTCCGTTTTCTTATTTTATGCAAGTACGTGGATTACCCCTGGATTTCCCGAGGAGCCTGGACCCCTGGATCTCGTGAGTATAATTTCTTCAACAGGTACCCCTTGGATTCTACTGGAGAAGAGGACCGACCTGCGTGGGAACTTAAGGTAAGTATGTATGTATGTGTGTATGTATGTAATAAAATTATACTTTCACGGTGTGTATGTCTTGTCTTTTTTTGGGTATTTTTTTAGTAGTAGTACTACAGGTACCAGCGGGCCCGTTTTTCCGTCGCATGCTGGTACTTGTGGTTCTCCAAGTACCAGCATGCGGGGGAGGCTTGCTGGGCCTTGTAGTACTGCTACTAAAAACAATATCTTTTCTTTTACAACAAAGGCTATCAGCCTCCCCATCCGCAGCCCATTGGATGGGGGGGGGACAGCCTCGGGCTTCACCCAATGGCTGGGGGGGGGGACCCCTTGATTGAAGGGGTCCCCACTCCCCCAGGGTACCCCGGCCAGGAGTGACTAGTTGGATTTTTGATGCCACGGCCGCAGGGCACTATATAAAAGTGACCCCCGGCTGTGGCATTATCTGTCCAGCTAGTGGAGCCCGGTGCTGGTTTTAAAAATACGGGGGACCCCTACTCTTTTTGTCCCCCGTATTTTTGGGACCAGGACCAGGCGCAGAGCCCGATGCTGGTTGCTTAAATATGGGGGAACCCCTGTCATTTTTTTCCACATATTTTTGCAACCAGGATCGGCTCAAAGAGCCCGAGGCTGGTTATGCTTAGGAGGGGGGACCCCACGCATTTTTTTTTATTATTTTACAGTGTTTAATTAAAAAAAAATAAAAAATAAACCCCAGCACGGATCACACAGATCCGGCCGAGATTGATTGTAAAAAAAGTCGGCAGTGTTTTGCTAATCACTGCCGTAAAAATAGAAAAAAAACCACGAATGACATCGACATCGGAACAAAAGAAAAACCCGAATACGACAGCTTAGTAAATTAGTCGTAATCAATTCAAAAAGTTGCAGTTTTACACTTTCGATGTCATTCGTGATTGAACTTTGACCTGAATCTGGAAAATACGAATCTTAGTAAATTTACCCCTGGGAATTAATTTAGTTAAAGTGAGAGAGGAAGGTGGCGCATTGTTGGGGGCTCATCCTGCTTTGCGGGAGGGGGCACAGAATTTTCCCTACATAGGCGGAAACTTTCTCCCCACCGCTGAGGTGACAGAGGCGCCGAGGACCAGGAGGCGGAAATACCAAAATAAGCTTCCCTCTTTGTACTAATGCCACCACCAGTCCCCTATATGCACTAATACCAATACTATCCCCCCACCACCACCAGGGCCCCTATTGTACTGTATTGTACTGTTACTTCATACACAAATACCCCCCCCCTTATTACACATACCACCACCAACCCCTATTACACCAAAACCACCATCACCCCCTTATTACACATACCACCACCAACCCCTATTACACCAAAACCACCACCACCCTTATTAAACATACCACCACCAGCCCCCCTCTTACACATATACCATCACCAGGGCCCCTCCTGTACTGTATTGTACTGTTACTTCATACACAAATACCCCCCCCCCCCTTATTACACCAATACCCCCACCACCACCCTTATTAAACATACCACCAACAGCCCCCCTCTTACACATATACCATCACCAGCTCCCTATTACACAAATACCACCATCCCCCCTTATTACACAATCACCAGCCCCCCTCTTACATATATACCACCACCAGCCCCCTATTGTACTGATACCATTACCTGCCCCCCTCTTACACATATACCACCACCAGCTCCCTATTGTACTGTTACCATTATCAGCCCCCCTCTTACATATATATCACCACCAGCCCCCTATTATACTGTTACCATTACCAGCCCCCTCTTACACATATACCACCACCAGCTCCCTATTGTACTGTTACCATTACCAGCCCCCTCTTACACATATACCACCACCAGCTCCCTATTGTACTGTTACCATTACCAGCCCCCTCTTACACATATACCACCAACAGCTCCCTATTGTACTGTTACCATTACCAGCCCCCCTCTTACATATATACCACCACCAGCCCCCTATTATACTGTTACCATTACCAGCCCCCTCTTACACATATACCACCACCAGCTCCCTATTGTACTGTTACCATTACCAGCCCCCCTCTTACACATATACCGCCACCAGCTCCCTATTGTACTGTTACCATTATCAGCCCCCCTCTTACATATATACCACCACCAGCCCCCTATTATACTATTACCATTACCAGCCCCCTCTTACTCATATACCACCACCAGCTCCCTATTGTACTGTTACCATTACCAGCCCCCCTCTTACACATATACCACCACCAGCTCCCTATTGTACTGTTACCATTATCAGCCCCCCTCTTACATATATACCACCACCAGCCCCCTATTGTTCTGTTACCATTATCAGCCCCCCTCTTACATGTATACCACCACCAGCCCCCTATTGTACTGTTACCATTACCAGCCCCCCTCTTACACATATACCACCACCAGCTCCCTATTGTACTGTATTGTACTGTTACTTCATACACAAATACCCCCCCCCCCTTATTACACATACCACCACCAACCCCTATTATCAGAGCCGGCCCTAACCAATATGATGCCCTAGGCAAGATTTTGGCTGGTGCCCCCTAGCAGCACCGCTGGTTCCGCCTCTGACCTTGCACCTCTTTCCCAGCACCATCACCCCTCACCCATAGCAGTCCTTATTTTGGTGTTTGTACCCCCCATATTTTAAATAGGAACAGTTCGCACATTTGATGTACAGCCCAAAAAGGGGTGTGTTTTTTCTGGCAAGGGGCATGGCCACACAATAGTAACCCCAATTCCAATTACGCCACACAGTACTGCAATTTCATTCACATTTGATCATGTGATAGTGTCCATAATTCATATTACCCCCACAGTAGTATCACTTTACCTTATAAACGTTACTCCTCACAGTAGTGTCCCTTATTCACATTACATCACACTGAATTGCTCCTTATTCACATTACACCACGCTCTATTACTCTTTATTTACATTAGACGACACAGTAGTGCCCTTTCTATACGCAATACCACATAGTAGAGCACCTTATACACATAATGCCACACATTAGTAATGCATTTATACACATAATTCCACACAGTAATGCCCCTTACACATGAGACACATTATTAATGTCCTTATAAACATAATGCGCCTTACACATTATGACAACCTTTATTAATGCCCTTTTACACATAGTGCCCCATACACATTTGCTGCACATTATTAGTGCCCCTATACACATAATGACACACATAATGTCCCTTACACATATGCCGTACATTATTAATGCCCTTATACACATAATGACACACATAGTGCCCCCTACACATTTGCTGCACATTATTAGTGCCCCTATACACATAATGACACACATACAGTTGTACACTTTTACACATATGTCGCACATTATTAATGCCCTTATACACATAATGACAGGCATAGTGCCCCTTACACATATGTTGCACATTATTAATGCATTTTTACATGACACACATAATGCTCCTTACACATATTCCGAACACTACTGCACAACCAACCCACTCACATGCACACAGCAATCACACTGCCACTAACACTGTGACCTCTGCCTCTGCTTGGATGCAGATGTGTCCTCATAAATCTTGCCTCAATGCTAACGTCTGGCACCTTTTTCTAATGAAAATGCATCTTATTTGCATTGCTATGTGGCTAGGATGCACAAGCAGCTTCTGCTGATTAAACTGATATGCAGCATGCCTATATACTGTGTGAGACTGTGACTGTATCTGCATATGAAATGCTTCACACAGAATATAGGCATGCCGCATATCATTTTAATCAGCAGAAGCTGCTGATGCCCCTAGGCATATCAAATGCCCTAGGCAATTGCCTAGTTTGCCTATGCCTAAGGCCGGCTCTGCCTATTACACCAAAACCACCACCACCCTTATTAAACATACCACCACCAGCCCCCCTCTTACACATATACCATCACCAGGGCCCCTCCTGTACTGTATTGTACTGTTACTTCATACACAAATACCCCCCCCTTATTACACCAATACCCCCACACACCCCCCTTAGTAAACATACCACCAACAGCCCCCCTCTTACACATATACCATCACCAGCCCCCTATTGTACTGTTACCATTACCAACCCCCCTCTTACACATATACCACCACCAGCCTCCTATTGTACTGTTACCATTACCAGTCCCCCTCTTACACATATACCACCACCAGCTCCCTATTGTACTGTTACCATTACCAACCCCCCTCTTACACATATACCATCACCAGCCCCCTATTGTACTGTTACCATTACCAACCCCCCTCTTACACATATACCACCACCAGCCTCCTATTGTACTGTTACCATTACCAGCCTCCCTCTTACACATATACCACCAACAGCTCCCCTCTTACACATATACCATCACCAGCCCCCTATTGTACTGTTACCATTACCAACCCCTCTTACACATATACCACCACCAGCTCCCTATTGTTCTATTACCATTACCAGCACCCCTCTTACACATATACCACCACCAGCTCCCTATTGTAATGTTACCACCAACAGCCTCCCTCTTACACATATACCACCACCAGCTCCCTATTGTACTGTTACCACCACCAGCCTCCCTCTTACACATATACCACCACCAGCTCCCGATTGTACTGTTACCACCACCAGCCCCCCTCTTACACATATACCACCACCAGCTCCCTACTGTGCTGTTACCACCACCAGCCTCCCTCTTACGCAAATACCACCACCAGTTCCCTTCTTACACAAATACCACCACCAGCCCCCTCTTACACAAATACCACCACCAGCCCCCCTCTTACACAAATACCACCACCAGCCTCCCTCTTACACAAATACCACCACCAGCCTCCCTCTTACACAAATACCACCACCAGTTCCCTTCTTACACAAAAACCACCATCAGCCTCCCTCTTACACAAATACTACCACCAGCCTGCCTATTACACAACATACCACCACCAGCCTCCCTCTTACACAGATGCCACCACAAGTTCCCTTCTTACACAAATACCACCACCAGTTCCCTTCTTACACAAATACCACCACCAGCCTCCCTTTTACACAAATACCACCACCAGTTCCCTTCTTTCACAAATACCACCACCTGCCTCCCTCTTACACAAATACCAACACCAGCCCCCCTCTTACACAAATATCACCACCAGCCCCCCTCTTACACAAATACCACCACCAGCCCCCCTTTTACACAAATATCACGACCAGCCTATTACACAAATCCCACCACCAGTTCCCTTCTTTCACATATACCACCACCAGCCTCCCTCTTACACAAATACCACCACCAGCCTCCCTATTACACAAATACCACTACCAGCCTCCCTATTTCACAATTACCACCACCAGTTCCCTTCTTACACAAATACCACCACCAGCCCCCTCTTACACAAATACCCCCACGACCCTCCTTATTACACAAATACCACCACCAGCCCACTTCTTACACAAGTACCACAGCCAGCCTCCCCCTTACACAAATACCACCACCTGCCTCCCCCTTACACAAATACCACCACCAGCCTCCCTCTTACACAAATACCACCACCAGCCTCCCTCTTACACAAATACCACCAGCCTCCCTCTTACACATATACCACCACCAGCCTCTCTCTTACACAAATACCACCAGCCCCCCTCTTACACAAATACCACCACCAGTTCCCTTCTTACACAAATACCACCACCATCCCCCCTCTTACACAAATACCACCACCTGGTCTCCCTCTTACACAAATACCACCACCAGACTCCCTATTACACAAATACCACCACCAGTTCCCTTCTTACACAAATACCACCACCAGTTCCCTTCTTTCACAAATACCACCACCAGCCTCCCTCTTACACAAATACCACCACCAGCCTCCCTCTTACACAAATACCACCACCAACCTCCCTCTTACACAAATACCACCACCAGCCCCCCTCTTACACAAATACCACCACCAGCCTCCCTCTTACACAGATACCACCACCAGTCCTCTATTATATAAATACCACCACCAGCTCCCCTCTTACACAAATACCACCACCAGCCTCCCTCTTACAAAAATACCACCACCAGCCTCCCTCTTACACAAATACCACCACCAGCCTCCCTCTTACACAAATACCACCACCAGCCCCCCTCTTACACAAATACCACCACCAGCCTCCCTCTTACACAGATACCACCACCAGTCCTCTATTATATAAATACCACCACCAGCTCCCCTCTTACACAAATACCACCACCAGCCTCCCTCTTACAAAAATACCACCACCAGCCTCCCTCTTACACAAATACCACCACCAGCCTCCCTCTTACACAAATACCACCACCAGCCCCTCCCTCTTACACAAATACCACCACCAGCCTCCCTCTTACACAAATACCACCACCAGCCCCCCCCCTCTTACACAAATACCACCACCATCCCCCCTCTTACACAAATACCACCACCTGGTCTCCCTCTTACACAAATACCACCACCAGCCTCCCTATTACACAAATACCACCACCAGTTCCCTTCTTACTCAAATACCACCACCAGTTTCCTTCTTTCACAAATACCACCACCAGCCTCCCTCTTACACAAATACCACCACCAGCCTCCCTCTTACACAAATATCACCACCAGCCTCCCTCTTACACAAATACCACCACCAGCCTCCCTCTTACACAAATACCACCACCAGCCTCCCTCTTACACAAATACCACCACCAGCCCCCCTCTTACACAAATACCACCACCAGCCTCCCTCTTACACAGATACCACCACCAGTCCTCTATTATATAAATACCACCACCAGCTCCCCTCTTACACAAATACCACCACCAGCCCCCCTCTTACATAGATACCACCACCAGCCCCCTCTTACACAAATACTACCACCAGCCCCTGTATAACACAAATACCACCACGACCCCCCTTATTACACAAAAACCACCAGCCTCCCTGTTACACATAATACCACCACCAGCCCCCCTCTTACATAACTAAAACCATCAGACCCCCTATTACACATATACCACAACCAGTCCCCGTGTTACACATATACCACCACCAGCCTGCCTCTTGTACTGATGCCACCACCAGCCCCTCTTACACTGATCTCACATGATATTATTACGATACATTTTCTTAAATAGCAAAATCTTACTTTTAAGAAAAAGAGAGAGATGGAGGATAACATGTCATCTATAAACCTAAACGTCTATGTTCAAATGTCCTACACCTGCATTTCACAGGTTATAGTACCACCCGTTGCTGGGACCTGCACACACTTCATTATCGGCCTCATCATATGTCCTGAATAAGGACTCAGCAGCTCCCGATGTCTCCTGGTTTTATCATAACTGGAACTGTGGTAAGTGTCTGACAAACAACTGAAGGCATCTCAGGAGGTTCTGCAGCTGCAGCTCAGCAGGTGAAGCAGTGAGGTAGTGGTGATTATACCCAGCAGCTGGTAATGGGGGGATGCGGTGGCCCCTAGTCAGAAGACTGTTCTCCTGCATCTAAAAAAGGGCCACCTGCACCCACCCAGGTGCAGTACTGCACTGTCCTAAATGTAGCCCCAGGCCTCCCCTTTAATCTTCTGCACCACTGAGAGTGCAGGACAACCTAAGGCAGCCTCTACAGAATGCCCCAGAGAGGGGTAAGCGTGACCTTCCTCTGGCCGCCATACAGTGGCTGTTCTTATGGACCATTCAGTAGATTCACTCTCAGGACCCAGATATTTATTTTGCAACCTATGAAAATGATAAACTCGCCAAACATGCGGCTATCGCAGCTGTAAGACGCCTGATCTTGGCGATGGGATTTATTACTCCTGAAACCCAACCAAGAAAAACAGACAATTAAGATTTTGTAAATGTGACTCCTTTGGCCTCCGTGTAACTCCTGCATTGCGGCCAAAGCCGTCGTGGTATCACGGACCAGGGATTACGCGGTCTTCATGCCTTCGGTATAAACATAAATGAATTGGGGGAACAGTTAAAGTGTTTTCAGTGTCGTGTTTACAATAAAGTCTCAGCATAAAAGGCTCCGTGTTTCCCTAGCTGAGATCTGTGTTGACCTTTCCACAAGTTTTATGAAGAAATAAATCCTTTATAAACAGCCTACTTACATCTCATACACGGCCCATTGTTTGCCTTTGTCCCCAAAAATGCATCCATTGATTTATGTTATACATAGAAAAATCCACAGAAAGTGTGAAACCTATTTGACTCCCGTGTGGTCTGGATCTAAAGAGAACCCATTGTCTCAAATACAGACGTATGCAATGGGGAATATGACCCAGGAAGTACTGACATCAATGAGGTGTGAGGCACGGTTGCAGTCACATGAATTAGTTCACCCCACAAAACTGCTCCTTCCACTGGCTCCACTGTGTGCCTCAAACCTCAGTGAGGTCACTAGTTTCTAGGCTTCATTCCCAGGAGCTTTGGTTCAGCTGACGAGAAATGTCATGTCTATGAAGAGGCATGACCATGGCACACTGTGTATTTCGTGCCCAGCTGATAAATTTGCACAGTGAACCTCGCTGAAGGAGGCATCACCACACCTTGTTTGAGGTTAGGCTGAACCTCTTCGGCCATCAATCAGATGGTACTTGTAGAACAGTGACACCTTCAGGCTGAAGGTCAGTACTGCATGACATAAAGCAAAACTTACAGACAAGGCAGAAAACATTGTAAAAATTGCTAGAAATGTGTGTGGTACATTGGTATGGCAGAGTTATGTATTGCACACACCAGCGGAATGCCTTGTCACTACAGACAGCCCAGTATTATAAGCAGGTTGCGTTGCAGGATACTGGAACAGCGGGAACGCATGTAATAAGTCAGGTCTCTAAGGCGCTAAGTAGGAGACGACTGTTATCCACCATGTCGCTCTTACACAGTGGCCAGATGGCACCGCAAATGCGCAACACTAACCTTGGCGGCCATCTTGGTAAGGGAATGAAGCCTCTCCTCAGGAGCCAACATGGAGTCTGCACAGAAGCGCACTCCACTATCAAAAAAATTATTCATTATTTTCCAATGAAATAAAAGGTCAATAAAACCCCATTTATTTGATAAAATCAGCGACACCTTTAAGACACAATCTGATATTTAGGTCTACATATTTGGTGGCAGTAGATCAGATTTACAGCACTGGAGCCAGTGGGCACATACATTTTGGTGCACCCAGCACTGCCCATGGCATTATTAGAGCTAGATGGACCCTCACTGTATGGCGGGCAGAGGTGGCCCAGGCGCATGTATAAGATAAGGCGCTCAGAGGCGCGCTACACCGTGACGTGAGAAGGTACACTGGGGGGTAATTCAGACCTGATCGGGTCAGAACTATGCACCGCAATGCACAGGCGCGTCGCACGGGAACAAAGCTGATCCCCGCTCAGCGATGGGTTTGTGCAAAGAATCCATTTGCACGGCCGTTCGTAGGGAGATTGACAGGAAGAAGGAGTGTGTGGGTGGCAACTGACCATTTTCAGGGAGTGGTTGGAAAAACGCAGGCGTGTCCAGGTGTTTGCAGGGAGGGTTCCTGACGTCAATTCCGGTCCCGGACAGGCTGCAGTGATCGCAGCGGCTGAGTAAGTCCTGGGCTGCGCAGAGACTGCACAAGATTTGTTTGTACCGCTTGGCTACACAGGCGATCGCACACTTGCAAAGATAAAATACACTCCCCTATGGGCGGCGACTATCTGATCGCAGCGCTGCAAAAAACTGCTAGCGAGCGATCAGGTCTGAATTACCGCCAATGTGCTGCTGTAGCCCACAGTCTGCCATCTATGAAGTATGGCGTACAAGATTAATATCGGCGCAGCTAACACCAACCTATCAGAGATTGTTATTTTACATGTTCAATTTAGAACCCTAAAACATCTCAATTTTTTTTCCATTTTCACCAGTTTTCCCAGCAGTCGCCCACTGAGTTATGATAAAGAACACCCCACATAATTATTAATAGTTTGTTAGATGAATGACCTCTCCGGAGATTTGTAGCAAGACGGCTACACAGTGATATACAGATGGAGCCCTGCTCATCTATCCCTGTAATAAGATTTAACTGAGCCAGGGCTGTCGGATTTAATCCCCTGCTGTAATGACTTAATCCCCTGCTGTATTGTTCTCGCTGTATTGTATTGCAGCTGAGAACAATAGATGAAAGGTTTATGCTAATAAGCCTTGGTGCACCTAGGCACAGCAGAGAAGACTGAGTAGGGTGAGATATATCGGCCTTGCTAAAGAGTGAAGAAGTTGCCCTTACAAACCAATCAGCTTGTACCTGTCATTTTATATCATGTACTCAAATGCTAGCTAGAACCTGATTGGTTGCCATGGGCAACTTGTCCAGCCTTGAGGAGGCTTGATACACCTCCCCCATATTCTGCGCACAGTCTCATATTAAATATTAGAAATAAATGGTAAATCTGGATTTATTGTGACCCAAAGATGGTTTGTGGAATCCGGTCCTGCCCGTGAGCCGGCACTCCCTGTATATAAGAAGCTAGTGCATTGTTATGTATCAGTCACACCAGGATAATATGTATAATATAATGCACGGCTCATCTAGCAGGAGCACATCTGTGTTTAATCCTATCAGATGCAGCCTTACATCTGGGAATCAGACCCCACCCGGGGAGTAACAGGAATTCTGTTGTCTAACAACAAATATAATACAAGTTGCTATGTTCAGTGGGATGTTTTATATTGAGAGTTTAATGGGCAAAGTATGGAAACGAGCACAACATATTTTTTTAAAAGAGACTTTATTAACAGAAATATTGCAAGTTATGACTTCATCCCTTATTGTAATATAAATGTGATTATCCGCTGACACGATTGTGTAGCTTAGGATGTATCAGCAAAAATAATGTCTTTCATCTGGGTATAAGTCATGCTGCACCCACACCTGCCAGTCTGTTACATTAATGCAGGACAGTCCCCATTTCAGGGATCCGTCCCGCTGGCCTGACAGTTCAGCGAGCGCCTCTGTGCGGCAATCAAGGGTGTTTCTAGGGGAGTACAAGAGACTACTGTCCAAGCATTTCTGAATCCGGCGTGATCATGCCCCCTTGTCAAAAGCCTAAATCTGATGCCCTGACTGGTCGTGCTTATCTATAGCTGAACTTTCTATAAAAACAATCATCAATAATGATATTGTGCTGCAGCAGTCTCTATTATTAAACATTCTATTGCATTAAGTGGCCGACGCTAGCCCCACACGAATAATGCGGCAGATGCTAGTACCACACGAGTAATGCGGCAGACACTAGTACCACACGAGTAATGCAGCAGACACTAGTACCACACGAGTAATGCAGCAGACACTAGTACCACACGAGTAATGCAGCAGACACTAGCACCACACGAGTAATGCGGCAGACACTAGCACCACACGAGTAATGCGGCAGACACTAGCACCACACAAGTAAAACGGCAAACACTAGTACCACACGAGTAATGCAGCAGACACTAGCACCACACTAGTAATGCAGCAGACGCTAGCACCACACAAGAAATGCAGCAGACACTAGCACCACACGAGTAATGCAGCAGACACTAGCACCACACGAGTAATGCAGCAGACACTAGCAACACACGAGTAATGCAGCAGATGCTAGCACCACACGAGTAATGCGGCAGACACTAGCACCACACGAGTAATGCAGCAGATGCTAGCACCACACGAGTAATGCGGCAAACACTAGTACCACACAAGTAAAACGGCAGACACTAGTACCACACGAGTAATGCAGCAGACACTAGTACCACACGAGTAATGCAGCAGACGCTAGCACCACACAAGTAATGCAGCAGACACTAGCACCACACGAGTAATGCAGCAGATGCTAGCACCACACGAGTAATGCAGCAGACACTAGCCCCACACGAGTAATGCGGCAGACACTAGCACCACAAGAGTAATGCAGCAGACACTAGCACCACACGAGTAATGCAGCAGACACTAGCACCACATGAGTAATGCAGCAGACGCTAGCACCACACGAGTAATGCGGCAGACACTAGAACAACACGAGTAATGCAGCAGACGCTAGCACCACACGAGTAATGCAGCAGACACTAGCACCACACGAGTAATGCAGCAGACGCTAGCACCACATGAGTAATGCAGCAGACACTAGTACCACACGAGTAATACAGCAGACGCTAGCATCAGATGAGTAATGCAGCAGACGCTAGCACCAGATGATTAATGCGGGAGATGTTAACACCACACAAGTAATGCGGCAGACACTAGCACCAGATGAGTAATGCAGCAGATACTAGCACCACACGAGTAATGCAGCAGACGCTAGCACCAGATGAGTAATGCAGCAGACGCTAGCACCAGATGAGTAATGCAGGAGATGTTAACACCACACGAGTAATGCGGCAGACGCTAGCACCACACGAGTAATTCAGCAGACACTAGCACCACACGAGTAATGCAGCGGACACTAGCACCACACGAGTCGAGTAATACAGCAGACGCTAGCACCAGATGAGTAATGCAGGAGATGTTAACACCACACGAGTAATGCGGCAGACACTAGCACCACACGAGTAATGCAGCAGGCACTAGCACCACATGAGTAATATAGCAGATGCTAGCACCACATGAGTAGTGCAGCAGACACTAGTACCACACGAGTAATACAGCAGATGCTAGCACCAGATCAGTAATGCAGCAGACGCTAGCACCAGATGAGTAATGCAGCAGACACTAGCACCACACGAGTAATGCAGCAGACGCTAGCACCAGATGAGTAATACAGCAGACACTAGCACCACACGAGTAATGCAGAAGACGCTAGCACCAGATGAGTAATGCAGGAGATGTTAACACCACAAGAGTAATGCAGCAGACGCTAGTACCACACGAGTAATGCAGCAGACACTAGCACCACACGAGTAATGCAGCAGACGCTAGCACCACAAGAGTAATGCAGCAGACGCTAGTACCTCATGAGTAATGCAGCAGATGCTAGCACCAGACGAGTAATGCGGCAGACGCTAGCACCACACGGGTAATGCGCAGACGCTAGCATCACACGAGTAATGCAGCAGACGCTAGCACCTGACGAGTAATGTGGCAGACGCTAGCACCACACGAGTAATGTGGCAGACGCTAGCACCACACGAGTAATGCAGCAGACACTAGCTCTACACGAGTAATGCAGCAGACGCTAGCCCCACACGAGTAATGCAGCAGACGCTAGCACCATGCGAGTAATGCAGCAGACACTAGTACCACACGAGTAATGCAGCAGACGCTAGCACCACACGAGTAATGCAGCATATACTAGCACCACATGAGTAATGCAGCAGATGCTAGCACCACACGATTAATGCGGCAGATGCTACCACCACACGTGTAATGCAGCAGACGCTAGCACCACACGAGTAATGCAGCATACGCTAGCACCACACGAGTAATGCGGCAGACACTAGCACCACATGAGTAATGCAGCAGACGCTAGCACCACACGAGTAATGCAGCAGACACTAGCACCACATGGGTAATGCAGCAGACACTAGCACCAGCCGAGTAATGCAGCAGACACTAGCACCACACGAGTAATGCAGCAGACGCTAGCACCACACGAGTAATGCGGCAGACACTAGCACCACACGAGTAATGCAGCAGACGCTAGAACCACACGAGTAAAACAGCAGACACTAGCACCACCTGAGTAATGCTGCAGACACTAGCACCACTCGAGTAATGCAGCAGACGCTAGCACCACACGAGTAAAGTGGCAAAGCGACATTCTGTATAACGTGATAGCTACTAGGTAACATCTGACTGTTGTCCATGCATGAATAATGGGACTAATTCAGACCTGATCACAGCAGCAAATTTGTTCTCTAGTGGGCAAAACCACTGCAGGTGGGGCAGATGTAACATGTGCAGAGAGAGTTAGATTTGGGTGGGGTGTGTTCAAACTGATATCTAAGTTGCAGTGTAACAATAAAGCAGCCAGTATTTACCCTGCACATAAACAAAACAACCCACCCAAATCTAACTCTCTCTGCACATGTTACATCTGCCCCACCTGCAGTGCACATGGTTTTGACCATTACGGAACACATTTTCTGCTGCGATCAGGTCTGAATTAGGCCCCATGAACGTTCTACGTCTACATTTATCCTAATATCCTATTTTTGTTCAGTCTGCGTCATGGCATTATCACTGCCCAGCCACATACTGTGTGTTATATCCCCACTGGTATGCCCATTAGCTATTCTGCAGCTGTGCTGTGTGTCCCAGACAATCCGCTGGAGACATCACTGCTGCAGATTATACTCCAACATGAAGTGACCTGGCCGTTGTGTGATGGAGCGCGGGGAATGCTTGTAAACAGTTATAGGTTCTGATGCGAGTCCGGAACTTTGCTCATTTTTACGGGCAAAAATATCTGCACACGATAAACAAAGTCAGATTAAAAAAAAAGTCTTGAATACTTTCTAGGTTACTCTGGTTTCTTTCTACGTAATGGTGCAATTTCCAGAGTTGCAAATCATAGTTCTGTGCTGCAATATACCTTGTACCAAACCTGGCAATGCATTTCTAGGTACAACCGTGC